>NW_022900928.1:46936690-46973126 GCF_012274545.1 Fukomys damarensis
AAAAAAAAAAAAAAAAAAAAAGACAAAACAAAAATAAATGGTATTTAGGGCATAGATCAGCTGCCTAGAGTATGTTTAGCCCAAGATTTGATTTTTAGCATTGGAAAGTAAAATGAACCCCATTCATATCAGTTATAGAAAGATTTATTAGGAAAAATGCTGATTATTGAAACTCACTTCGGGATTAATTTGAACAGCATTGCCTGAACTCATTTTGCTTGTTATAATAAAGTTCCTAAGGTTGGGTACTTTATAAAGAAAATAAGCTCATGTAGATCACACTTCTGGATATTCAAGAGCACAGCATTGATATCTGCTTGGTTTAAGTGAAAGCCTCACTGTGGACCACTTCACAATGTGGGAGCATGTGCAAAACAGCCGTGGTGAGACAGGAAATGAGACTGGAGAGGGCGCAAGTTTGTCCTTTTATAACAAGTCACTCTTGCAGTGTTAATCTAGTACAAGAGCTAAACCTCCTATGAGACAGCGTCAGTTTATTCATGACAGAGGTATTTGCATGGCCTAGGGACCTTCCTTTAGGCTCCACCTGTAAAGATTCTACCACATCTTGTTATTATTACACTGGGGACTAAGCTTCTAGCACATGAAGCTTTCGGGAACAAACCAAATCCAAGAGGTAGCAAGCATAATCTTAAACAGTTCTCTTTTTTTGGTATCGGAAATCGAACTCGGATCCTTGCACTTGCGAGGCAGGTGGTGGAACCACTGAGCTAAATTAAATCCCTGGACCACTCCTAAACATTTCTTAAAATTCCTAGTTAGTGTGATTTTAGAAAAAAAAGTTTAATCTTCTAGTAAAAACTATTTGATAAAACCCAGGTTTTCTATGTCATTGTGACTTCTCCGATAGGCACTTTGCTGCAAAATTGGGAAGTAGGACCAGATTTGCCTTTGGTATTCCTGGCCCATTCTTGTGTGTTCTCTTGTGAGCAAACAATTGTCTGTGAGGAGTTAAGGAGAAACTAAAATTGTTTATACCAGAATATATTACATATCAACAACATAAGGCTTTATACTGAAGGGCTAAATCACAAACATAGCACTATATATCTCTTTTTTGGCTAAGGAGGCATTTTGGTAGAAAACTTGTGAAAGCTACTTTCTTCAGTTCTATCTTTCTCTCTATGTTCCCAGGGTTATAATTTATGAAGATGAACATTGATATAACTTTAACTTCTCTGTTGTTTGCAGAGAGCCCTCCCTAGATACTCTAGTAAAGATTGTCCCTCTACTCACATTCCATACCCCTTTATTTTGCTCATTTTTCTGCATTTACTTCTATCTAAAAAGAAATATCCTATTAATTATTTATTTCTGCCTCCAGAGTATAAATCCCATTAGGATAGATTAGATATTCATGTCTGTTTCATTCACATTTTTATTCCATAGTTCTCACACAGTATTTGGCACTGTAGACATTTATTTTGTACTTTTTCATCAGTAAATTAATTTATATGCTTAAAATTGGCACAGTAGTCTGAAGCAGCTTCATTAGATTACACAAGCGTGTTTCCACTGCTACTGCAGGATGCCACTGCTACTGCAGATTTGTCTAGTTATGATTGTCTTGCTTCCTTATTACTCATAAGGTAAGATTCAGGATGGCGAGTTCTTGGAAAACTTTTACAATCTAACACAGGAACAGGCACTTCTTGGAGTGAATGAAAGAATGAATATATGAAGTCATTTTTTGGAACTCTTTTCTCAGAATTGAATTCAGAACAAGCTAAAGCCTAGGTAAGCAAATCAGCATAATGAATTCTTATTTACATGTTTGTTTTGATCCACATTTCTAGGTGTACTGAGTTGTTCATACAGAAAGTTAATGTCCACATCATAACTTTGTTTATAAGAAACCTTCCATATACCCAATATAAAATTAGAAAAGTAAACAAACATCTCTAAATCCTGTCAGATGTCAATCTCATAAAATTTGAATTCAGTCTAATATCTTGGGGCATATTTAGATGATGAGCATTTGGTGAGTTGCCTTAAATTTTGCTGTGTGTGGTATACAGCACAGACTAGCTGAGAGTTTAATCTTTAAAACCCTGGGGGAGGAGTGCAAAAATAAAATATTCGCAATCCTTAATGATATCTCCTGAGTTTATTCTGCTTGAAGTCTGATTGCCAAAACATCCCTACTTCTAATATTAATGATCTTTTATTTTTAACTAAAATGTCAGGAATGTAAAGGAAGTGTAAACCACTTCAGTGTCTAACCAATATGATTCATTTAATTTCTGCTCATTGCTCATAGTAGCACATTCATATTTCATGGTTTCTGAATTCAAAGTACTGTACTATCCAGATGTGGTTGGCTGCTTTCAGGAGCAGATGATAAACTGCATTTTGTTTGAAGTTAGAAAGCAATGCTGAAGAACAGTCCATTTAGCAGCAAACCAAAAGACTTATTTTAAATACAAAAGTCATATTAATCTTGGCTAGGTATCCCTGGTATTGGAAATTTACATGTAGGAAAAGTACAAAGCATTATATAAAGAAAATGGTTTATACTATGTATGGTCTGGAAGGAGACTGGTGTAAAATAAGGTGAGAGACATATACTTTACAACTAGTTTCTGCAAACAATATATAACAAAAAACTCAGTATCAACTTAAAAACCCACTTCAGTTTGCCAAACAGAAAGTAGGTATACAATTTTGTAATGCTTTACAATCTTACAAAAACACATTTATTAAAGACATAATAGTTTTAAATTATTATAGGCTCCCTCCTTGAGGCTTTAAAAAAAACTACATTGATGTGTGTTCTTACTGCTATATGATTTTCTGTTGCCATGGATAAATTTCTAATGTTGCTGCTCATGGTTGTTTTAGATCTGGCTATGTTACAATATAATGATCTAATATGGGTTTGAATGTTTTGAACAGGCAAGGACTTCTATATAAATTCAGTTCTTTTCTCATTTTCATTTTGTCACATATATTTATGAAAAGAATGCTGTTTATCATTTCCTTGCAGTGAAATTTTAAACCTGAAAAGAATATTTGGTCTTTAATCTCAGCAAGCATGCCTATAAAGTAGATGGTAGGGATGCTGATGAGAGAAGAAAATTTCTTCTTGGTTAGGAAGGTATATCTACTGAAGTTCTTTAGCATCATCTTGATATATTTATCTTCATTTTTCTAAAAAACTAAATAGCTGTATTTGGTTAAGTTGAAATTCAAGCTGCATCCAGAAGTAAGTATAAACTTAGAATCTGTGGCAAAGCTTACAAAGTAAAAACATTTCTTTATATCATAAAGCAAAGTCAGTTTAAAATAATGTTCCTTGACTCATCTCCATGAAGCTCATCTAAGATATTTTTGTAGTTCCAGATACTTTGATTTTTTTTTTAGTAAATTAAATCACTTTAGATTGCCACACAGAATTAATCCGCTTGATATTGCTTTGTTTTTCCATAGGGGCTGTTTTACCTTCCCACTACAACTGTATGATCCTTGAAAGCTGGATGTAAAGCAGAATTTCTCAGAAATTAAATGTAGTTAAAGCATCACACACATACAAACACACACACACACACACACACACACACGACATGCAGGGGCACTTTTTTGGGTAAGAAATTCTAGATATTGTGAGTCAAGCATTTTTTATTTAGTGCAGAACTTCTTTCAGCATCTGGTGCAAATGTTTAGTTATTGTAGCTCAGAGTCAGGCTGCCTCATTTTTTTTTTAACCATTGTTTATTGATACAATTAAAGCAGACAGTACAGTGTACTTTTACATAATATGTCTTGGTTCTTATTTTTCCCCCATATCTCTGTCCTCCTAGGCTGCCTCATTTGTATGAGCTGTGTGACCTTGTGTCTGAGATGCAGACTTAACAGTTATACTGTGGTTTACATTAATGTCCTCCATATGTTCACATGTTAAAGTCTTGGTTCCCACAGTTCTGCTATTACTGTGGTTCTCAAACAGATGGGGTCCAGTGGGTGGTCCCTAGTTCCCCGGGGATGTGCCCTTCAAGGCATTTGTGACACCCAAGACCCTAGCTTGTTCTCTGGCTCATGAGGTGAATTGTTTCCTCTGCCACATACCACTCCCATGATAGTATGCCTTACCACAGGCCTGAAGCAACAATGCCAATTGATGAATGGACCGAACCTTTAAAATCATGAGCCACAATAACACTTTTTTCTTGATACGTTATTTACTTCAAGTGTTTTGTCATAATGATGTAATGATAGAAAGCTGACAAATGCACTATTCATTTTAAGTTTCTAAAACTATAAACAGGCTTGTCTTATACAGTTTCTATGAAGCATTAATATATGAATACTTGTGTAATTATCACTCATATTCATATGTGTATTCCTATAAGAGAAATTTATTGTGCAGATTCCATACACATATTCGACCATGGAATTCTTTCTGTTCCTGACAGCACATGACAGGTGTTCTAGAAAATATTTTCAGGGAAAAATCCTTAGAGAATGTTCTATGATTTCTATGCTTAATGCACTTTTATGATTGGCTAATATCCTTTCACTCTTCAATTTTCTCCAATTTATAAAATATTTCAAGCCAATGATAAAATAGACATAACAGAACAATAAATGTCCAGATACCATTCATTCATCAATATTTAAAAATCGTGATTTTTGTTTTGGCTTTATACATTCATTTGCTTGCTGTCTTTCAAGATATATTCCTGAGGGCTAGAGATTTAGCTCAGTGGCTCTGCACCTATCTCTCAAGCACAAGGTTCTCAGTTCTATTCCTGGTAAAAAAATAAAAATATATACACCTGGGAGTCATTTATGTAAATTCCAAACATTGTTATTCTTTAATCTAAAATACTTCATTTAGAGCCAGAGACCCACCATACCATCTTTAAGTGCATGCAGATCCTGGGGAGCAGCTGTATGGACCAGAAAGGCTTGTTAGCAGGTGGATCCCAGCCAGGGCTCTGCTCAACCCCAGAGGCTTGGGCGCACCCACCCAAGCCAAAGGCCCACCCAGAAAAGAGCTGGACAGGCTAATAAGTTTCAGCAAGAGGTCTGCCATTCCACCAGCCATAGCCAAGAGCCTGCCTGGAAAAGAGCTACACGGGTGCGCAAGCAACAGCAAGAGGCTTGCCCTGATATGATTTATAAGTGCACAGAGACCCTAGAAATAAAGTCTGTGCAGACAATACAAACTGGGGTGCACAGTGCCCAGCCAAAGGTCCTCCCAGACAACAGCTACATAGGGGCCCCAGCAAGAGAGACACCTAGATACCATCTTAAGTATGCACAGGCCTCAGCCAGAAGCCCACCCAGACAATATGTAATCTCAGAGATCTAGAAGGCCACCATTCTGAACCCAGGAATTGGTGTACTGGAGAGCAGCAATAGGGGAATTAAACTGGCTGGAAGAGAGGTTAGGTACAACTCTTGAAAACATTGGTGTAGGAAAAGATTATATGAACAGAACCTCAGTTGCCTGTGAACTAGCACAATCAGTCAACAAGTGGGATCTCTTCTTACTAAAAAGCTTCTGTACAGCAAGAGGAACCACCAACAGTGTGAAGAGACAGCCCACAATGTGGGAAAAATTTTCAGGAGCTATTCCTCAGATAAAGGGCTACTATCTAGTATATAAAAATAACTTTAGAAAATCAGACTCCCAAACTTAAAAACCCATTCCCAAAGTGGACACCTGAAATGAACAGACATTTCTCAGACAAAGATGTAGAAATAGCAAATAAACATATAAAAAATTGTTCAACATCACTGGTTATTTGAGAGATGCAAATGAAAACAATACTGATATTCCTCCTCACCCCAGAAAGAATGGCTGCTGTCATGAAACCAACTAATACCAAATGCTGGTGGGGATGTGAGAAAAGAGGAACCCTGCTCCACTGCTGGTGGGAATGTAGACTGGTGCAACCACTGTGGAAATCAGTATGGAGATACCTCAAAGAACTAAGATTGGAATTCCCATTTGACCCAGCTATTCCTCTGCTGGGTATCTTCCCCAAAGAATAAAAAGAATCATACCACAGTGTTATATGTGTACCCATGTTCATAGCAGTGCAATTTGTAGTAATAGCTAAAAGTTGGAAGCAGCTCAGTTGCTCATCAATGGGAGACTGGATAAAGAAAATGTGTTTTTTAAATAAAATGGAGTAGTACTCAGCCATTAAAAATGAGAAATTACAGACAATTATAGCTAAACGGGTGCACATTGAAGCAGTATTCTTAAGTGAAACGAATAAGACACATATGTAAATACTGAGTAGTTTCTCTAGTATGAGAAACTGAAAGTGTGAATAAGGTCTAAAAGGTATAATAGATAATGTGAAATAGGAAGAAAAGGTGCCAAGGGGAAGGGGAAGTGGGTGGGGTAGTTGAAATGAAAGAAGGGAATGGAATTAATATGAGAAAAAGAAAAAAATGGAAACAAAGTATTTGTAGACAGGGAGGGGTAGAGAGATTGAAAGGAGCACCAGAGAATGGGGAAAAAAAAGAACCAAAATGGATTATGTAAAGGTAAAAATTTCCAATGATGAATGTCATTATATTGTATACCTTAAATGTATCAATAAAATTAATTTAAAAGATAAAATACTGCATTTAACCCCAAGAATAATGAAACTTGAGTATAACACTTAGGAAAATAACAATACTTACATGTTATCTAGTTGATATTTATAATTTATCCCTCTACTCCCAAATGTCTTTTATAGCATCTTTCAAACATCTAGGATTCAATGAGGTGCTTATATTTTGTACTCTCTCCATCTCTCTCTCTTTCTCTATCTCTCTCCCTCTTTTCTTGACATTGACTTTCTGAAGAACACTGATCATCTGACTTGTAGAAGATGTATTGCATCTGACTCTTTTCCTTGCACTGTTGATTAACTTATTCTATCCTCTATCTCTCCTGGAAATTGGAAGTTAGGTTTCCAGTTTTGATAACAGTTAAGCATTTTGACTAGAGTGCTTCATAGATTGTGATCTGTTTTCATAGCACATTCTACTGTGAAATAATAGAACCAGATTCTTCATTTGTAATAATAAATCTGACCAATTAAAGTAGTAAATATCAGAAGACTCCACTTTAAAGATATATCATTCACTTTGTAAATTTTATTTTTTTCTTTGTATTCAATTTATTGATACATTTTAGGTATACAGTGCAGTTACATTCATTACTGGGATCTTGTACCTTTACATGCCAGGTCTTGGTTCTCATTTTTTCCCCTTTTCCCTACCCCCCTTCACCCCCTCCTCCCCTCCTCATTTACAAACATTTTATTTCCATTTTTTCATTTTCTCATATTTTTTACTTTTCCCTTATTCCCTTTCCCCTACCCTTCCCACTTTCCCTACACCTTTAGCCCTTTTCTTCCTATTTCACATTGTTAATTATTTCATTAGGATCTTGTGTACTATTATAGTTTTTCACAGCAGAGAAACTATTTGGTATTTACACATGTGTGACTTAAGTATTTCACTTAGGAGTATATCCTCAAAAAGTGTCCATTTTCCTATGAATAAATATAATTTCTCATTCTTTATGGCTGAGTACTATTCCATTTTATAGAAAAAGCACATCTTCTTTACCCAGTTTCCAACTGATGGGCAAATGGGCTGTTTCCAAATTTTAGCTATTACAAACTGTGCTGCTATAAACATAATTGCACATAATTCACTGTGGTATGATTCTTTTAATTCTTTTGGAAAGATACCCATCAGAGGGATGGCTGGGTCAAATGGAACCTCCAGTCCCAGCTCTTTGAGGTATCTCCATATTGATTTCCACAGTGGTTGCATCAGTCTGCACTCCCACCAACAATGGAGAAGGGTTTCTTTTTCCACACAACTCCATCAACATTTGTTAATGTTTGATTTCTTGATAGCACCCATTCTTTGTGGGGTGAGGTGGAATCTCAGTGTAGTTTTCATCTGCATCTCTTGAATGAACAGCAATGTGGAACATTTTTTCATATATTTACTTGCCACTTTTACTACTTTGCCTGAGAAATGTCTATTCATTTCAGATGCCCATTTTTGAATTGGGTCTTCATATTTGGGGGAGCTGATTGTTTTTAGTTCTTTATATATTCTAGATAATAGTCCTTTCTCTGAGGAGCAGCTGGTAAAAGTACTTTACCCACATTGTAGGTTGTCTCTTAGTTCTGTTGATGGTTTCTTTTGCAGTGCAGGAACTTTTTCATAAGATGAGATCCCGGTTGTCAATTTTTTCTGCTAGTTCCTGTGCTACTGAGGAGTTGTTCATAAAGTCTTTTCCTATGCCAATGTCTTCCAGAGTTCTGCCTAACTTATCTTCCAGCAAGTTTGTGTTTCTGTTTTAATAGTTAGATCTTTAATCCACTTGAATTTTAATTTAGTGCATGGTGAAAGATGAAGGTCTAGTTTTAATCTTTGGCAGGTTGAGCTCCAGTTCTTCCAACACCATTTATTACAGAGGCTATCTTTCCTCCAGTGGGGATGGTCACCTCCTTTTTCAAAGATGAGGTAGCTGAGTACATCTGCAAGTTTTTTTTTGTGTCTTCCAGTCTGTTCCACTGATTCTCAGGTCTGTTTCTCTGCCAATACCTTGCTGGTTTTATCACAGTGGCTTTGTAGTATAGTTTCAAATTGGGAATTGTTATACCCGCTGGCATGTGTCTGTTGCCTAGGATGGTTTTTGCTATTCTAGGTCTCTTATGGTTCCAAATGAATTGTTGGATTGTTTTTTCTAGTTCTGTGAAATGTACTGTTGGAATTTCAATTGACATTGCATTGAATCTGTATAGCAGTTTTGGTACTATAGCCATTTTCAGTATGTTGAGTCTTTCTACCCAGGAGCAGGGAATATCTTTCCATTTTCTTATATCCTCTTTGATCTCTTTTTTCAGAGTGCTGCAGTGTTCAGTGTAGAGGCCTTTTGCTTCTTTTATTAGGTTGATTCCTAGATACTTCATTTTTTTGGATGCTATTGTGAAAGGAATTGTTTTTCTAATTTCTCTCTCAGTGAGTCTGTTATTTTTGTACAAGAAGGCTATTGATTTTTGGGTGTTGACCTTGTATCCTGCTACTCTGCTAAAAGTGTCAAGTCTAGAAGTCTTTTGGGTCTTCAATGTAGAGTATCATATTGTCAGCAAATAATGATAGTTTAACTTCTTCCTTTCCTATATTTCTTGCTTTAATTTCTTTCTCTTGTCTAATTGCTATGGCTAATGTTTCCAGAAGTATATCAAAGAGGAGTGGTGATAGTGGGAATCCTAGTCTTGTTCCCGATTTTAATGTGATGGTTTTCAGTTTTTGCCATTTAATATGATGTTGGCTGTTGGTTTTTCATAGATAGCCTTTATTAAGTTGAGATATAGACCATCTATTTCAAGTTTTTCAGGGTTTTTAATCATGAATGGGTGTTGAATTTTGTCAAATGCTTTTTCTGCATCTATCAAGAGGATCATGTGGTTTGTGTCCTTGACTTTGTTAATATAGTGTATTATATTTATTGAATTATGTGTTTTGAACCATCCTTGCATCCCTGGAATAAATCTGACTTGGTCAGGATGTATGATCTTCTGCATGATCCTCTGTGTTCTGTTTGCTAGTATCTTATTAAGGATTTTGGCATCTATATTCATTAAGGAGATTAGCCTGTAGTTCTCTTTTTTAGTTGCATCTTTCCTTGGTTTGGGAATTAAAGTGATACTTGTTTCCAGGAATGAATTTGAAAGTATTGCTTCCTTTTCAATTTCATTGAAAAGTTTGAAGAGTAATGGCAGTAGTTCTTCTCTAAATGTCTTGTAAAATTCAGCAGTACATCCATCAGGACTTGGGCTTTTCTTTGTTTGTAAATTTTTAATTATATTTTCAATTTCACTGACTCTAATTGGGGTGTTTAAAATGTTTTTATCTTTTTTGTTCAACTTTGGTAATTCATAAGTATCTAGAAATCTGTCCATTTATTCTGTGTTTTCCATTTTATTGGGCGTACAGGATCTCAAAATATATATTAATGATCCTCTGGATTTCTGTTGGATATGTTGTGACTTTGCCTTTTTCATTCCTGATTGCATGGATCTGAGCCTTTTATTTCCCTTTTTTTGGTAAGGTTTGCTAAGGGTTTATCAATTTTATTTATTCTTTCAAAAAACCAACTCTGTTTCATTTATTTTTTGTATCATTTTCTTAGTTTCCATTGCATTGATTTCTGCTCTAATCTTTGTAATTTCCTCTCTTGTTCAAGCTTTGGGTTTTTCTTGCTCTTGTTTTTCTAGAATTCTAAGATTCTTTGTTACATTGTTTATTTGAGCTTGATCTGTTTTATTTTCCACGTAGAACTGCTTTCATTGTTTCCCATAGATTCCTGTATGTTCTATTGGCATTTTTGTTTATTTGTGAAAACTGTCTGATTTCTTCTTTAATTTCCTCTGTAATTCATTGATTGTTCAGGAGAGTGTTGTTAAATTTCCATGTGTTTGTGAAGTTCCTACAGTTTCTTATGCTATTGATCTCCAGCAGGGAATAACTTCAGTTCTTTTGCATTTATTCAAACCTGTTCTGTGAGCTAGTATGTGGTCTATCTTGGAGAATGACCCATGTGCAGCTGAAAAGAATGTATATTCTGATTTTGTCAGGTGGAACACTCTATAGACATCTATTAAGTCCATGCATTCAAAAGTTTGGGTCAGTTCTATTATTTCATTGTTGAGTTTTGCCTAGATGATCTGTCTATTTGTGATAGTGGGGTATTTAGATTCCCCCACTACAACTGCATTAGTGTTTATTTGGTTTTCATGTTACTTAATATTTGTTTTATATAGTTGGGGCATTAATATTTGGTGCATATATGTTTATGATTGTCATCTCTTCCTCTTGAATTGTTCCCTTTTCAAGGATGTAGTGTCCTTCTTTGTCTGTCTTAATGAGTTTTGGTTTGAAATTTACTTTGTCTGTGAATAAGATTTCTACCCCTGCTTTTTTCTGGGCTCCTGTCATGTGGAGAATTGTTTTCCACCCTTACACTTTCAGTCTATGGGCTTCCTTTTGCTTTAGGTATGTTTATTGTATACAACATATTGTTGTATTTTGCTTCTTAATCCATTCTCCCAGTCTATTTCTCTTGATTGGTGAATTGAGGCCATTGACATTGATGGTTATAACTGATATGCACTGACTTATTATTGTCATGTTATTGTCCTTTTGTTGACTCTTTTTACTTTTTTGCCCTCTCCTTTTAGTTTCTTGCCTTGCCTATTTGATTTGCTCTGTTGGGCCTTATGGTGTTGTGATATTCATTGTCTTTTACTAGGATATTGCTTAGAATTCATTTTAGTGCTCGTTTTGGTATTCATGAAGTTTCTCAGGTGTTCTTTGTCATGTAACTATCTTATTTCCCCATCCATTTTGAAAGAGAGTTTTGCAGGATACACCAATCAAGTTTGGAGGTTATTTTCTTTTAGGACTTGAAATACCTCATTCCAGGATCTCCTTGAGGGTTTGTGTTGAAAAGTGTGTTGTGATTCTGATGGGCTTTCCTTTACATGTGATTTGTTTGTTTTCTCTAACTGCTTGTGATAATGTGTTCTTCTGTTGGGTTTCTGGGATCTTGATTATTAAGTGTCTAAGTGTAGATTTTTTTTTATTGTGGCTAGTTGGGGTCCTATATGCCTCAGTTATCTGTATGTCAAATTCTTCCCCTCTGTTTGGGAATTTTTCTGTCATTAATTCTGTGAACAGATATTTTTTTAAGTCATTTGCATTTTCTCCTGGTACTTCATGGATTCCTATCAGTCTTATGTTATTCTTCTTTGCATCATCTAGGAGTTGTTGGATCAATTTCTCATGATCTCTTACTGTTTTTAAGAGACCTCTCTTTTCACAGTCACTATCTGTGATCCTATCTTCTATATATGAGAGTCTATCTTCACATTCTTTTATTCTGTTGTATACACTTTCAGTAGAGTTTTTAATCTCCTGGATATCTGTTTGAATCTGTTTAATGGATTCCATTTCTTTCCTATGTTGGGCATTCATTGTTTCCATTTCCTTCTTCTGCTTGGCCTTCATGGCTTCTATCATGTTCCTGAGCTCATCTATTTTTTTGTCAGTTTCTGTTCTACAGTCTTGAATAATGACTTTCATTTTGCTCACCACCTCTATGGTTATCTGGGAAATTATTTTTGATTTGAATTTTTCTAGAGCCTGATTAATCTGTTTTGCTACTTCCTGTGCTATGAGTTCTGAGTGTCCTCGTGGTTCACTATCAGACTTCATCCTCCTTTGCCCTACTCTTTGCCATTGGTGAACTGGAAATCTGTCTTTGTGTCTTGCTTAAGTGTTTTCTCATTTTTATTTTTTCTATTGGGTTGTCCTTGATTCAATCTCTGGGTTATTAAATATTCCTGATATAGTTGTGTTTTAACTTTTGATTCTCTAATGACTTGTAGACATTCTCATTTTCACAATATCAGAGACAAAAACTCATCAAATCAATCCCTATCCTTTGTCCCAATCAATATAATCAGCAACATAGTAGGATCAATCACTACTTGCAAATTGACCACTTGTGGTAGTCATTAATCTATCACCTTTAAAATATGTGAATTGAATTAAAATCAAGAAACAGACCAAAATATGTTTGCAGTGAACAAACTCCTCATCATAGCATATTTACCCTTTAGGATGGGGGCCTAGACAGAGTTAGGATGAGAGGAATAGATAAGTAGAAGAACTGGAGAAGGTTTCAAGTGAAGCCAGAGGACACAGAATGACCACACAATCTTTAGGAAACTGTTAAACTCAAAAGGGATAGACAGAGTGCAAGTATAAGGACAAGAATATATCCCCTTAACAGCAATATGGATTCACTTTCCCTTGAAACTACTGACCCTTGAGTGAGGCACAATGATAGAAAAAAAGAACATTAAGAAAAAAGAAAAAATGATAAAAGAAGAAACCTGAGTTAGTGCAGGAGCAGGAACAGAAAGGGAGATGAGGGACAATATGGTGGAGCAAGTGACTCAATTGGTGAAAGAGGACAGAAAAAAGAATTTACAGAGTGGAATAAGGAAAAGAAAGAAAAGGAAAAAGAAATGATTTTGAAGGGCCTCTTTCAGACTATATCTCTGCTGTCTTAATACACATCATGTGCAGCCATGTGCATAACCAAATCCCCCTATCTCAGCTAGCTGATGGCAGACCCCCATGATGCAGACTGACCTCAGGCTACAAGGCCAAAATTAAGCTTCCCAACCTCCTGCAGGGTTGAACTCGACAGTTCTACTACAGGTTCCCCCCACCCTTTCTTTAAAGATGTTCAAATTTGGGAGCTCAGAAAATTACATGTTATAACCAGCTATTCTTCTGTGGAGTGGGTCCAAGGACTGGCACAATAAGGAGGTTTGAGAGTGGGTCGATGGGGTATTCACTGGCACCCGTGCAGCTACCCTTCTGGTGCTGGAACAGCAATGGCGATGCCCGCAGAGGAGGGTGTGGCTACCTGGTCCTGCGGATTTGTCTCAGGCAGGCCCGAGGCAGATCTGATGTCTGAACTGCTCTCTCGAATCTCACCTTCCTGGTGCTGGAGTAGCAATGGCGCACACGCATGGGAGTGCGTGGCTACCCAGTCCCGTGGACTGGGCCCCAGCAGGAGGGAGATCTGATGTTCCAACGGCTTTCCCAAAAATGCTTTGTAAATGTTAAATGATCCAGTGTGTAATGCATTGAAGTTTTTTAATCTTTTTTCCTTAACCATATTTCATTTTTTAATTTTAATTTTTAGTATGTTTGCAGTACATAATGATTGCATTTATCATAGGGAATTGTATATATACATAATACATCTTAATTCTTTTTTTCATTCCTTCCCCTCCACTTATTCCTCCTGCTCTCCATCTCTTGGCACCCTTCACTTTTCTTAAAGATCTATCTCTCAGGCAGGCAGGCAGCTGAAGAGACCCCCTCCGGGGTCTTTGGGTCCTTGCTGGGTAGACCCTTATATTTTGCCATGCACTAAATTAAAATCCAAATGAATTAAAGATCTAAATATTAAAACAGAAACATTAAACTTGCTGGAAGGTAAGTTAGGCAGAACTCTGGAAGACACTGGTATAGGAAAGGACTTTATGAACAAATCTTCAGTAGCACGGGAGCTAGCAGATAGAATCAACAACTGGGATCTCATCTTACTAAAAACTTCTGTACTTCAAAAGAAACCATCAGCAGAACTAAGAGACAATCTACAATGTGGGAAAAAATTTTTACCAGCTGTTCCTCAGACAAAGGACTATTATCAAGGATATATAAAGAACTCAAAACAATCAGTCCCCCCAAATATAAAGACCCGATTCAAAAATGGGCATCCAAAATGAACAGACATTTCTCAGACAAAGAAGTCAAAGCAGCAAGAAAATATTTGAAAAAAAATGTCCCACATCACTGGTCATTTGAGGGATGCAGATGAAAACAACACTGAGATTCCACCTCGCCCCACAAAGAATGGATGCTATCAAGAAATCACACAATAACAAATGTTGGCGGGGATGTGGGGAGAAAGGAACCCTTCTCCATTGTTGGTGGGAGTGCAGACTGGTGCAACCACTATGGAAATCAATATGGAGATACCTCAAAGAGCTGGGACTGGAGGTTCCATTTGACCCAGCCATCCCTCCGCTGGGTATCTTTCCAAGAGAACTAAAAGAATCATATCACAGAGAAGTATGTGCACCCATGTTTATAGTGGCACAGTTTGTAATAGCTAAATCTTGGAAACAGCCTATTTACCCATCTGTTGGAAACTGGATAAAGAAGTTGTGGTTTTTCTATAAAATGGAATATTACTCAGCCATAAAGAATGAGAAAATAGATTCATTCATAGGAAAATGGATACATATTGAAGACATACTCCTAAGTGAAATAAATAAGTCACACATGTGTAAATACCGAATAGTTTCCCTGGTGTAAATAATCTGCAACAGTGCATAAGATTCTAATAAGATTACTGACATTTAGAAATTTGAAGAATGGAGCTAAAGGTGTAGGGAAGGTGGGATGGGTAGGGGAAGAGTAAAAAGGGAAAAGAAAAAAATGTGAGAGAATGAAAAGGTGAAAATAAAGTGTTTGTAGATGGGAAGGGGAGGAGGGGGTGAAGGGAGGGCAGAGGTAAGGGGAAAAAATGAGAATCAAGACTTGTCAGGTAGAGGTACAAGATCCCAACAATGAATGTAACTGTACTGTATCCCTAAAATGTACCAATAAACTCAATTAAAGCTGAAAAAAAAGATATATCTCTATATTTCCTGTTATCTTTTAATTTATTTATATCTGGGTTTCTAATATAAGATAATTTATGTTATGTTTAAACTTGTGTGTCTGATATGTCCAGTTAAATTTATGATTTCAGCATGCATTAATTTTCCTACCAATAAACCCACATTTATCCCTTTTGTTGGCTAGCCACATTTTAGCAATTCTTTTTGTATGCATTGATAACTACTGTTTGAGTCAAATATTGTATTGGGTCTTGAGAATGATGATTTTTCAAAATTCTGTAATTCCATGGACATATATGATCAGGTATTTCTCTGTAGAGATGTTCCCATTATTTTGACTGACATATGACCTAAGATGAAGTGATGGAATGGTGTAGAAGAATAATTGCCTGTTGAACAGCTTAGGCTGTGTTGTGACAATTTTAAAATAAAACAAAAAAGGGTTTTTCTGTTAGACCGGGTTAAGTATAAGAGAAGAAAGGGACACAGACAAATAGAAAGACAGACAGGCAGAAATGCATATACACAGAGAAAGTGAGAGATAAAAATTTATTGTGTGACTATGTCTTAGGCAAGTTCTCTGGGAAGTGGCCAGTAAACCCAGACAGTCTATTTCATGTGGTCTCATAACTCTCTTGTTTCTTTGATTCCTTTTTTATTCTATCATTTAATTAATTAATTAATTAAATTAATTAATTAATTATCCCTTTTCTCTTCAACTTTATGTTCTTTACTTTTTCCCCCCCTGAGGATGTTACACATATAATTAGCCTGGATCTCTTTTCCTTATATAAATTCTTGGAACTATAGGCACACAGTAGAGAGACAAAATTTGGAAGAACACACATAAGTGTTTAACAAAGCCATAGTAGACTGGATATCAGGGCACTGTATGTCATTTAATATTGGACACACTGAAACAGAGTCATGAGGGAAGTTTAATAAAGTGTCAGAAAGGACGATGGAGTATTCTCTGTTTTGATAAGGTAACACTTGTAAGAGCTAGCATCAGGACAGAGTAGCTGTGTGGTGAAGGCTCCTTAAAAAGCAATAGATTAGATAGTGGGGAGGGAACTGGTTAGGAAATATTGCAGCTCTGGTTTTTCCTATACTCTGTTCTTCTAAAATACAAGTTCTGTGAGGATAAAGATAAAGTTTGTCTTGCTTTATTGTATCACTGACATAAATAATGCCAGGCATATAGGCTGGGCCCAATATTTTTTAAAGTGAATGAATGATTGAATGAATGGATGAGTGAAAGCTGCTCAGAGGACTCAGTTTGAGCTTCTTGGTCTTCAAAAATACCGAAGCAAATTCCACTTTTTTGCCTTACTAATGTCTATCAATGTCATAAGACCTCATTATTTTATTTTTAGAAAAAATGATGAGTGAGAATGTTGTACCACAGAACTCTCACTGGGACTTTTGTGGTGAACACATTACTTAGCAAATGTTAACACAGGAACTTGAGGATATTTAGTGAACCTGCTGAAATCAACCCATTGGTGCAACTGAAACCAATATAGAAACAACTGTCTATTAACCTTGGCACTGTGGGGGTCTCAAAAAGCTTTTGCCACTATTAGTTTTTGTAACCTGTAAAATAAGTCGAAACACTACAACAGTTAACCTTAAGAACCTTTTGATTACCTCCCTCGGGTTAGTATTTTGGAAGGCAATAGCGTGTAGTAGAATAGCTTCTCTCTTGAATTAAGTACAACACCATCAAATCCTAACTGCTATTTGCTAGTCAGATAACATGAAATTAGCTAAAAATATAAAATTCTTATTATTTCACTTGTTAAACTGAGCTAAATTCCTCTTTTTCTTAGTATTATACCAAAATTTAATTTAAAAATATATTTTAAGAGTCTTACACATGGTAAATACTGTATACACACTAGTTGACTGGTTTGTTAGGGAAATATAAATTTATATATCAATACAAATTAAAATATATGATTAATATAATTTACTCTAATATCAATCTCTGTTACTCCTTTTTTGTTTTTCTAAACTTTTAGAAAATCTTTGATACCATCATAGTTGATCAATTTAGAGGCAATTTCAATAAGCTCCATTAATGAAGGAAGAAGAAAAACATTTTTTTCCCCACAAATTTTATCTCCCTTGGGCATTTATTCAAATTTGAGATCTAGAATTTGTTTTCATCCTGACATGGTAAAACTCACCAAAGCCAATTTAAAAGTAGAAGTAAAGGATAATAAAAGAATAAAAACTTTTAAATTTTCAAGTAAAAAAAAGTAGAAGTAAAGGTTGCTAAATTAGCGGAATTCATAGAAATCATAACTCCTGTGTAGAAATTGCAAAATTGAGTAGATGTATTAAATTTCTCTGATAGAAAGTGTTAATATTTCTATGATGTTACCATATTCTATTTTCCTGATGGAAAGAGAAATACAATCAATTTTTGAATTCTTTTAGATGTGGTGGTGGGGTACCAGAAAATATATTTTTATAGTATAGAAAGAGGAGAAGGTTGCGCGGATATTGTTTTTGTGAAGGCTCAGATTGAGCATTGAGTTACCATGAGTCAGGCACTCATTGGAATACAAATTTTTTCTTCATGGGCTCTAAAAATCATTCACTTTATTTTTGGAATAGGTAGCAGAAAAAATTACCCTTAGAAGAATAAATGTACTTTTTATTAATTGTTAAATCACTGAAAAACCAAAATGCTTTGTCCAGGCCAATTTTTAGAGAACAGGAATTTAAAAACTCCTTACAAATATGTTTATTTTAAACACATACACACATAACCCCAATCTATTTTTCCTTAATCTTGCTTTATGAGGACATTCATTCAGGAGTTTTTTCTTTCAGTTTTTGGTTTTTTTTTTTTTTTGGTACTGGGGATTGAACTCGGGTCCTTGCGCTTGCAAGGCAGGTCACCGAACCGCTGAGCTAAATCCCCAGCCCATTTTCTTTCAGTTTTTAACTCATGGTATAGTATGGCTCCTTCATTGAAGTTTGGCCTCATAGCCTCAGGAGTTAGGAGCCCAGACACATCCATAATGCTGTTGGGGAGTTCTAGGCCCAGGGAATGAAGACTCCCTCTGGGGGAAGTCCTAGTCACCAGGGAAGAAAGAGTTAAAGTGAATAATCTTGGCTAAAGAATAAAATTAGAATCTCTTTACCAGAGATGCTTGAGGGCTACAGGGAGAGGAATAAGAGATGAGACAGAAGCCGAGCTAATGCTAGGAATGAGGAAGCCCAACTGCAGCTTACTGAACAGTGAAAGCTGTCTCAATATTCATTGAAGATGGGATACAGGCATCATTTGTAAAAGTTTGTATGATGTTTTTCTGCTAATTATTTTACTTATGTAACATAAGACTACAAATTATAATCTGTCTTGTGGAGTTGTGAATTTCTGATAAGACAAAAGTTTTCTCTATCCTCTTTGAGAGCTCTGTACTTATAGATAGCAGCTGTCTTAATTACTTTCTCATTTGCTGAAACAAAATACCTGATACCCACAAGTTAAAAGAGGAAAGGTGTATTTTAGCTCAGAGTTTGTAGAGTATTTAGTCTATAGGCTTCAAGGCAGAGCAGCATGGCAGATTGGCATGGCAGAGGAGAAACACTTCATAGTGTGGCAGGCAGGAAGCAGCAAACTTCCTGGTTTCTCTTTTTATTCCATTCAGGCTACAGTCTATTGGTTGGTGCTACCCACACACATGGTGGGTCTTCTCTCTTCAGTAAATCCATCATCCATGACCAGAAAAATGTCAAATCCAGCAGTGGATTAATCAAATATCACACACCCATGAGATAGTCACCTCCCCAAAATCCTACCTATGAGCACTTCAGATTTTGGATGGACATCGAGATATAAGCCATAACAGCAGCATACTGAATAATGTCGGTATAAGCAGAGGCATAATGAGTGGCTTTAGGGGCCATAGTGGATAACACAGGTGGAAGAAGGGGCAACAGATGCACTGAATGGGGTATTTCTTTTGAAGCAGGAATGACTTACCATTTTCCATGTTTTTTATTTTCTTAATCTTGAAGTTAATGAGATATGAATCATCTACATTTTGTGATATTAGCTACTTTGTGGTTTATTTTGTTTAATTTTTATTGGTACATGTTTGCCATATTTCATGATCACATTAATCGTAGGGAATTTGTACCTGTACATAATATATCTTAATTCTTCTTTTTTCCCCCATTCTGCAAGGGTAATCCACATTTTGTGACAGACTAATAAAATTTATCTACTAATTTTAAAGAAGTTATAAATGTTGATTTTAATAAATTTAGCTTAAATGAAATAAATTTATCTACTAAAGCCACCAAAATGTGTAGGATAATTGAGATTTCTGAATAATCTCAATCCCCTCAAACATGTTTTATTGTAAATATTGCTCCAATTTACACATTCTAGTCTCCTCACACTGATCAATCAACTCATTAATTTTCTGTCATTCACTTTTCATTCTTAGGAATATTATTTCCCTGGAAACAATGAAAAAGAATGTGTATATATGTTATGCAACTATATATTAAATATATCGATTGCTGTCTACCCTGTCTACCATTTTGAGAAATGCTTGCTAGAAAAATCTTTTCAGAAAGCAGTTCATTTCCTTCTTTAAATTGTTTGAAGAATGTTATTTCTAGATCTCAAATCTCACACAATATATTTCCCTTGTTACACAGCAAGTACTTTGCTTTATAGTATTTTTGTGAAGCATTTATGAGTCTGACATAAGATGCATGTGAAATCTTCAGATATTTGTCAGATATAAAGTCACTATCATGATTGAAACCAGATAAGGAAGTCATTTTTAGGCCTCTTCATTCACTTATATGAAACATTTTGAACTACACCATCAATTCAGAATTATACAGCTTTACACTGAATTTCACTGTTACCAAGTTCATGAGTGGGTCCAGAAAGGATCCTTGCAATGTTTTTGTAGAATTATAGTTTAGCCATATCTTGTCTAGATGTTTTCTTGGATAATCAGAATTAGATGGAAAGAAAATGTTTAGGGTTAAGTACTTCCCATAAAACAAGTATTTGTTGAAAGCATAAAGAATTTGTTGAAAGTATAAGAAATATTATTATTTTTATAGATTTGCATTTCATAGTCATTAATGAATGAGCCTTAGCAGTATACTCATATGATCTATATTTATGAAAAATGTAAATGTTTTACATTACAAGACCAATTGTTTAAACCTAATCACTGACTTTTTCTTCAGTATAAAATAAGCAAGATAGAGTGGTTTCCTAAATTTGACATTAAGAAAGTCACATGACATTGTTGATGAGTTATGACTCTGAAAGAAACTCATAAACTACCAATAGTAGAACAAAATTTTAATAGTATAAGCTAGAGAAAAGACTAAATTATCTTTTCATGCTTCCCAGAATATATTACATAATCCTTATTCTATGAAGTGTTAATCAAAGACTATGTAGCCAAAAAAGGTAGGGAAAAAGATTTCAAGAAGTGCATGATACAGTTCACCAAAAAGACGATTTTCTTTTTTTCTATATTTTGTAATGTTGCTAGTGTATGTCAGAGTTTGAGTATACATAATGTGTGGTGGTTTAATTTCTCACTCCAAGTAAATACTAGTTTTTAACCTAATTACAGTTTATTAAGAAAGCTAAAAGAAAAAAATGTGAGAAAATGAAAAAATGGCATTAAAGTGTTTGTAAATGGGGAGAGAAGGAGGGGGTGAAGGGAGGGCAGGGAAAAGGGGAAAAAATGAGAACCAAGACCTGTCATGTAAAGGTACAAGATCCCAGTAATGAATGTAACTGTACTGTATACCTAGAATGTACCAATAAACTCAATTAAAAAAAAATAAAGAAAGGTATACAAAGGTACTCCCCTAAAACTGATTAGCCCCCTGTACATACAAATTAACCTAAGCATTTTTTTGCAGATAGATATAATTTATGTATAGAAGAAAGCATGCATTTTATATGTAGTTTGATAAATACATCCAGTGGTGGTGAACCTATTGTACATATGCCACAACATGCTGCTTTCATCACTGAAAGCTCTAAAATGTTTGCCATCATTGGATAGACTCGCATAGCTGCTAATGCAATCAATATATGAAATATTTTAGTGATATAAAAATGTTCACTTGTGGCCCTTTATATTAGTACCTCCTACTACTCATCCTCCTTTTTTAACAAGTGCTGATTAGATTTATTTCACTTTATATTAGACTTGAATTTCCAAAAGTTTCATATGTATTATATCATACAGTATTCACTCTTTTGTTTCTGTTAATATTTTTCAGATTCATTTATAATATTACAAGAATCAGTAGTTAATTTCTTCTTATTGATAAACAGAATTCTGTTTAATATTTTTGTTTCTGTTAATATTTTTCAGATTCATTTATAATATTACAAGAATCAGTAGTTAATTTCTTCTTATTGCTAAACAGAATTCCTTAACAGATTTGAGTTATGTCTACTTTTACTTATGATAAGAAAATACTATTTATGTACCTGTTTTTATGTGGACATGTTTCAATTTCTGCTTGGTAAAAAACTAGAAGTAGAATTTCTGGGTCATATGGTTAGTATACACATAAAAATTTACATTTTAATTATTTTGTGGCATTATTTCACATCTATTTCAAATTTTTATATGTTCACTCAGTAAAATAATTGTGGAATGCACTATACATAATACTGGAAAATCAACTAAATAAAACACAAATGTTACTCTAAAGGGAAAATAATGGCAAAAACTTCAAAGATTGAATTTCTCAGATCAGTAGTCAGGAAAGGCTTATGCTGGGCCTTAAAGGAAATATTGGAGTTCACGAGGCAAACATTTTTTTTTTTTCAGATCTATTGTTTCTTTATTTTTCTAGAACTAGAAATAATTGGAGCAGGGGTAGAAATACTAACAAAAAGCAAATAAAGGATACACTGGTCCACTCTCAAAGAAGAATATTTTTGTTTAGGAGAGTTTTATTTATTGGACTGTACATTAATTTTATTTAAAAAAAGGGAGTGCATGAGTTAAAAATTATTCCAAACATTTAAGAAGATATAGCAATGAGACAAATCAGATTTTCATGTGAAAAGGCATGAATGCCTGAAAGCATAGTATGCATAGGAAATCACTACTGGTTTGATATTGTAGGGAAAGTAAGAATATTGGATGAAGATAGAGAGGTGAGCTGGGGAGTTTAAGGAAGAAACAATATCATGGAGATGTTATTGTCATAATGTGGCCTCACCTTACTTTCATGAAGCTAATCACTTTTTCCTGTATCTGCAGCATATTCAGAGCATATTTCCCTCATACTTTGTGTGATTTTATATGTCTATCTCCTCTACTATATTAAGAGTACCTATGAGATATCTTCTCTATGTACAGTATTCATAATGCTTTGCAATTCTTAGAGCATTAAAAATTTAGAATTTAGAGGGTAGGGACAAGGGGAAAAAATGAGAACCAAGACCTGTCATGTAAAAGTACAAAATCCCAGTAATGAATGTAACTGTACTGTATACCTAGAATGTACCAATAAACTCAGTAAAAAAAATAAAAAATTAGAATTTATGAAAGAATGAATAAACAAATGCGAACAAGTGATTTTATCTGCATTATCTGTTGCTGAACAGGGTCATGAAAAATTTCTTATCAAAGACCTATTAGATAACCTTTTTGAAAGCACAGTAGAAACACATATTTATTTCTCTACTGAATCAAGGTCATGCATATAATCCTCTTATGAGCTTGATCTATTAATTTCAATTGTTTTTATGATCAATACTGATTTCATGGCTTCACTGACTTTGGAGTGATCTGCATGGATGGCTGAGATAGTTGAAATGAATGGATAAACTATGCTGCAGTTTGCTTAAGGCCTTAAAATTGTAGTGCTGACAAAAATTGCTTTGTTTAAAAGAAGGTAGAAATCTTTGTATATTTTTCATTATCAATTTTCAACCATAAATTGATGTTGTATTTTCTAATAGTTGTTTTCATTTGTGCCATATTTCATAAAATTCTACTATCGTCATGATCTTTATTTATACAAACTTAAATTGATAGGAAGTCCACCTTTATTTATGAGATGTGACAATTTGTTGTGATAATAAATAGTATTTATTTTATTGCCTATTCACTTTAGTAATGGTAAATGTACAATGGGAGAGGAAGGAAGTCTGAAAAATAAGAACTACTGTTTATAAAAATAGAGAGAATAGAGCCTATTATGAAGGAGATGTGTTCCTAATTATTAATAAATGAGCATTAATTAATTCTTTAATTAATCAATTATTAAATAATTAATCTAAAACAAAATACATTTATTTATTTATTATTTTTTTCTCATTGAGTTTATTGGTACATTTTAGGTATACAGTACAGTTACATTCATCACTGGGATCTTGTACTTTACATGACAGGTCTTGGTTCTCATTTTTCCCCTGTTACACTTGCTCGCCCTTCACCCCCTCTTCCTTTCCCTATTTATAAATACTTTATTTCAACTTTTTCATTTTCTCATGTATTTTTTTCTTTTCCATTGTTTCCTTTCCCCTACCCTTCCCACTTTCCCTACGTGTTTAGCCCTTTTCTTCCTATTTCACATGGTCAATTATACCATTAGGATCTTATGTACTATTATAGTTTTTCACATCAGAGAAACTATTCAGTATTTACACATGTGTGACTTATTTATTTTATTTAGTAGTATATCCTCAAAATGTATCCATTTTCCTATGAATAAATCTAATTTCTCATTTTTATGGTTGAGTAGTATTCCATTTTATAGAAAAGCCACATCTTTATCCAGTTTCCAACTGATGGGCAAATGGGCTCTTTCCAAGTTTTAGCTATTACAAACTGCCACTATAAACATAGGTGTGCACATATCACTGTGATATGATTCTTTGAATTCTTTTGGAAAGATACCCAGCTGAGGGATGGCTGGGTCAAATGGAACCTCTAGTCCCAGCTCTTTGAGGTATCTCCATATTGATTTCCATAGGGGTTGCACCATTCTGCACTCCCACCAACAATGCAGAAGGGTTCCTTTCTCTCCACTGCCCTGCAAGAATTTGTTATTGGTTGATTTCATTATAGCAGCCATTCTTTGTGGGGTGAGGTGGAATCTTAGTGTTGTTTTCATCTGCATCTCTCAAATAACCAGTGATGTGGTAGATTTTTTCATATATTTATTTGCTGCTTTTATTTCTTTGTCTTGGAAATGTGCATCTGAAAACAAAGTACTTTTGAGAGTGAAAGGGGCAAAACAAAAATGCGAAGATAGCAGGTGCAGTGTGAATTGTCCCCAGCATAGAAAAAGAATTATCACTCTAATTAAAATACTTTTTTCCAAATCCTTTAATATCATATTTTATCACTTTTTAATCTCTGCTATCCAGGATACTAATCAGTAGGTCTAGGAATATAATAAACTCTTCAGCATTTAAAAAAATTGCTTCCACAGACACCACCATGGAATGAACCTTTGTAATCCAACAAGGGAGAGGTTATTTTCCAAAATGCTATGGAAGTATTAAGAACTACATGAGGTGACTGGTATATTAATTTGCTTAACTGTGTTAATCACTTCTCCATATCAAGATAAGTATATCAAATTGTCCTGCTATATTTCTTACATATGTATAGTGAAATAAAATGAAAAGTAGAAAATGAATCAGTGATAGTGACTTTAGGAAATAATTAACATGAAGGTAACGATAAATTATTGGATGGTTTGGAATTTTTCCATCAAATTATACCCTCTTTTGACTGAAATGATAGCGTAATCTTGTTCAGATTTTTATTCCTTTAGTTTTTATCCTTCACACACTTACTGTGGCCTACAGTGACTCTTCTGGTTGTTAGGAATACCATGATGAACAAGACACACTCACTGACCCTTAGGGGCTAAGTGTAAGGATGAATAATCAGGTGAATATTAGTAGGAGCAACTATTTTGTGTGTGATTCTGAAGTACTGCATTCAAATAATTTTAACAGCTTTAGCATGACGGAATTAAGTATACATTCTCCAAAAGATTTGAGCATAAAATGTCATATATATGCATATATTATACATTCTTATACTTTTTGTTTTACTTAACAGTTTTTCTTCTTTCTTGCTTTTCTAATTTTCCAAGCCCAAATCTGTTTGGGAAAAGCTCTTTAATAATCCTTAGCATTCTTTATATTTGAAAGACTCATTAATAATCCTTAGCATTCTTTGTATTTGAACTTAGTTTGTTATCCTGATTTTGTTTTTAAAGTATTTAAAAAATGTTTTAGCATTTTCTTTTAAAAGGCAATTTGAGTTACAGAGCTTGAGTTTCAAATGCACAGATAGACCCTTAAGTATATTTTGGTAATAAATGTTTCAAAATTAAAATTACTTGATGGCTGTTAAAGAGAAAGTTGTTTTAGCATAAATTTGTTGTGAGATTAAGAAAGCTATCATAATAAGTCAGTTTTGTATATTTGGTGAGAATGTACTTTTTGTTTTGTTCGATCTTGTTCACTTTAATACAAAAATAAAAAGTGTATTTATTTAATTTATTCAACATATTATTATAGAGAACCTTGGTAGATGTAGGAGATGAGTATAAAAACACAGGATTTTCCTCTTATGTAACATTTTATCAGAGAAGAGAGATAAAAGGTTGGCAGTACTTTAGTAGTATAGTGGTTAAAAGAAGGGCTCCAGTGTCTATAAATATAAGGTTAGAGTATTAGTCTTCCAAGCTATGTTACTCTAAACAGCTCATTTAGCCACCCTTACTTCATTTATTTGCAGACTGTGCCTTTTATTAGTACTTACTTCATGGGTTGATTGTGAGCAGTAAGTGATTCAAAATAGTGCTCAGGCCACAACCAGGTACTCTAAAATGCGTACTGAATGATAGGGATTATCATATCATTACTATGTGAAGTTCTGTTTCATAGAATGGTCAAATGTACTGGAAAAGTATTTTCAAGATAATTCACAAAACATGTAAGAGATGATTTTTAATGTTTTGAATCTATTAGATAGTGCCTTCCATTCCTCTTTGGGCCAATATTCATGGAACAGCTTAATGACGCTATTCAGCATTCTTTCTGCAGATTCTGAAACAGGAAATTGTCAACTGAACTATTCCTGATCTGCTCTTCTAGAAGTGATAACACTTTCTTATGTTATGGTCATCTCTTTTTTAGGTGTACTTTTTCCTTTGGTACCTAATGATTTCTCACAAATGAGGATCAAAGAATACAAACATTGGTCTTAACTGAGTAAAATGATAAAAATACTGAGAAAGAGGGCCAAGGAGATAAAGATTTACTAATGGTAATCGTGAGATTTTATAGTCTGCATGTCATTTGTCTGCTTGATTTTAGAACTCTGCCATTTCCTTGTTTTGATCTGGCAACTAAAGACTGGAAACATCTGGCTATTTGATATTGCTTTGAAGGTAGGATTTCAATTGGAAAACATTGGTTCAGATGAATAAATACACAGGAAATTATAGCATAGGATTATACGCACTCTGCAAGAGATAAGTACATGACAGAAGGAAGGGTCTCTACATGTCAGGCATGCTGGTAGTGATCACACCTCCTAGGTGGTTCTAGTTCTTTCTGGTCAGTGGTTTCCTCTCAGTCTGCAGCTCCTGGTAGAAGCCAGCTTCCACCAGTGGCCCAGCTTTGAAGCTTCAGGAGCTCTTCTTCCTTCTATGTTCCTGTAGCTGCAGTGGCCGTCATTGGGTTTAGCATCTTCCCATAGTCCCTGTGCAGCTTGACTACTTAGTTGCCTCAGCTCCCTCAGCTGTTCATTCAGCATTTCAAACTTCCTTGTAATTAATTTCTCTTATTAAATTCTCTCTATTGAATTATCTGCAGTGGAAACAGTACTTTTTGCCTGAATATTGGCTGATATAGTGAGGAAATGAAGGGTGTTTTATTGCTCTTACTGTTCTTTGACTGAGAGTTTCTGTGCCTGAGTAGAGTATCTGCAAGAAAAAAATGCTATGATGATTCTAATAATTGTCAAGAATGTTCATTAACTTGCAAAGTTTTTGTGAACCTTCATTTATTCTTATCATTAGGTGTAGTTAATAGACTGATGTAGTTTCTTGACTAGTATTATATGTAATATGTAGATACTTTGAAAGCAACAAGAGAAGCAACATGGTACTATATATTTTAATATCATAACTGGAATATTATTAAGGATGCATCTGCATAGCTATAAGAGTTTAAAAAGTTATTTGCAAGCACTCATCCTTTTTTTCTTTTTCAAATGAAGGAGCAAAGTGATATCTTGTCTCTATTTCTCTCACTTCTAGTCAGTGCTTGAGAAATAATAGGATCTCAGTATTTTTGTTAAATTCAAGCTAAGAACATTCATGTAATTTTTCTTTCTTTCTTTTATATTTCTTTTTTCATCAGATAAGAGATAAGAAATCAGGTAAAAGTGAAGATTATATGAGTACATAATGAGACAGGAAAACTTCTCATTTGCTGGCATCTTATTTTGATTTCATTCAAGCACACATCATTATTACCTTTCTTATACTTGCTACTATTATCTACTGAGTAATTCATCCTTAATTGTGTATATTTCACTTATTTCTACAGGGTCTAGACACCAGATACTTAGTGTAAATGTCCCATCCCCATCTGTGCCTCATTCATACCACTTTCCTGTTTTTATTTTTTTCTTTTATTGAGTCTATTGGTATATTTTAGGTATACAGTACAATTACATTCATTATTGGGATCTTGTGCCTTTATGTGACAAGTGGTCTTGGTTCTCATTTTTTCCTTTGTCTCTGCCCTCCCTTCACCCCCTCCTCCCTTCCCCATTTACAAACACTTTATTTCCATTTTCTCATATTTTTTTCCTTATTACCTTTCCCCTACCCTTCCCACTTTCCCTACACCTTTAGCTCTTTTCTTCCCATTTCAATATGTCAGTTATCTCATTAGGATCTTATGTACTATTACAGTTTATTCACACCAGAGAAACTGTTCGGTATCCTGTTTTTGTTGTCTAGACCAGGTCAGTTATCCCCAAACATTTTGGCAACTGGGACTTGTTTTTTAAAAGATAATTTTTAGGGGGGCATAGTTCTGAGGTGATATCAAGGAGTACACAGTTTAGATCATGTGCATGTACAGTTCACACTAGGATTCATGCTGCTGTGAGAATCTAATGCTACTGTTGACCTGTCAAGAAAGTGGAACTCAGGCTTATTTATTTATTTATTTTGGTACAGGGATTGAACTCTGGTCCTTACACTTGCAAGACAGGCCACTGAACCACTAAGCTAAATCCCCAGCCCAGAACTCAGGCTTATAATGCCAGTAATGGGGTCTAGAAATTCCATATCCTTTCAGTTTTCTTTGATTTCACCTAGACACATCTCTCATCTTCCTTAAGTACTGTCTCCCTTGTGGCACTTTCTCAAATATTCTTTGATGAGAATTAATTGCTGTTTTGGTTTGTACTTTTTAAAGTAATTGTCACATGGAGTTGCAAAAGGTTTGTATGTTTGCTTTTCTACTAAATTTTGAGAATTTTGAGAGTAGAGGCACTTTTATTTATCTTTTTTGGTCTTCAGTACCTGGTGCTTTGCCTTTCATATATTAAATGTTCACCAAATTAATACTAGAACACTATTCCACTCTGCCTTTGGTAATTTATATTTGATAAATTAATTGTATCTCATCTTCTGAGCACTTTAAGGGGGGGGTCAGGAAAAATGACTGTTTAATGCTATTTTATTTTAGATTCATGGCTTTTAAAAACTCCTGTTTTGAACATATTACTGAATCATAACAGAAGTTCACCAAATTTTTAAGAATTTGGACAAATTTGAGAGTTTAATCCCTGTAGAAAGGTTCATAAAAATCATCCAGTACATAATTCAGCTCCTGGAAATAAAAACTATTTTTAAGCAAATGCTTCAGAAAAACAAGTCATAGAACTGTACTGACCAGTGATACACTCAATTATAAACAAAATAATGAAAATATATACTAAATAAAATGAGGGCTGATATTTACATGTGCCTATCACCAAACCATAGTTATGTTTATATACAAGTAACTAATAATTTCTGTACCATATATGTGTATATGACATAATTCTCAATTATGGAACTTAAGGAAATGTCTGTGTAAATATCTACATTATTGACCATATTGTATTGGTACAATTGTAGGACTGCAATTTTATAATTATGGGATATGTACTGTATTAGTCAGGTGCCTGGAAGTAAAATGTTTCTATATTTTTAAATTGAGAAATTTTAGCAGAGTTTTACCAAAGACTACTGGCAAAATTGTGACCAGGTTAAAAACCAGCAATGGAGAGTACAATGAACTAAGCTTATTAGCTATATTTAGGGAATGGCTACCTCAGAGATGGAGTAGTCACTAGGACAGATCTACACAAAAAGATTCTCTTGAGAGGGGAGTGGGCTTTTTTTTTTTTTTTTTTTGGTTTTTTGAGACAGGGTCTCACTATGTAGTTGAGACTGATCTGGAACTCACTATGTAGCAAAGGCTAGTCTCAAACTCACAGCAACCATTCTGCCTCAGCCTCCCAAGTGCTGGGATTAGAGGCATGTGCCAACATGCCAGGATATAAGGAGGAAACATGTTTTTTATTTAAAGTTGAGTTTATTGGTACATTTTAGGTATACAGTACAGTTACAGTCCCCATTAAGATCCTGTACCTTTACATGAAAGGTCTTGGTTCTCATTTTTCCCCTTGTCCCTGCCCTCTCTTCACCCCCTCCTCCCCTCCCCATTTACAAACACTTCATTTCCTTTTTTTCATTTTCTCATATTTTCCCTATTCCCTTTCCCCTACCCTTCCCACTTTGCCTACACCTTTAGCCCTTTTCTTCCTATTTCACATTGTTAATTATCTCATTAGGATCTTATGTATTATTATAGTTTTTCACATCAGAGAAACTATTTGGTATTTACACATGTGTGGCTTATTTATTTCACCTAGGAATATATCCTCAATATGTATCCATTTTCCTATGAATGCATCTAATTTCTCATTCTTTATGGCTGAGTACTATTCCATTTTATAGAAAAACCACATCTTTATCCAGTTTCCAACTGATGGGCAAATGGGCTGTTTCCAAGTTTTAGCTATTACAAACTGTGTTGCTATAAACATACGTGCGCATATTTCACTGTGATATGATTCTTTTAATTCTTTTGGAAAGATACCCATCAGAGGGATGGCTGGGTCAAATGGAACCTCTAGTCCTAGCTCTTTGAGGTATCTCCATATTGATTTCCATAGTAGTTGCACCTGTCTGCACTCCCACCAACAATGGAGGATTCCTTTCTCTCCACAACCCTGCCAACATTTGTTATTGGTTGATTTCTTAACAGCAGCCATTCCTTTTGGGGGGAGGTGGAATCTCAGTGTTGTTTTCATCTGCATCTCTCACATGACCAGTGATGTGGAACATTGTTTTATATATTTACTTGCTGCTTTTACTTCTTTGTCTGAGAAATGTCTGTTCATTTCAGATGCCTGTTTTTGAATTGGATCTTTATATTGGGGGGGCTGATTGTTTTGAGTTTTTTATATATTCTAGATAAGAGTCTTTTGTCAGAGGAGCAGCTGGTAAAAATTTTTCCCCACATTGTAGGTTGTCTCTTAGTTCTGCTGATGGTTGTTTTTCTTTGCAGTGCAGAAGGTTTCTAATGATGAGATCCCAGTTTTTTATTCTTTTCTGCTAGTTCCTGTGCTACTTAGGATTTGTTCATAAAGCCTTTTCCTCTTGAATGTCTTCAAGAGTTCTGCCTAACTTATCTTCCAGCAAGTTAAGTGTTTCTGTTTTAATATTTAGATATTTAATACAGCTGGATTTTGGTGCATGGTGAAAGATAAGGGTCTAGTTTTAATATTTTGCAGGTTGAGATCCAGTTTTTCCAACACCATTTATTAAAGAGGCTATCTTAGAAGGAAACATCTTAATCTTATTCTTCTCCTGCCTTTTGATTGGCCAGTGCTCCCATTGGCATGAACACATAAAAGCCAGAAGGCACGAGGACTATATGATATAACTTTTTGGGTATAGAATACAATGCCAAAGGACAGAGGGCAACCATGAAACAGACCACAGGTACTTGATTCTGGCAATTAAAGAGTGTTTATTAACTAAATGTATCTTTCCTTGTTCCAAGAGTAAGGACAAGTGTTTGAGTGAGAAAATAGGTTAAGCTTTTCCCTGGATAATGCAGGTACTAAATGTAACAAGATTTTGATATGCCTTACTCTTTTGATGAGTGATATACAGATCTGAAACTAATGCTCTATCACAATTTTAAGTCTTCTTTGTCAAGAAATGAAAATTGTTATCCTCAAAACATCATCCTCTGTCACTTAATCTGAATTAGCTCAAACACTACACAATGTTTTTCATGTATTGCTTATATTTCGGAAATCTCAAAGTCTAGCATAATCAGGAACTGGAATTAGAGGCAGATCTACTGCAAACTTTGCTTGCCCTCATGCTTCCAAAATGTGTGTGTGTGTGTGTGTGTGTGTGTGTGTGTGTGTGTGTGTGTGCTGGGTTTTCCAAGGCCACAATTTTTGATTTGTAAGAGGATTTGAAGAATTATACCAATTACATAATACCTCTGGTTTTCCTTTTTAACTCTAAATTCAACTTTTTCTGAGATAATTTATTTTCTCTCCCTTTAATCATTTTTCCTGTTCTTCTTTGGATTAATTCCAGGTTCTCTATGTTCTTTTAAAGAAAGCTTAATGATTACAAAAGGCTATTCTGGGAAATCATTACTTAAAGAAAAACTGTTATAGCATTTAAAAATTTCAAAATGGCTACATAGATGTAAAAAAATGAAATGCTCCTGCCTAATAATGCTGATAGTGGAGCCATAGTAAATTAAATTACATGAGGTTAGAGCATAAAACCTTGAATGTGAGTCAAGAATATCCAGACCCAAGAAAGAAACCCTCTGTTAAGAGAAAATTATCAGAAAGAACCAAAAATGAAAAACTAAGGTGGGAGAACTTTTCCTTATACTAATCACTAACAATTCTCTTTTATAATGAGGATCTAAGTCCTTTGTTCAAGAAGTTGTGATGCTAAAGTAGAAATAAATTTTTTTTTTTTTTTTTTTTTTTTTTTTTGGTATCAGGGATTGGACTTGGGTCCTTGTGCTTGCGAGGCAGGCAGTGGAAACACTGAGCTAAATCCCTGGCTCTGTAAACACAAATCTTAAAGGAATTGATATTTCATTATATTATTGAAAAAGAAGTTATAAGATTCTATTTGGGAAAAGTTTATGTTACTATTAATTTAAGGAAAGAATGCTAAAAAGTTCTCAAAGTAGTTTATATGGGAAGTTCTGCTCCAGTTGCTGGATATACATTTTTTTATTAAAAAAATCAATCATGAAAAGTAGAATATTATCATTTTAATTGATTAAATTATTGACTTAGATTTTAATCTAACACGGACCAATCCTAAATCATATTTCTTACTAGGTATTGCCATGGATAATTTCCTAGTAAAAATTTACATTTTAATATATAGAATATTTTTGTTTTTAAGTGCATATTCATGACAAACTGAGAATTTGTAAATTTATGATGCTCTACAGCTAGAGAAAGTAATCTTCAAAAATCATTCCATTATGGGGACCAGGGATTTAGCTCAGTGGTTCTGCCGCCTGCCTCGCAAGCACAAAGTCCCAAATTTGATCTCTAGTACCCCCCCAAAAGTCCAAAACCCAAAAATCATTCCATTAGGGCTGAGAATGTAGCTCATTTTAATGTTAGAGTGCTTGCCTATCATGAATAAAGTCTTCAGCTCATTCCTCAGGTCCACAAACACAAAAAAAAACTCCTTTTTCTGTTGATTCAGTGAGATAGCACATATGTCTTTGTAGAGAAGCAGAGGTGTGGAAATATGTCTTTTAATGAAAAAGTCTGGGAGAATGTCTAATACATAAGAATAGGAAGAGATGTTATTTGTGTACAAGAAGGCTATTGATTCAAAAATGGACATCTGAAATGCATAGACATTTCTCAAAGAAGTAAAAGCAACAAATAAATATATGAAAAAATGTTCCACATCACTGGTCATTCAAGAGACGCAGATGAAAACAACACTGAGATTCCACCCCACCCCACAAAGAACAGCTGCTATCAAGAAATCACACAATAACAAATGTTGGCAGAGTTGTGGGGTGAAAGGAACCCTTCTCCATTGTTGGTGGGAGTGCAGACTGGCGCAACCACTATGGAAATCAATATGGAGATACTTCAAAGAGCTGGAACTAGAGGTTCCATTTGACCCAGCCATCCCTCTGCTGGGTATCTTTCCAAAAGAATTAAAAGAATCATATCACAGTGATATATGTGCGCCTATGTTTATAGCTGCATAATTTGTAATAGCCAAAACTTGGAAACAGCCCATTTGCCCATCAGTTGGAAACTGGATAAAGAAGATGTGGCTTTTCTATAAAATGGAATACTACTCAGCCATAAAGAATGAGAAATTAGATTTATTCATAGGAAAATGGATACATTTTGAGGATATACTCAAAATAAATAAGTCACACATGTACAAAATAAATGTCACACATGTGTAAATACTGAATAGTTTCTCTGGTGTGAAAAGCTATAATAGTACATAAGATCTTAATGAGATAATTGACAATGTGAAACAGGAAGAAAAGGGCTAAAGGTGTAGGAAAAGTTGGAAGGGTAGGGGAAAGGCAATAAAGGAACAGGAAAAAATACATAAAAAAATGAAAAAATGGAAATAAAGTATTTGTAAATGGGAACGAGAGGAGGGGGTGAAGGGCAGGCAGGGGTAAGGGGGGGAAAATGAAAAGCAAGACCTGTCATTTAAAGGTACAAGATACCAGATCCCAATAATGAATGTAACTGTACTGTATACCTAAAATGTACCAATAAACTCTATGAGAAAAAAAAAAAATAGGAAGACATGGGAAGAGGATATAAAAGTATTTATATGGCATGAATAAGTAAGTAATATGTATTTAATGAGTAACATTTATATATCTTTTATCTCAAAATTTTCTTAAAATGCGATTCAGTATATGCTGTGGTTTGCCTCCCAAGCGTTCATGCATTGGATGCCTGATTTGCATGTTTGTATAGAAGGAGGGGATCTTTTCAGAGTTGGTGCTACTGGAAGGTCTTTACTTAGTGGGCATGTGCTTGTAGAAGGGATAAAACTAGTTATTGTGAGACTGTAAATTAATTTTGTCCAGAGTTCTTGTAATAAAAAAAATTTTTGGCCACTCCCCAGACTTTTCGACATTCTCTTTTCTAAGGATCTCTCCCTCTGACCTGGACTTCTGCTAAGGTGAGCTATCCACTATGAGGTTTTCATCAGACCTGAGCTGATGCCAGTGTCATTTCTTTGAATCTTCAAAACTGTGAGCTCTATAAACATCTTAATAAGGACTCAGCCTCAGTTATAGCACTATAATTAGTGAAAAATGGGCTAATATGTGTACTTGTAAAATCTCCAATGTAGGTAACTTGATAGGAAGAAGATCTTGTTTTAATGTTGGATAAACTGGGTTTCAGCTGTATAGTACCTTTCAGCCATTGAATAATACAACAGTCATATTGTGTATTCTTTTAGATGTCAATTTCACATTTTTCTAAGTTTGGAATACTTTTTTACTATGTGTAATTGATAGACATGCTTAAACAATTTCTGCATTATCTTATGTGTTACTCTGATTATAAACACCAGAAATTCCCCAAATTAGCTTTTATTGATCCCTTACCAAATGTGTGATAAGAATGCTAAGTACATTTTGTATATTATCTCATTGTGCAACCCAGTTGCATAAACTAAATTTAAGGTGTCTTATGCGTTAACTGAGATCATATTTTTTTTCAAACTGGGGATCAAATTCAGGACCTTGAACTTGTGAGGGAGGTCTGGCTCCACTGAACTAAATCCCCGGCCCAAGATTGTATAAAAGTTTGAAGTTAAATCAGTCATTATAAATTTCTAAAGCAAAAGTTTTCAAGCATCAGCCATGTACCATGCATTGTGCAACATTTTGTATAGAAACATGATCCAGGATTCTATAAGCAAAAATCTCATTGTATACTGTGAAGAACCACACACACCCCCCCCACACACACATTGTGCGAAAAGTATATGATTTGTTAGAAGAAAAAACATCAAATGAATCTTAGAAAGCCAATAGAAGTGTTACATCTAGATTTGTAATGTAAGAACATTGGAATTCATAGTTTAGCCTGTCAATTTTCCAAGAAAAATAATTTGGGACACATGCATGCAGGATTTTTGAGTAATTTCTTTACAAACAGGTTTAACATGATTTATGTGCAAGTACTTGCCATGTTACTCTTGAGTTCTGATCTGTATGCACAGTGTTTCACATGACCATTTTACAAATCTGAATGGATTGATCGCAGAAGTATCAGTGTAGCACAGTGTAGCACAGTTCATTGTATCACAATCAGAGCAGTTTGTATTTCTGCTGTCTTCACAGTCTTCTGTTATAAATATGTTATCTTGGATAGGCTTAACATTTATATTTCCTAAATTATATATTCTAACATAAAGACTCTCTGGCGATTTTGTCACAAGTGTGTAGACATGTTAAATAAAATACAAATAAAAGACTTTTGCCAGCATAGTTTTATCAGAGAAAAATCTGAAATTATTAGCGAAAATATTGTTATTTTTATCAGTAGTCAAACAAATATTAGTTGAATAAAAATTATGTATATTTTATAAATATTTAGAAATATTATCCAATTTTAAGTTTTTCCTCTTTTACCATGAATTGTATATTTTCCAAAGTATGTATTTGTCTAGTTATACTTTTGTTATTTCCAAATTATATAAATTATGGTGTGTATATTTTTAAAAATATTGTGGCCAGATCTCTGCCTACCATGTGTTTGAAAACAGGTATATTGCACAGAATTGTTTTTCTGCCTTCTATTCCATTTGTCTGTAGTGTATACATATATATAATATCATATATATATATATATAATTTTTTTGATTGAGTCCTTATCTAGTTTTGTATCTTGGCAACACTGGCTTCACAGAATGAGTCTGGCAGTCTTTCTTCCCTTTCAATTTTGTGG
>NW_022900928.1:46976221-46980074 GCF_012274545.1 Fukomys damarensis
CACTATGGAAATCAATATGGAGATACTTCAAAGAGCTGGAACTAGAGGTTCCATTTGACCCAGCCATCCCTCTGCTGGGTATCTTTCCAAAAGAATTAAAAGAATCATATCACAGTGATATATGTGCGCCTATGTTTATAGCTGCATAATTTGTAATAGCCAAAACTTGGAAACAGCCCATTTGCCCATCAGTTGGAAACTGGATAAAGAAGATGTGGCTTTTCTATAAAATGGAATACTACTCAGCCATAAAGAATGAGAAATTAGATTTATTCATAGGAAAATGGATACATTTTGAGGATATACTCAAAATAAATAAGTCACACATGTGTAAATACTGAATAGTTTCTCTGGTGTGAAAAGCTATAATAGTACATAAGATCTTAATGAGATAATTGACAATGTGAAACAGGAAGAAAAGGGCTAAAGGTGTAGGAAAAGTTGGAAGGGTAGGGGAAAGGCAATAAAGGAACAGGAAAAAATACATAAAAAAATGAAAAAATGGAAATAAAGTATTTGTAAATGGGAACGAGAGGAGGGGGTGAAGGGCAGGCAGGGGTAAGGGGGGGAAAATGAAAAGCAAGACCTGTCATTTAAAGGTACAAGATACCAGATCCCAATAATGAATGTAACTGTACTGTATACCTAAAATGTACCAATAAACTCAATGAGAAAAAAAAAAAATAGGAAGACATGGGAAGAGGATATAAAAGTATTTATATGGCATGAATAAGTAAGTAATATGTATTTAATGAGTAACATTTATATATCTTTTATCTCAAAATTTTCTTAAAATGCGATTCAGTATATGCTGTGGTTTGCCTCCCAAGCGTTCATGCATTGGATGCCTGATTTGCATGTTTGTATAGAAGGAGGGGATCTTTTCAGAGTTGGTGCTACTGGAAGGTCTTTACTTAGTGGGCATGTGCTTGTAGAAGGGATAAAACTAGTTATTGTGAGACTGTAAATTAATTTTGTCCAGAGTTCTTGTAATAAAAAAAATTTTTGGCCACTCCCCAGACTTTTCGACATTCTCTTTTCTAAGGATCTCTCCCTCTGACCTGGACTTCTGCTAAGGTGAGCTATCCACTATGAGGTTTTCATCAGACCTGAGCTGATGCCAGTGTCATTTCTTTGAATCTTCAAAACTGTGAGCTCTATAAACATCTTAATAAGGACTCAGCCTCAGTTATAGCACTATAATTAGTGAAAAATGGGCTAATATGTGTACTTGTAAAATCTCCAATGTAGGTAACTTGATAGGAAGAAGATCTTGTTTTAATGTTGGATAAACTGGGTTTCAGCTGTATAGTACCTTTCAGCCATTGAATAATACAACAGTCATATTGTGTATTCTTTTAGATGTCAATTTCACATTTTTCTAAGTTTGGAATACTTTTTTACTATGTGTAATTGATAGACATGCTTAAACAATTTCTGCATTATCTTATGTGTTACTCTGATTATAAACACCAGAAATTCCCCAAATTAGCTTTTATTGATCCCTTACCAAATGTGTGATAAGAATGCTAAGTACATTTTGTATATTATCTCATTGTGCAACCCAGTTGCATAAACTAAATTTAAGGTGTCTTATGCGTTAACTGAGATCATATTTTTTTTCAAACTGGGGATCAAATTCAGGACCTTGAACTTGTGAGGGAGGTCTGGCTCCACTGAACTAAATCCCCGGCCCAAGATTGTATAAAAGTTTGAAGTTAAATCAGTCATTATAAATTTCTAAAGCAAAAGTTTTCAAGCATCAGCCATGTACCATGCATTGTGCAACATTTTGTATAGAAACATGATCCAGGATTCTATAAGCAAAAATCTCATTGTATACTGTGAAGAACCACACACACCCCCCCCACACACACATTGTGCGAAAAGTATATGATTTGTTAGAAGAAAAAACATCAAATGAATCTTAGAAAGCCAATAGAAGTGTTACATCTAGATTTGTAATGTAAGAACATTGGAATTCATAGTTTAGCCTGTCAATTTTCCAAGAAAAATAATTTGGGACACATGCATGCAGGATTTTTGAGTAATTTCTTTACAAACAGGTTTAACATGATTTATGTGCAAGTACTTGCCATGTTACTCTTGAGTTCTGATCTGTATGCACAGTGTTTCACATGACCATTTTACAAATCTGAATGGATTGATCGCAGAAGTATCAGTGTAGCACAGTGTAGCACAGTTCATTGTATCACAATCAGAGCAGTTTGTATTTCTGCTGTCTTCACAGTCTTCTGTTATAAATATGTTATCTTGGATAGGCTTAACATTTATATTTCCTAAATTATATATTCTAACATAAAGACTCTCTGGCGATTTTGTCACAAGTGTGTAGACATGTTAAATAAAATACAAATAAAAGACTTTTGCCAGCATAGTTTTATCAGAGAAAAATCTGAAATTATTAGCGAAAATATTGTTATTTTTATCAGTAGTCAAACAAATATTAGTTGAATAAAAATTATGTATATTTTATAAATATTTAGAAATATTATCCAATTTTAAGTTTTTCCTCTTTTACCATGAATTGTATATTTTCCAAAGTATGTATTTGTCTAGTTATACTTTTGTTATTTCCAAATTATATAAATTATGGTGTGTATATTTTTAAAAATATTGTGGCCAGATCTCTGCCTACCATGTGTTTGAAAACAGGTATATTGCACAGAATTGTTTTTCTGCCTTCTATTCCATTTGTCTGTAGTGTATACATATATATAATATCATATATATATATATATAATTTTTTTGATTGAGTCCTTATCTAGTTTTGTATCTTGGCAACACTGGCTTCACAGAATGAGTCTGGCAGTCTTTCTTCCCTTTCAATTTTGTGGAAGTTTGAGGAGTATTTGTGTTTCTTCTTCCCTGAAGTTCTAGTAAAATTCAGAGGTGAATCCATCAAGTTCTGTCATCTTCTTAGTTTGTAGAGTTTTTATTACTGTTTCAATTTCATTGCCTGTTATTTGGTCTATTCAGAGTTTTTATATTTGTTGGTTCAATGTTGATAAGTCTTATGTGTCTAGGATTTTTTCTAGAGTCTGAAATTTATTAGGATATAATTTTTCAAAAATAGTTTCCTGTTAATTCTCTGGATTCTCATGTAGTCTGTTTTAATTTTGCCTTTTTCATTTGTAGTTACATTGATATGGGTCGTTTATTTTGGTAAGTTTGGCTAAAGTTTATTGATGGTATTTGTTATTTCTAAGAACCAATTCTTTGATTTATTGCTGTTTTTCTAATGTACACAGTCACAGATATAAGCTTGCCCCTAAAATTCTTTTCACTATATCCCAAAGGTTTTGACAAGTTATATTGCTATTGTACTTTGACTCTAGGAATTAAAAAATGTCTTCCCTGATTTTTCCCTGATTTTTCTGACTTATTGATTATGAAAAATGTATTATTTAATCTCTGTGTTTGTGTGTGTCTTTTGCTGTTCGTTTCTAGTTTTATTCTTTTATGATTTGGCAAGATGTTAAAATTATTTCTCATATTTATTTAAACATACCTGATGGCCTATAAAAGGGTCTATTTTTGAAGTTCTCCAGGTGACCAAGACAAATGTGTATTCTGTTGTTGGATGAAACACTCTCTGGATATCTGTTAAATTAATTTGTTTAATGATGTTATTCAATTCTGATATTACTTTTTAAACTTTTTGTTTTAATTTGTATTTGTGAGCCTGAAGTAATGAAGTAATGATGTCCCCACTATTGTATTGATAGGTGTTTGTCCTTTAATGTGAATAATTGTTATTTTATGAATTGAGTTTACTTACATTCAGTGTGCGTGCGTGCATGTGTGTGTGTGTGTGTGTGTGTGTGTGTGT
>NW_022900928.1:46980286-47016223 GCF_012274545.1 Fukomys damarensis
ATATAATTTTGATCTGTTCTTGGTGAGTTGTTCCTTTTGTTAATATGTAGTGACCTTCTTTTTATGTTTTGTTTGAAGTCCACTTTGTCAGAAGTTAAAATAACTACTACTATGCTTCCTTTTGTTTTCTGCCTGCATGGAGTATCATTTTCCATTCTTTTCCTTTAAATGTATATTTTTCTTTGTAGATGAGATGTTTATCTTGTGGGAAGCATATAGTTAATTTTTGTTTTAAATGTGCCAGTCTATCTTTTGGTTGTGATGCTAAGACCATTTTTATGTTATTATTGTAGGTATTTCCTGATTTCTATTATTTTTCCATTTCTGATCCTTTATTTTCCCCTTTCTTTGCTCTGACAGTTCATAATTCTTCCCTTTGGGCTGTTTAGTGCTGTTGGCCTTGTTTTTTCTGTTTAGTATTCCTCTGAAGATTTTCACAATGCTAGCTTGATGGTTAGGAATTTTTTCAGATATTCTTTGTTGTGGAAGGTCTTTATGTCTCTCAATTTTGAAGGACAGTTATATAGGACATAATATTCTGGATTGGCAACTGCTTTCTTCAGGACTTGAAAAACCTCACACTAAGATTTTTTTTTTTTGAGGCAGGGTCTTACTATGTAGTTGAGACTGATCTGTAACTCACTATGTAGCCCTGGCTGGTCTTAAACTCACGGTGATCCTCCTGCCTCAGCCTCCCAAGTGCTGGGATTACAGGAATGGACCACCACACCCTGCTCACACCAAGATTTTGGAGGACAATTATACAGGCTATAGTTTTCTGGGTTGTTGATTATTTTCTTTAGGGCTTGAAACACTTCACTCCAAATTTTAAAATTTTTGTGTTGAGAATTCTGCTGTTATTTTGAGAAGTTTTCTTTTATAGGTTACTTGGCATTTTTCTTTAATACCTTTTTGTATTTTTTCTTTGTTCAGATTTTCTGGGATTTTGACTATGATGGGTTGGTAGTTTTCTGGTCATCTGTATTTGGAATTATTCAAACCTAATTTATCTGGATATCGATTTCATTACATAGATTTGTAAAATTTTCTTCAATTATTTTGGTGAATAAAATTTTTATACCATATTTTTCTTCTCTAGACCTTCTGTAATTCTTACAGTTCTCAAGTTTCTTCTTTTAGAGTCATCTAGTAGCTTTGGTAAAATTAAGCCTTTCACTGTGTCTTGTTTTTTGAGTATCGCCAAGTAAATTGTTTACTACATCAGTCTTGTCCTCAAGGCTCAATATTTTTTCTCACTAATCATGCCTGTTGCCAAAGCTTTTAATGGAGTTTCTCACTTCAAGAATTTTTGTTTAATTTCTTTTCATAATCTCTAATTCTTTACTAAAGTAATCATTCATTCATATTGTCTTCCTTAAATAATTTAGGTATTTATTTGTATCTTCTTAGAGGTCATTGATCATATTATTAATTAAATCATTTAGCTGTTTACTTATATCTGCTTTGAGCTCATTAAACATCTTAGTAATTGATTCATTCATCTATTTGTTGATTTCCATTTTGACAGCTTCAATTATTTTAGTTATTTTATGCTTGAGTTATTTGTCTGAAAATACATCTACTTTAATGCCTGTGAGCTCAGCTTTTGTGGAGTTATGAATTTTTGGAGGCATTTTGTTGTCTTGTTTTTTCATGATTTTTGTGTCTTTTTGTTGTTATAGTTCAGTTGGGATATAAAGGTTTTCCACTATATCAGAGGTGATATACCCTGTGATGTACGTTGCTTTGGTTGTGAATCAGTGTGCAGACATGTAATCCACCTGTTCAATAAACTGAATCTAGTCTCTATCATTGCCTTTTGAGGAGAGAACAATTATAGTTAATGACATCATTCCAAAAACCAATCATATATGAACAATTTCAAACTTGTTTGAAAGTTTTCAATTATTTCAATAACCAAAAAAGATGAAGGATTAGTAGTAATAAAGTATAGGCTGAGAACTGGAAGATGAAAAAGGAGAAGAAAAATAGAATAAAACAAAATGAGATTTATAAAATAAAAAGAGGAAATGAGAAAATTTATTTTGATGGCATTATTCTTTTGCCCAGTCAGAAATGGGGGGGGGGCTTGAAAGGTTATGTGAGGGAGTAGAGAGAAAGTAAAGAGAGAAGGAAATATAAGTGTAAAGTGTGAGAGCCTTTATGGGTGTTGGAACCAATTAAATGCATATGTCACTCCTGCAGAAACCCAGTATTGGAAGACTCTTTGTGTAAGGGAACCCAGTAGGTTTATGTAAATCACTACAGAAACTAAAACATTAATTCGTACCCATATATACTTAAGTGGCATTCACACTTAAGCCCCACCCCCATACTTTGGGAGAGTGGAAGTCTGAGAATAGAAACTGATCACCAAGTCTGTCTTACACTCTGGTTGCAGGTGAATTGAGTAGGAGACCTAATGCTTCACCCAATTCCAGGCCAATTCTATTTGCCTCAGTATCTTTGGTGAGACATGTACTCTGTTTTCTCCATTAAGATTTTGCGCTTGGGTCTCCTTTCAGAGCATTTCCCCTGGTCCTTCTCATACCACCTGTAGAACTCCTGATCTCTTTTCTCAGATTGCTCAGCTCTCTTATTTCAGTAGCCTCCAAAGTTTATGACGATTTCCTCAGCCTTATGATTTGTGTCTATGTGTCTCCAAAAAGCCCCATGCTGTCATAGGTGGAGCTTTTTAGAGATGTCTGGATCTGGAGTGTGTGATGCTGGGTCAAAGGTGTATAATTACTAAATTATTCCACTGATTGGATTGGGATCATTCTGGTAAGATTAAGGGTGTCCAACCCTGAGAGTTAGGGCTATCTGCTCTAAGGGTGGATGGCCTGAATAAGATATAAGGGACAGAGGTCATAGCTTATTGCTTGTCTCTTTTCATGTGCTTGCTGCTTGCTGCCTTCTGCCTGCCCTGCTTTGCTTTGCCGTGGACTGTTTATGCTCTATGATGCCTCTCTGCTATGTCACATACCTTGGAGCCATGTGTCTATAGACTGAAACCTCTACAAACTGTAAGCCAAACAAACCTTTCCTCCACTAAATTTGGGTATCTGTATTTTGTCTCAATAAGGAAAAAGTAATTAAGACACTCAGTACAAGCTGTGTTCACACCTGACCCCCACCTTGTGTCCAGAGATCCTGTTTGTCTTAGCCTTCTGTCATTTCCTGGCAGGGAAACCATGGAGCATCACTGGGGATGGGGATCAGTGCTTTTGGAGTGAGTGTGTCTGACTGTGGCCACCCCTTTTCATTTTTTCCCCCTAAATGTATTATGAATTGAACAGGGTGGCTAATTCTCCAGATTTGGCTGGGATATTACCAGGGATATGGGAGTCTGTTCATGTTGTTATCACAGATTCTAGGCTGTATCCTAATGGAGAAATTGCATGGCCCTCCTGGGCTGTGAACAATAAGCATCTCTGGACCTATGGTGGGCGATTACTGAGATTGTTTGCAGCCTTGTTTCTTGTTTTAGCTTTGCCATTTTTTTTATTTAACCTATTAACTATCTGTTCAAGGTATATTCTGATAGTTGGTAACTCTACCACCTCAAGTGTCCGGGCTCTGATTGAACTTCATATATATTCTGGTACTCTCTGCCTTTTCTATACCACCATAATGGAAATCCCTCTTGCAGCATTATTATTTTCTTTACTTTCACCATTGAGAGATTGGTTAAAGATATCTTCAGGTAAAATTGGTTGAGTTAAAGCTGACTAGTGATATTTCTTCTTCCTATACTTGTTGTGTACTTCTTTAAGTTTGGAAAGATTTCTGTTAATATCTTCTTGAATAATCTTTCTATTCTGTTGTCCTCAAGTTGCTCTCCAGTTCAAACAACCTGAGTATTTATTCTTTTAATTTTGCCTTAATTTTCCATAGGTTTTCTTCATTTATATTCATCCTTTATTCTTTTCTTCTACTCCAATTATTTCTTTTCAAATAGTCTGTGTTTGAGCTCATTAATTTTTTCTTCTGTTATATCATGCTATTGATGTCATCAATAGTGTTTTGATTTCACTTAGGATATTTTTCAGCTCAAAGATCTCTATTTAATTTTAAAAATTATTTTCATCTCTTAGCTTAATTTCTGTTAGACAGTTGAATCATTTCTTTGTAGTTTCTTAGTACACATATGCAGTACATAATGAATATATTAATTGTGGATAGTTGGCACTTGTATATTCTTGAAGCTCATTTAGTTTAAAATGGTTGTTTTAAATTTTCTGGGAGTTCTTCCATAATAATTACTATCTGGTGAGTTAGTGTTACCTTATTTTGAATATTAGATGAGGTAATAGTTTCCTAAGAGTTCTTGATTTATATGTGATACCATTTGGACATTGAAATGTTAGGTATCTATCCCTCGCATTTCCTCTAATGGATATAATTAAACACTGATGGAACTTCAAAGTTAACTTGTTACCAAATATTTGTTTCATGACATACATATTGCACAATGTCTTCAGCATCAGGGATACAGATATGAATTAGATAGGCAAGATTCCTGTTGCCAAGGATATTATTTTATTATGGGGGAATTCATAAGTAAAAAGAAAAACAGACAAACATCACCACCCCCAAATCATGATAATCCATAAAATAATCCCAGTGCTATGAAAAAATAAAACAAGGTGATGAGATAGAGCAAGCTAGGATATGGGAATATTTGATAAAAGTATATTGGAAGGCATCCTTGAAAAAATGACAAAATAACTGAGAACTTAAATTATTAGAGGTGGCCAGAATTTAAAGTAATAGAATCCCCAGGAGAGGAAGAAAGAAAGGTAAAATTTTAGAAAGAATTTTAATATTTTTTTATAGAAGAGCTAGCAAAGGAGAAAATAATAAGAAATAAAGCCATGAAATTAGGTAGTGATAATATCTTATGGGTTTTATAATTCATGGTAAAAAGTGCTGATTTTATTTTGCATATAATGGGAAAAAGTAAACATTTTAAATTTATGGTGCATGGAAGATTTTACAATATTAAAATGTCATTTTGGCTAGTATTGGGAAAATGAACTAAAAGAAGGCAATAGTGAGGATAGACCAACCTGTGACTGTTCATATAAGAACAGTAGGGATTTGTGCTAAGAAGAAGTAGCAGAGGTAAAAAAGTACAATAATTTGGGACATTTGCTGAAGTAGAGGTTACAGCAGTTTTGCTTTACTTCCAAGAGGGATGAGAAAAATTTTGAAAGCTTTAAACAGATTGAAAAATGATTTTTATCAGTCCCCAAAGTGTGCTTTGAAGAAGGTCTAAGTTCTAAAGTATCAAAAATTATATAAACCTATATTTAATGACTATATATATATTTTAAAATTTAGCAATAAATCACAGATATCTATATTATTTTGTTCACTGTGACCATCCTTAATGTCTTACTTTTCTCACTGCTGTGACAAAATACCCAACACCCACATGTTAAAGGAAGAAAAGTTTATTTTAGCTCACAGTTTATAGTGGTTTCAGCCCATTGTTGGCTAGCTCCAAGGCGGGCTGGCATAGCAGAAAGACATGAAGAGGAGAAATAGTCAATGGCATGGAAAGTAAGAAGCAGGAAGCAGGGGGCAGCAAGCAGTGTGTTGTTTGGCTTTAGTAGGTAGGACATTGTATGCTTCTTGACAAATGGAGACTTATTGATGCACAATCTTTGTGGACCAAATTTAAAACTGCTAAATGAAATATTGGCACGAAATATTCATTATTCTGTTTCCAAAGAACAAGTTAAGCTCAGGAATGTATGTTAAGATTTATGAGAATTTTGAGATGTTCTAGGACATTTGAAACATTACTTTCTGGAATATATTAATGTTGGTGATTCTCATGAAATAGAGAGCAGGTTGAGGAAGAGATAAATCTAAAAATAAATACTTTCAGCATTAGAAAATCTTTTTTCATTTTCAATAATATAAGTTAAGCAAGATAAAATCAATAACAGAGAAAATTACCTATTAGAAAAACAGGCAAAAGTTATAAAGAGTTAATTCAGAGTAGAGTATAGTCCACTTGGTAGTCCAGGCTGAGAGCCTGGATCAATTGTCAGGTTGATAGCCTGACCAGTCACTGAGGAATGCCCAATCACCCTTTGAGGGTTCAGCAGGGGAGAGAATAATATACAAAGAACCAGGAATAAAGAATAAAGAATGAATGCTAGTTTATTACTTGGGGAGCTGGGAATTGATCTTTCACTCTCTCCTGGCTAAAGACCACCTGATTTTATCTCTTTCCTGGCTAAGACCACTATCTCTGGATTAGTCTGTATTTCTTATTATACAACACAGCAAGGGGTTGCGAAGGCAGATGTAAGGAAAAGAAGAACTAATGCACTTAATTATCTAGGCTGTTAAAAGGGGAGTAACTATATATTTGTGAAGGACGTGTCAGAGCTAACAAGGCACCAGTGCTACCTTGCTTGTCATAGCTAACGAGCCATCTCCATTATATCTAGCTAATGTTTGATCTTAGAGAATGGTTGCACAGAGTCCCAATTCCTCAGCTGCAGTGTTTCCTTGCTATAGAGACATCACGACCTCAACGATCACTGAGGCCTCAATTGTGACCATTGTCATAGGGAAGTGTACCTCCGAACACCAGCCAAAAGGCCAATTGGCAATTTATGCTTAGCCCTTGGAGTGACTCACAGTTTTAATCAATAGCCAAATTATACACCAAATAAATAGTATCGAAAGCCTGCTCAGTGCAGTTTTAAGATGGTCTCCTGCACTTGGGAAAGCAATGTGACCACATTTATTAAATATTCTAATACCTGGAATCCAAATAAATAAAATCACTAATGAGTTCAGATGACTCAGAAATAAAGATCCATCATTAGAGAAAATTTTGTATGAATTTTGGTAAACCATATGAAAGTGAAAAGTGCTAGCTATCCACCAAAATTTGCTCTTGCCTTCTGTAGTAACCAAGAAGCTAGTAGCTGGAATGAGATTATTGACTGATCTTGCACAGCTACCTCATGGTATGTGTAGCCTTTTAAGTCAACCTTTGTCAAGGAGAGGTGAGTTGAAGTGATACAAGCCAATTCCAAATCTGATCATATACTTCTCACAAGTGTCCTTTCATGCTTGTTTCTCAAGTCCAGGATAGGAATGGCAATAACTATAGCAGCTGTGCAAGGTATGTGTTAAGGATATAAAGTGGCCATAAGCCTGGCCCAGAACCCCAGTAACAGAGTAAGTTTCCTGTGGGTGGGGAACTACTGGATCAAACAATTAGATGGTGGGGATAATCTTAAATTGTTCTTCCTTCCTTCCTTTTTTTTGTCATTGCTATTTGTATATCACTTTATTATAAGAGTATTGCTATTTAATTTGTATGCACATCTTAGAAAATTATGTAACAACTTAGATCTGAGTAGAAGGGATTTTGTTATATAAAGAAAGGTTATAAAAATATCAAATTTTGTAAAAAATAAATGCATACAAACAAGACACAAAGAAAAGGCTGGAAATGGAACAGTTATAAATCAAGGGGAAAATTAAGATGAAGTCATCAAGGCCAGAATTACACAGGGTCTGTATGTTGTAGAATCTGAAAGTAACAACAGTAACCACACTTGAGCCTTATTTTTCAAATTATATGACAATTTTTACTTGACTTTGCAACTTATTATAATGTTTTATGCTATTTTTTGAATATCTAATTATCATCATCACCTGGATGTTCTGTAAGTATTTCATTCACAAAAAGTGTATACTCCTTTTGGGAAAAATAAATATGCATTAAGCAAGTAACTACTTGAGTACTATTTGAGTTCTTTCAGGGTCCTAAGATTAAATGTTACAATAAAAATATGAAGAGAGGTAATTTTGTTGTTTGTTTATGATACCATATATTTTATATGTGGGCCAAGACAATTTCTCTTCATTAAAAGTCAAAGTGTGTGTGGGGGTGCTGGCCACAGGGGTGAACAAACCTGAAAGTTTCAGGCCTTGTTATAGCCCCTGGCTGTCTATGAGTACCTAGTTATAGGAAAAAGGAGTTATAATTGTGTAATTCCATTAAAATGTACTCCTATAGGTATGAACAGAAAAATGAAGGAGATTTGAAGTGAATCCCTTAACTCAATTTCAAATGCAAGACTGATTTTCAGGAAGTAGCACCCAGTCTGGCGAAACTTTGTGTTTTGGTAACACATTGTCTTACTACTCTGTCATGTGGTATTAGTGCTAATTTATTTTCAGGAGGGAAATGTTGATTTTATTTATATCAGAAGATGTACCAGGCACATACTGTGCCAGGGAAAGAATAAGGTAAAGTGAGGATTCTTGACCTTAAAGAACTAAAAGACTAGTGAGAAATAGGAATGTGTTCAGAGAATATTATTCTGGTGTTCAGAGAATATTTTTTTTATTGTAATAAATATCAGGACTGAAAAAATAAATTCTCTTGGCTCTTGGTCAGGGCTTCTCTGAAGTATTATAGGTGGGAAAAGTGCATCCCATGGTTTCCTTTATCAACACTTGAATCCTCTGGGTTCCAGTGATTCTGTAGGAGCTTCAGGGTCCTGAGAACAGGAGTCGGGCTCTTACTGACTGACCACTGAGAAATGTGGGAGGAGCTGACTCTGACAGATTTCCTTAAGATACACTCAGTTCAAACACATGGGGTAAAATCACCATAAAATTAGAACGAGGGTATCAACTTTCTTATTTATACTTTTATCCATATTTCTTGGGTACCAAGGGCATGATTTGAAACTTTTTACTTTCACATGTTTTGGAAACTATTCAAAATAGGGCCACCCATAATGGATGGTATTTTAAGTCCTGAGTGAAATTTTTCTGGGATATATACACCATTTTTCTTTTCTGAATAATAACTCCAGAGAGAAAAATAATCTTAGCACTGCAGATATATAAGCATTCAAAGTTGGAGATATTTAAAGGTCATTCATTTTAATGATTCACTTGATGCTTTAGGTCAAGTTTCTTATTATGACATTTCAGATCTCCCACAGACTGGCCTTAATCTACACTCTGTCTCTCTTTCACATTATTCATGCACAAACCACCTGATACAGAAAAATGGTTAACTAAAAGTGGCTCAAGAGTCCAACAGATGTGGTAGATTATCCTTAAGGAGCCAGCATTAGTTTGCTAAAGGTTTTGTAACAAAATACAACAAATTGGATGGTTTAAGCAACAGGATTTTATTGTCTCACAATTCTGGAAGCAAAATATCTGAAGTTAGAGGTAGACTTGTCTTTTTATGGATGGTTTGCAACAGGATTTTATTGTCTCACAATTCTGGAAGCAAAATATCTGAAGTTAGAGGTAGACTTGTCTTTTTTGTGGGGCTCTGTGCTCTCCCATGCCTCTCCCCTAGCTTATAGTGATTTACTGAAAATCTTTAGCATACTTTGGATCGCAGAAACAAGCACACGATTCAATCCATAGAAATACCATCAAAGCTTAAATATATTCTCAGCTGACTCTCCCCTGAATATTCTATATAGATTTTTATTTTTAATACCTCTTATTACTTGCTCTTTAATGATGACTCTTTTTTAAAATTCCATGTTATAAATTATCTCTGATAAACACTCAGGTTATTGTGGTTTGAGATATGATTTCAACTGGTGTTTGAAAAACAAAAATCAAATGGCAAATAGAATTTCCAGGTTGTAATTATTTCACATTCTTTACATATTTATCAGGAAAAAAAAGGTATCAGGTAGTATTTTGGATACTAATGAGAATGTGGAGGTCAATGCACAGGACCAGCCAAGTCCCATCCTCATGGAACTTACATTCCAGTGGGAGATGTGAATGATTGAGCTTCCACTGACTTCTTCAAAATTTATAAACAGACTAAGATAAATTTTCAGCTTCAAATTAAAGATATAGACCTAGGTATGTTTTGTATTCATAGAGGCATTATTTCATAATGTTAAAGCTGAGAATCACATATGGACTACTACCTGAGTATCTATTAGCTTTGTGATTTTGAATAAATTAATGTGCCTGAAATCAATTTAACTTTTTAAGCTTAACTGTGATTTATTTAACCACTGAGTTATTTAGAAAATTATTTATAGATTTCCAAGGTAACAAAATAGGCAAAAAGTTCCTTTTTATATCAATATTCATCTTGAAACAGTTCTTTTGACCTTAGTTTATAAAGGCCAGACAATGAAGTGTCTATCTAAAAGTCACTTCTGGCATGTTTACATGATCATGCAAGTTACAGAATTATCAGCACTATCATATCAGTAAGTAAACAAAAAATTTTAATTGAGTTTGTATTAGCATCTAAAAATTTAACTTAAAAATAAGTAAGCATATGTCTGTGATGCAATAAAAGCAACTGATATACTTTTTTTTGTCCATCTATGTAATATGCTTATATGCTAAAAATATTCATGAATTATTTGGCATAGTATAAGTTTATCACTACAAGAGAGAAATATAGTAAAAATTGATTATAAAGCCTGTTAATTTTTGTACAAACACTGGATATTGAGAATATTAAAATAACACTATCATTAGAGAAATGAATTTATTATTGCAGAAATGCTAACAGGATATAGTAATTAATTTTAGGAAGAACCACTATACTCTTCCTTTTCTGCAAATGTATACTGAAATGAAATTATGATATTAATTAAAATGGCATTAAAATATAAAATAGATTGGATACAGTTTTGTCTTAATTGAAATATTTGGGGCTAAGCAAAATTACCTTTAAAGATTGTGTTTAACTTTAGAGTTAAACATCCTTCTCCAGTTCTTATTCTTTTTTATTATGAATAAAGCTGCAATATTTTTTCATTTGTCATTTATGGGCCTAAGTTTTTAATTTTTGATACATACCCAGAAGTGGAATGCTGGATCATAGGTTTACATACATTTTTATTTTAAAAAACCTGCTAAATAGTTTTCCAAATTAGTCATATCATTTTATTCCCACCCAACATGTAGAGGAGCTCCAGTTGTTCCATATAAGTTTTGGTATAGTCAAGTTTTTTTTTTTTTTGGTACTGGGATCGAACTCAAGACCTTGTACTTGCCAGATAGGTGCGGCAACACTGAGCTACATCCCTGGCCCTAGTTAATGGTTTTAGTAGCAGCTATTTCATTGGGTGGGTAGTGGTGTCTCATGGTTCAAATGTTTCACTGATGATGAGTGATTAAGCAACTTTTCATTGGGAATCTTCTTTTTTTGTATACCCAGTGTTTTGAAGTATATCCAAATTCTTTTGCTCATTTTTAATCAGGTTGTCAGTCTTTCTTATTATTGATTTAAAAAAGTTCTTGTGGGATGTTTATTGTGAATATTTCCCCTGAGTCTGACTTTTCTTTTTTTCTTAATATATTTTAGTGAACAGCAATTTGAAATGTTTATAACTTTTCTTTACATTCAATATTCCTTGGGTTCTGCATAAGAAATCCTCATTTACGTCATCCATTTCTGGGTATTATTCTGTTCTACTGTTTTGTTGTCTTCTGTACTTAATACCAATATGATAGTATGTCAATAAATATAGTTTAATAGTAACTTGTAATCAGGCAGTTTATTTGTATCAACTTTGTCCTTTCTCAAGATCCCTTGGGTTATTCTATGCTCTTTGCATTTCTATATAAATTTTAGTTTCTGCTTGCCAATTTCTATAAGAATATTTTAGGATTTTGACAGGATTTATATTGAGTCTATAGATCAATATAGAAGAAATGGTATTTTTGTAATATTAAGCTTTCTAACTTATTGCTACAGTATCTCTTCATTTATTTAGGTTTTTCAATTTCTCTCAGGAATGTTCTGAAGTTTTCTAAATAGAAGTTTTCTATGTCTATTGTTAAATTTATTGCTATGTCTTTTAGGTTTTTTTCATGCTGCTGCAAAAATGTATTGATTTAAAAAAATTCAGCGCAGCGTGTGTTGCTAGTAAAGAGAAAATTTATATTTTATATTGATCATGTAGTTTAACTAGATGTAGTAATTCTTTGAATAAAATTATTTGGATTTTCTAAGCATATATTTATTTCATTTGCAAATACAAATAATTTTGCTCCCACCTCTCTTTAATACATTTTCTTCGGCTTTAACTGAGTTTATTGGTACATTTTAGGGATACAGTACAGTTACATTCATTGTTGGGATTTTGTACCTCTACATGACAAGTACTGATTCTCATTTTTTCTCCTTACCCCTGCCCTCCCTTCACCCCCTCCCTCCCCTCCCCATCTACAAACACTTTATTTTCATCTTTTCATTCTCTCACATTTTTTCTTTTCCCTTATTACCCTTCCCCTACCCATCCCACCTTTCCTACATACATTTTATTTAAAACTTTTGCCTCATTGAATTTACTAGAACCCTAATACAGTGTTGAATAGAAATGCTGAGAGAAGATGTACTTACCTTTTTCTGAGGTTTTTGGGAAAAATGTTTACTTTTTATTACTAAATGTGATATCTCATATAGTTTCTTTGTTGAAGTTCTTTATTCACCAGAGGATATCAGTTTTTATTCCTAATTTTCTGAGAGTTTTTATAAAAATCATAAAGCAGTATTGGATTTGGCTATCTTTTTTATTCATTGAGATGGTTAGCTACTCCCTTGCATTATTGGAATTAATTTTTCCTTTTCTGGTTATTTTCAAAATTTTGTTTTGTTTTGTTTTGTTTTTTGAGACCAGGTCTCACTATGTAGTTGAGACTGACCTGGAACTCACTTGTAGCCCAGGCTGGTCTCAAACTCACAGCAATCCTCCTGTCTCAGCCTCCTGAGTGCTGGGATTAGAGGAGTGCACCACCACACCTGGCAAAATCTGGTTATCTTTAAAATGCACTTTTTGATTGATTTAATAATCTTTTGTTAAGTATTTTTAAATTTATATTTAAAAAGAATTTTGGACTGTTATGTTATTTCCCTGCAACATCAATGTCAGTTTTAGTTTTTAGAGTATTCTTTTCAAAACAAGTTGGAAAGTGTCTCTTTCTTATTTTTCCAAAAATATATGAAGATTTTTGTATTTATTTCCTTAATGTTTGGTAGAATTTTCAGTGAGGTTACCTGAGCAAGAGCTTTCTTTGGAGAATGCTTTAAATTATAAATCTGATTTCCATAATGTAAGTGATGCTGTTTTAGCGTGCTTCTTCTTTTAGTTTTGCTAAGTTATAGGTTTCTGGGAGCTTTTGAATTTAATCCATATTGTTAAATTTCTCTAAAGTTGTGAACTATATTATCTTTGTAATGCAAAATCTGCATTGGTATGGTGTTTCATATTCTTCATATTGGAAATTTGTGTTTATTCTGTTTTCCTTGCTCAGAGTCATTAAGACATGAATTTTAGTAGTTTTTTAAAAAGTCAAATTTCCTTTTTCTTTTTAATGTATATATAATAATTGTATACAAAGCAATAATTTAATACATCATTTGTAAGTACCAAATCAGAGTAATTAGCATTTCCCTTTCCTTAAGGCCTTCAAATTCTTTTAGTTATTCATATAATACATAATGGGTTGTGTAAACTAAAGTTCTTCTGTGCTGTTGAATACTAGAATTTATTCCTCCTATCTCATTTTGGTACCTGTTATCCCTTATCTCCCATCACCGTTAACCTACCTCATCTATATTAAACACAATTCTAAACCCTTCTGGTTTCAACATATGACTAGAAACATGGAACATTTGTCTTTGTGTACCTGCTTTATTTCATTTAGCATAACGTTTTCTGGTTCCATCCAATTTTCGCTGAATGACAAGATTTCATTGTATTAAATCACTGAATAATATTCTATATCTCTGTCAAGATTTGAGAAGTTTTTAAGCGGTGTTTTGTAAGTTTTTGCCTTTTCCCTCTTCTGAAAAACTCATACTTCAAATATTTGTTCACTTAATGATGTCTTACAAGTGTAGATTTTTTTATTTCCTTTCTCTCTTAAGTTCAGAAATCCTTTCTTCAGTTTTATCCATTCTGTTGTCAAGACTCTCAGCTTTATTTTCATTTGATATATTGAATTCTTTAGTCCAAGATTTGTTTTTTAATGATCTTTACCTGTTTACTGAATTTCCAATTCAGATCATGTTTATTTTCTCGATTTTACTGAATTGTGTACATTCTCCTATAGCTCACTGAGTTTACCTAAAATCATTGTGTTGAATTATTTTTAAGGCATTCCATATGTTTCTTTTTTTCTGGTTTGCCGCTAGAGCATTCCTTTAGAGGCATCATAGTTTATTGCTTCTTTCATACTTCTAAGTGCTCTACGTTGATATATATGCATTTGGTGGATTTGTGGTCTTTATCAATGTGATAGACTGGCTTACAAACTAAAAGACTCTTCAAGAATGTCAGTGTGGTAGGGTAGTTTGGCTTCAGTTCCAGTTGTGATCTTGGTATTTTGATCCTTCTCACTCTGGAATTGAGTCATCTTTTTGTACAGGTATCCACACTGTAAACATTGTCTGCCTACTTGTCACTTAGTAATTGTTTTGGTTATCAGGTAGACTGTCATAGATGGTAGTGCTAATATCCAAGTAGCTATTATTTTATTTGATAATACACTCAAACTACAAATTGGTATATCTGCCAGTTCATATATGCCATGGAGACCATAACAAACTTCCTTAATTCAATAAGGAAAGAAAAAAGTGTGCTAACATTTTAAAAGCCCACAATAAGTTTCATTCTTCTATTTGTGTAATTGCTAGGGAAGAAACATCATTAAACTATAAAACTAATGAGAGAAAAAGAGAGATAGAAAGAGTGAGAGAGGGAGAGAGGGAGTGAAAGAGAGAGAGGAGGAGAGAGAGAATGTGTTTGAGAGAACACCAAGAACACACAAGCACATTAACTAATTTTTATTGTGGAATATCATTATAATTGTTTTATTTTATTGTTGCTTTTAATATCTTAAATGCCTAACTTATAAAATGAACTTCATCATAGGTATGTATGTAGAAAAAAGACATGGTACCTATAGAGTTTGATACTATGCCATCTTAATGCATCTCTGGTAGTCTTGAAACATATCCATGCGGGACTACTGTACCCCATATGTCTGGGTGTAAGTATATATCACCTTGTTTTGCTTTTTTATTTGTCACTGTCATTTAGCCCCTCATAAACAAGCTTTTTTTTTGCCTGCATCAATCACCTCTCATAATCAAGATTTTTTTGCCTGCATCAATCATCCATGTGCCCCTTATAATCAAGATTTTTTCCTGCATCAATCATCCATGTGGTACATTCCACTTTAGAATTCTGTGCTGAATGCTCAATGATCCGGGTCATGTTGCTATTGTTCATATCAGAGACCAGCAGTGCACCACTGGGCAACTCAGTCCAGTGGAAGAGAGGCCCTTTTGCTCCTTGTATTTGCATCAAAATGTAGCTATATCTAAGCATTATTTTTGAACAGCAGTCAGCTTTTATTCAGTCCATTTACATGAGTAGAGTAGCTATACAGTAAATTCCAGCTTAGTGTCCTGATTTTGACTCTAGAACTCTACAATACGTGTGAGTACTTTCAGTTCCCAATAGACTTTATTACATAAATTCTATTTCTTACAGGTGTGGCACCCTGGAAGTTCTGTTTAGCTCTACTTACTGGTCATTAATTTTAGATATATAAAGGTATTAATATTATATTTGAGAATGGCTCCATACTTATTTCTTTACACACAGTGATATACTTTGAAAGAGCAATAGGATACCCTGCATATGTGTATGTGTACATGCACATGTGAAAGGATATTCATAGATCACAGCATTTACCACATCATCTTGAATAAAAGTTTTTCTTTTTTCAATCTAAGATAGAGATAATAATATCTCCTTCATAGATTCATTGCAGTCTTCAAATAGTATAAGCCATGAGAGTGCTTGGCAAGATGCTTGACATACAAAAAGACTTGATAAATAGCATTTTATAAGGAAATGGAGTTACTCAGTTACTGAGAAGTGGTAGCAAACAAAAAAAGCATGAAGAAATAAAAACTTACATCAGGCTCTGAGAACCCCATTCGGAATAGATGTTTTGAGGCAATCTCTTTCTCAGGGAATAAAAAGTATGACATGTTGTGATGATTAAGCTTAATTATATCACCTTGATTGGCTGGGGAAGTGTCTGGGTGGGTCATGGAGACAAGACTTTGGTTCTTGTATCTGATCCTTCTGCTCTTCTTCTTGGATGCTGAGCCCCTGCTCTGCTTCTCAACTACCATGAATTAAATAGTTTTGCTCTTCCACAACCTTCTTTGGATGTTTCTGCTTTGCAGCTAGTTGACAATGTAGCGAATCTCCCGAAACCATGAACTAAATTAAACTTCTGAAACGATGAACTAAATTAAACCTCTCCTCCTTTAAGTTAGGGTTGTTGGATTTTGCATTTCAGCAACAGGAAAGCCGACTAATACAAACAGAGTTTGAGTTCTTGCTTTTGCCTATGTATATTTTATGAAGAAATATTTGGATTTTCTCTTAAATGCTTATTATATTCTGCATTAGAAAAGAAATGGGATGAAATGTTGATATAATGTATGTATTAAAAAATTGCTTCCAAATCTTGGGCAATGTCAACTGCCTTTTCCACCTCAGCCACATTTCATCAAGATTTCTTTGATGTAATACCTCTAACAGCTAGGAATTTGAAAAAAAAAGACTGTCTCTCTTGCTTTTTCTAAGGCAATATACATTTTATTGTGATGAAAACACTCAGAGTTGTCTCTTTTGTGCAGCTGTCTCTTATTTGAAATGTTTCGATGATATTATTTTTCTAACTCTGTTTTAATAATAATTTCATAGGAGCATTACTTGTCAATTTTGCATTATTACAGTCTTCGACAACCCCCTTCAACATTGACTTCTAGGTGATGGTAGTAGGTGCCATGAAGAGGCACCATCAGAGAGATTATATATATATATATATATATATGTCTTATATATAGGTTTTATATATATGATATATGTTTTTATATATCATATACATAATATATATATGATATATATGTTTTATATACATTATATATATATAATGTATATAAAACATATATATCATATATATATTATGTATATGATATATAAAAACATATATCATATATATAAAACCTATATATAAGACATATATATATATATATATATATAATCTCTCTGATGGTGCCTCTTCATGGCACCTACTACCATCACCTAGAAGTCAATGTTGAAGGGGGTTGTCGAAGACTGTAATAATGCAAAATTGACAAGTAATGCTCCTATGAAATTATTATTAAAACAGAGTTAGAAAAATAATATCATCGAAACATTTCAAATAAGAGACAGCTGCACAAAAGAGACAACTCTGAGTGTTTTCATCACAATAAAATGTATATTGCCTTAGAAAAAGCAAGAGAGACAGTCTTTTTTTTTCAAATTCCTAGCTGTTAGAGGATGCCCAAATATACAGAGGCAAAACTGAGAAAAAAAGCCATCAGACCTTTCAAAGTAGTATGCTATTTCTTTTAACTAGAAGAATGTGGACATTAAGCGTAAGGTACTTGTAACTATGTGCATCCTCACCATATACTGAAATTTGTGATAAATACGTACATAAATATATATATATATATATATGGCTTTCACTTTACAATGATCATTAAATGTGTTTTAGAAGCTGACCCTGAAGCTGCCTCTTCAAGCAATCAAGTTGTCTTAGCCAAACAAATGTAGTGACTGGAATGTCCATGTAGCACAGTGTTTCACTTTTACTGCATCTAGTGCATTTTCTAAATGCAGATTCTCCTTGGGGCAGCAATGTTGGAACTGAGGACAGTCATAATTCTGCATTCCAGTTAAAAACAGTTTTAATTTTAAATCTCTGGGATACTTTTTTGGCTCATTTTGGGGGGGGTACTGGGGATCAAGGCAGGCAGCAGCATCACTAAGCTAAGTCCCCAGCCTTTTTGGTCATTTTTATAATAATGTCTTGAAGATATAACTTTACAAAGAATTTGCTCCTGATTAACTTTTATACTTTTGTGGCAAAAACCACCAAAGACTCGAAAACACTAATGTTAATAAGTCTGAAAGTATGTTCCTAAATTTCATAGATTATGCTTCTTGGGAAATGAGAGGTACCAAAAAGTGGCATACAACTTAGAAGATAAACTAAGTAATATCCTTTTTCTGACTCTAATGCTAAAGGTTAACTTGTTTATGTACTTAAACCAGTTCACCAGTCATTTTTGTTAATTTTCTGAATGATGATACACGTTTTGTATCAATTCTTATTTGTTCATATTAGCAGAAGAATGTCAGTTTGTAACAAAAAAACCCAAAAGAGATCTATTTTTGGAACATCTTCTCATGACTGCAACACATATTTCAAATTTTATGACTTTGAAGGAATTCTTGGTAAGATTAGCAGGGAGAAGGAAGGTTATAAAACATAGACATGGTGAGGAGATGATAGATCTTCCAGAAAGGGGATTCTTGGCATTTGTTGGTCATTCTGTTATGTAGAATGAAGATACAGTAAAACTGCCACTTAGAAATAGTGTGCTCAGAATTGAAGCAAAAATGAGCAAAGACACACTGGGAATAAAATATAAAATGAAGAGAGGGGTTGGAGGAAAATCAATTGTAATAGAATATAAATGGATTTTCAGAATGTTGGAGTGCATTCTCTATTTTTATACAGTGTGAGCATTTTATAGTAATAGAACTATTTTTACTTTTGGAAACAGCCCAATTGCCCATGGAGAAGATATGTGTGTGTGTGTGTAAATAAAATAGAGTACTATTCAGGCATAAAGAATGAAACTAGAGACATTTATAGCTAAATGGATGCATATTGAGGCCATACTCTTAAGTGAAATAAATAGGACACACATGTGTAAATACTGCAGTTTCTCTGGTGTAAGAAACTAAAAGTGTAAATAAGGATCAGAATGTATAATTGATATTGTGTAATAGGAAGAGAAGGTCTAAAGGGGTAGGGGAAGTGGGAGGGGCAGAGGAAACCAAAGATGGGAAAAGAAAAATTATGAGAAAAGGAAAAAATGGAAATAAAGTCTATAAAGCGGGGGTGGAGGTGTTGAAGGGAAAATAGGGAGGGGAATGGGGAAAAATAAGAACCAAGATACATCATATAAGGGTACAAGTTCCCAGTGATGAATGTAACTGTATTGTATACCTAAAATGCACCAATAAACTTAATGAAAAAAATAGAATTTGAAAGGTTGCCAAAATAAAAGTATAACTAAGTATGTATGCATGGATATATGTATTACATATGTATGGCTTTATTTCAGAAGTATTCCGCTAATGTAGGATATGCGGTATAATTCTGAGGTGATGCTATTAATCTTTCAAAGCCAAACAGAGTAATTTATATCATATGTAGTTTGTGCTATGGGCACTTATTCTTCACATTAATCTTAGAATATTATCCCTAAATTTCTTGTAAAAGAAAAAAAAATCAGAATTAAAGAGAAAGACATAACAAGAAAACTTCAAATTTTCTGAAAATGAAATAATATATCTTTGGCATTTTTCCTTGATATAATGTATTGAATCTACCAAATTATATACTATGATAATTTTTGGCTGCTTCCCAACAATCTATTCCAATTTTAAATATGAAATTTTCAATTATTTTTCCCTGAGGTGACATTAAAATTCAACACTTTGTAGTTCTTTACGGTTTGTTGTTAAACCAGACTTCCTAGAAATATAGATAAAAACATGTTGCCTCATGCATTTATATTAAATCAATGTTTAAGTGATCTAAAATTCAAGAATTTACCATATAGATCATGAACATTTTATTCTGTATATATATATATATATATAGTTTTTTCCTCTCTTCCTCCAATGAAAATCTTAATTCTGCAAAACTGCTAGGTTTAAGGGATGTGTGTGGTTCCACAGATCAATGGACATAACTGAGGATACAGAAACCACTCCAGAAATATTCAACTATTTGATATTTGACAAAAGGACCCAAAGTATATTTTGGAGGAAAGATAACCTACTCAACAGATGGTGCTTAGAAAACTGGTTATCTGTTTGAAGAAGAATGAAATTGTACGCTTATCTCTCACCATATACTAAGTTAAAATAAAAATCGATTCAAGGTTATTAAAACAAAAAGATTAAAACTTTTGGAAGACAAAATAGCTAAAATAATTGAAGACATAGGAGCAGCAAATAATTTTCTAAACAGAATTTCATTTGCAGAGAAATAGCAGTAAGAATCAACAAATGGGAATATCAGATTACAAAGATTCTGTACAGCAGAACATTCAATCAGCATAGTGAAGAGACAACCTAAAAAAGTTTGTCACCTACTCTTCAGACAAAGGACTAATATCTATATCTAGAACTGAAAAAATTAAACCATCTAAAATTAAAGGCTCAGTCAAGAAATGGACAGATGACAGAAGAAGAAATACAAATGGCCAACAAATATAGGAAAAATGTTGAACATTTCTGGCTATTAGAGAAATGAAAATTAAAACAACACTAAGATTCCATCTTAGTGGAAAGAATGGCAATCATTAGGAAATTAAACAATAACAAATGCTGGCATGGCTGTGGTGAAAAAGAAACTCTCCTACATTGTTGGTGGGAATGAAAACTAGTACAAGCATTATGGAAATCAGTATGGAGATTTCTCAAAGAAATGAAATTAGAAATTCCTTAGAGACAGCTATCTCCTAAGATTCTTTCTTAAAGTGCTGAAGGCATTAAACTACAGTGATACTTGCATATAAATGTTCATAGCAGCACAATTCCTAATAGCTAAATCCTGGAAGCAGCCTGTAATACTAATCGACAGATGATTGAATAAACAAAATGTGGTATCTATATATAATAGAATACTGCTTGGCTATAAAGAATGACAAATTTGGGGCACCTGTAAGAAAATTGATGCACCTGGAAAACTATTTTGAATGAAATAAATAAGACACACAAGCATTAATACCCTATGGTATCCCTCATGTGAGTTAGTAAAAGTACAAACAAAGCAGATAATAAGGGATAGATAGGGACAGGGGGACAGATCTCATCGAACAGGGAAATGGACCAAGGGAACAATAATGGGGAAGGGAAAATGAGAGGAATAAAGATATGCTACACACAGGAACATAATAACACTAATCAATGTAGTCATTATAAGCCATGACATGTACTAAAATAAATAGTATCAATATGCAAGAAAAAGGTTATTGGGAACCAAAGGAGGAAGGGGAAGTTGAAGAAAGGGAAGAAGGATTTAAAAATCTGTAATATGTATATGTAACCACTCTTCAAGATGACTGAAAACTACATGAATTACAAACATGTACTAATAAAATAAAATAAAATGAAAAAAAAGCTTATGAGGAGGGGATAGTTCTTATAGCTTAGAAAAGTAAGTAAATATTATTGAAAGAACTAAGCATATAAGCAGACTAGGGGAGGATGAAGGACATTTGCAGAGTCATAGCACATTAGTGAATACTTTTTCCGAAGCGATTTGTTGGTTGTTTAGCTGTGTGACTGGAAGCTCTCTGTGTCTAAATTGACAAGTATTGTTTCAGGTTATGCCAGTAGATATCTTTAGAAACATTTGCTATAGAAACATTTTATGTAAGAACATGCTTTCCTTTCATTCAGGTAACCCTTAAGCCACAGGAGATAATATTCATAGACTTTTCCTATAAACTTACAGCAACTCCAAACATACAAACCCACAGGGTGGCAGGATGGAGGATCAGTGGTTAGGGAAATGGCAGTAACGGGCCTGCAGTAGGTCTCCATAATTCAATATAAAGAAACCCACCCCAAACCCAAACCAAAAACCAAAAGCAAAACCCATGAAAAACAAAAATCACAAACCACAGCATTTTGTGACTTGAGAGTATTTCAAAACATTTAAAAAGATTGAATATTGAATCTGCAATGCAGATATCTTATCTAGAACATGGCATAAGAATGGTACAAACTTTATACAGTCCTGTTTTTTAAAAAAACTATCTTTAAGCAAATATCCTATTAATACTGCAGAGGTCAGTGATTGCATATTCAAGGAATTTCACTCTGCAATAAAACTTTTATGAAGATTGAATTGCCATAAAACCAGACAGGCAGTGGTAGTTGAGATTTTTACAATAAATCACAATTAAAGCACATGTCAGTTAATCTACAAATATTTAGGATTTTATTTAATTGAACCTAAAGTTAAAGCAAAATTAATTAATAGCAGTGTTTCTTGTGCAACTTCAAATTACTATAGTGGTCTACATATTGCTCAGAAAACCCAGAAAGATTTAAGTATACACATAAATTATGTAATATGTAGATATGTTTTACTTTTCCTGTATAACATATGTAAGTATAGCTATAGGACCGTGTATGTGTGTACGAATGTCACAAACTATGTTACTTTCATAGTCAGGTTTCTTTTCACAAAAATATATAAACATTCTTTAAGTGAAAATTCCATTCTACTTCTTGGAACTTGGTACATAGTATTTCTCCTCTCCTGTGAGTTGCTTTTTATGCCTAGAGTTTAGCAATGATAATATGATATAGAAGCATTCAATTTCCTCGCTTTACTTAGAGAATTGAAGTGATATTCCTAATAATCATCCCATGAGGAATCACATGTTTTGTGAACAAAAATGTCCAAATATCATAAGAGTTATCTCTCGATAACTTGTGAAAAATTATTATTGAACCTGCTTTAATCCATCATTTTCTTCTTAGCTGCACATGCATGATAGTGAAGTTGGAGGAACAGAATAAATAGCAGACCAGAGAATGCACCAAAGGAAGCAAAATGGTTGAATGCTCTTAGCTGAACCCTGACTATGTAACTTCATCAGGTTTGAGGGGTCAGAGTTAAGGATTAGAGTGTTAAACCCTGCACTTTATCCTCCTGTCTCCTATAAGGTGATGAGGCTATAGGTTCTTTTCTGTCTAGACTATCTTTTTTTTCCTTTTTATTGAGGTTATTGGTACAATCTAGGTATACAGTACAGTTACATTTATTATTGGGATCCTGTACCTTTACATGATGGTCTTGATTCTCATTTTTCCCCTTTTCCCTGCCCTCCCTTCACACCCTCCTCCCCTCCCTGTTTACAAACACTTTATTTCCATTTGTTCATTTTCTCATTTTTTTCTTTTCCCTTATTATCTTTCCCCCTCCCTTCCCATTTTCCCTACGCCTTTAGCCCTTTACTTCCTATTTCACATTATTAATTATCTCATTAGGATCTTTTGTGTGCTATTATAGTTTTTCATACCAGAGAAACTATTCGGTGTTTCAGTTAAAGAAATCTCTGTATGAACATTAAAAATAGGGAATCCTAAAATAAAACTAAAAAGGAAAGTAAAAGAGAAAAGGCAATGGTGTAAAATTAAAATAATCCTTAATTCTGAAGATGAAAATGGTCCCTGAACATATTTAAATTGTTTCTTGTTCTTGTAGTTTTATATTATTCTTTTTCCCATTATCTAGAGAATACTTTATTAGTTTCTGTAATCAAACCCATGTAGATATGACCTTACATATTTAATACAGTGTGTTAACCCTGTACAAATGGAAAAAAATTTAACATTTCTAGACCAATATGGCTGTAAATTTCTGTACAATGCCAACTCAACACAGTAAATTGGGATAACTTTTTCCAAAGTCGACAGCACAGTTAAAATTTCCAAAAATTCAAATTATATATATGTATATATATATATTTATATTTATATAAAAAGACCAATAATAGCAGTATGTTATGCATCAATAGCAGCAACAGCTTTTCCAGGTTCTGCAGTCATCTGAACAAAATTATAGACATTCACCACACTCCATTAAAAAAACAAAAACAAAAAAACAAAGAAAAGAATAATACCCAGAAAACAGCAAAGTTCTGTTGCTGTTGTGGTACCTGGCACCATTTTTTTTATTAGCATCTTAATCATCATCTGGAAAGAGAACACTCTAGAGTAACATCATTAAAAATAGCTCTGATACAGCATGATCACTACTGTGTATCATAAAGCAGATACAAGATATTTTACATTCACAGAGGTATGATACAGACTACCTTTTGAATCATTTGGTGTAGTATGATTCTTTTTTATATCGAGACTATAGACCTCATCATCTCTTTAAACTTGAGTACAAAACTTTCAGATGAATAGTGAACAAACTCAAATTGAATAAACTTAATTGCAGACATATACAGCCTTGAAAAAATCAAAATAAAATATAGTTTTTGGGGACCGATTTGTATGGCACACTAATTAAACCTGATTAAAACTTTTGTCTCTATTAATATCATCAACCTGTGGGAAATCAGTGTTTCTTATACTTTTGGAACAATCCGATCATTTTTCCGGTAAAAATAAATTTTGTGTATAGTAAAGGATGACTTAAATAATATTTGTTTTATAATAATATATATACGTATAGTTTTTTTGTTTTTGCTTTTTTTTGAGATAGTATCTTGCCATGTATTTCAGGTTGACCTTGAACTCACTATGTAGCCTAGTCTGGCCTTGTATTCATGGCAATACTCCTGCCTCAGCCTACAAGTGCTGGGATTACGGTGTGTGCCACCATGCCTGGCTATACCTGTATCTGATATTTGATTTTGAAACTCCAAACATGAAAATACAACTATTAAATATAATGATTACAATAATATTAATTTAATTTGTTGGATGAAGTTGATTTTCTCTTTTGTGTTTGTTTTATTGATAATGTTTTAAAGAAATATTGAAAAATACGTAGATACATATCTAAGCAATTTGTATAAAGATATGCAAAAATAGAGAAGAAAATACAGTTTGAAAATTTTGTTAATTTCTCTTTGTCTAAGGCCATTTATAATTTTACGTGTCAGTTATTGTTGAGGTACTTCAACTTAGCTGACTTCTGTTGTCAATTCGGTAATCTATCTCTATCTATCTATCTATCTATCTATCTATCTATCTATCTGTCTATCCAAAACTTTTATGAGGAAGTTTCTTAATATATATAAATTTCTGTTATGGAGGAGTTTCTTCTGATTTCTGCATATGCGTGTCTTCTTGCTAGTACTTGACTCAACCAACATCTGTATGGAGTTTTCATTATTTGTTCTTCACCTACTATGAATTTGTTTCATTAATTTTCTTCAGTTATTTTTTTCATTAGATGGTAAAAATTATAGTAGCACTACATGATACCAAATAAAATGCAATCAAAGGTACTAAAATAGACTAAAATTGTGTGATTGTAGTTGGTTATTAAATTGTCATTTAGGTGTTCTTGAACATTAGGCTCTCTGCAACAATGGAAATGTCATGGAATGTACTAATGTTTTTTTCTTTTTTGAGACAGGCTGTCACTACGGAGTCCAGGTTGGCTGTGAATTCACTATGTAGCTCAGGCTCCTCAAACTCACAGTGATCCTCCTGTCTCACACCTTCATGTGCTGGGATTACAGGCGTGGGCCACCACACCTGACATGATGTGCTATTTGAGATGGAACTACTGGTTTCACGAAGCTAATGAGCATTTGAGGTGAGTAGTGCAACTGAGAAGCTGAATTTTTAATTTTTTAAAACAATTAACATTTGTATTTAAATAATCATACATGATTAGTGGCTATTACATTGGTGAGTGCATATCTAGAATATATTTAGATTTTAAAAAGTCATTACCAAAATAACAAAAAATATAATCTGACAGAGACTTTTCAGATTCCTGAAACTGTAGAGATTCCAGTTTGAAAATTTACTGCTATGCATGATTATTTGGTCTGTTCTGGACATAACTAAGCTCAATTGTGTATACTCTTAATGAGCATAGGTTAGGTTCTTTGGAAGCTTTAATGCAAGAGTAAATCTGTCACATTTAAGAGGAACTATCAGAACATTGGTAATTGAGACATCAAGGGAGACAGTTCTAAGCAGAAAGATTTTACAAACAAGTTACATCTCTAAATAGCACTCACAGAATTATGTAGAGAAAGACAAGTGTAGTCTACACTATGAGAGCAGAGTTTTAAAAAGCAAAATACGTGGTAGTTGAGAATGAATGAAGGTATTTTTGAGTTAATTTCTTTTTGCTATACTTTTTAGCTTTTTCTTGCCTTCACATTTGCTCTAAGGAATCCAGGCCCTGCCAGAAAGTATCCTTGACCAGCTACCCAGTTCGGCCAACCAGGTCAGTTTATTTTGAAGAGAGAGTGGTAATACACATCAAGTTGTAATGAGGCTTATATCTGTGTAGGTGTGCTACAGGTACAATTAACTTTCACATTATTACATGCCTAATATAAATAAGATATCATAAAGGATATACAGTAGTATACAAATGATACTTCTAAAAAAGATATGCAATTTAATTGAGAAATAAGATATAACAGTCTTTTGTAATTAAACACGCAAGAAATCATGCCCTTTGATACAAATGAATGATATGACATTCCAGAGTTCAGACACAGTAGAAAATTACTCTTTTGGGTGGTATCAAAATGTGATATAAGCTTTACATACTCATGTCTCACATATTCAGAAATTATATCTTAACTGTTATTTCATGTTATCTTATAGACCAAGGTCTGTGCCTTTGCAATTTGGTTTTGAAGTGACTGATACAGGATAAAGCATGTGAATAGCACATAAAAAGTGATGTGATAGATTGGAATTCAGGGTATTTTAAGACTAAAAAGTAAAATAATTTGGAGAAACATCAAGACCTAAGAAGACATCCTGAATAGAAACACAGAAGAAAGCAAGCAAAGAATTTCTACAAATGTGTGCATTATAAATGTGTTTTCATGTGGTAGAAAAATTTTGCTGTTGTCTATAAATATTAAGGTAGGGATTGTGTCTCCAGGAAAAGGTGTAATAATCATACAGGCAAAAGAAAACTAAAAATAATATAAGCTCTCTATTATAATTTAATGGCTGCAAATCAATAGCCTGAATGTCCACACTGAGAAAAGAATATTTACTATGGAAAATAATTTTTACTATTTTCATTAGATATGTTAACAATCTTACTGTTTTGTACTAGAGGTCTACAAAATATTTTCACAGTAGTGGTACCAAAGAAGCAACCATATAGATCTTTCATTCATTCTGTCAGTGTGTCTTTTTCATGGCCCCAGGTAAAAGCTTGTGGGAAGCTGAGCTACTTGCTGCCTGTGGTGTGGTTAGTCTTCAGAAATGCCAGGATATCCAAATTACTTTTATGAAGCTGACAACCTGAATATTTATAAATATGTATTGACCAGTTTGTGTTTTTTCATCACAAAATCTCTTCACAGCAGTGGAAGTTGCTGTGTGAGAAGGAATTGAAGGAAGTTGTATGTGAGAAGGAATTGAAAACAAAGTCCTCAACACATTCTTTCTATAAAGAAGAATGAAGCAGGAGAGAATAGGCCATTTTCTCTAAAATAAATGCTGTGATATGTAGAATCTCCAATGACTATTACAGGAGAGAGATTCAAATATTATTAGCAATAATACGACATAAACAAGTTAATGAATATACTGAGCTACAAGCTATATGAGCAAGTACTGGGCCTAAATTTTTACACTTTAATAATTTGAATCTTCTAAGGAGGAGGCACCAAAACAGAGATAAACACGCAAGAGATTTATCAGAAGAAATGCCTGTGCAAGATAGGGTTGGCAATAAGAGTAGGCAAGAATAGCTCTGGAACCTGAAAAGGGATAGAAAGGAATACACTAATAGTACAAGAAGAGGCATAGACTGATACTCAGTTCTGAGAACATTTAAGACAGACTTCTGAGAAACTTATCAGGTGGAATTTTATCCAGCATTGGAAACAGTATCCTGCTATAACCCTGATGAGCTCAGTCATTGCTTTAGAGCTACCGGGGGAAGCATGGAGTGGTGTAAGTATAGTCATGGATCTAAAGCTATGGCAGCTGAAGCCTGTCAACTCTGTTCCTTACAGCAGACTCTTTCGGAGGAGATATGAACAAGGCACCTTGTGGTTTATACAGGCATGTGACAGTTTGCTTGGACTATGAAATAATGTTTTATTCAGTGTGTATTTTAGAGGATTTCTCTCTATCATGTTTGTTAAATTTTTTTCCTACTCCAAACCTGTTCTAATTTCTTCCTTCCCGTTCACACATTCTTCTTCTGTACTTTATGCATGGATAGTAGAGATAGACTCTAGAAGCAGATTTTAATATAAACATCATTAAATTTCTCTGAAGTTGGATTAGGATCTTCTTGTATTCAATATCATGAAGTTCGATAGTCAAAGGACTGAAGGCATATCTGTTCTCACCCACCTGTAAGAATTTACTGCAGCAAGAATCTGAAGATTGAATGAGAAATAAAGTTATAGGCAGCTTCCAAGATTATGAAAACAGAGTGATAAACTCAGACTTTCCATGGTGTATGAATATTACTTAGGATTGGCAATGAGATATTTGTTTATGGCTGCTCTATGGTTGATTTGTTGTCTTGAGAGACTTAGCACATGTAGCAGCACATCACTGAAAGAAACAGTTTTTGTTATTATAGGAAGAGCTGCTGGAGGGTGTGTGACTTGACTAAATAAACAAGTTTATAATTACATACCTGGAACCCATAGAGCAAAAGCATGGATGGTGACCTGTTGGAGTGGAGTCTGATGAGTAGACTGGTTTTGCATGAATTTGCATTTTCTTCTTTTTTGGGAATTCATTGGAAGGGATGTGGCTTATAGACCATGGCACTATTCCAAATTATGTTTCTAGTTTTTTCCCAACTCTTCATCGATTTTTGTCTGAATTATACTTTTCTCTCCAATAGAGTCTTTTTTCCACGAGATTTACTATTTGGCACATAAGAGGGCACAACATGATACTGGCTCATTCTCAAATGAATAGCCTTAGAAAGACTATAGTAGAATAAAAAGTTTAGGTTAAAAAATTTTATCCTTCCAAAGTATTTATTCATTAATTAAACATTATAGAGGGTCTGTCATGTTCCAGATGCTATAGAAGGAATAGAAACAGAGATAAATAAAATGTGTCTATACCTTTGAGACAAAATTGTTTAAACCATGATATATATATTATATAGTATATAATATATATAAAGTGTATATATATATATATATATATATACAGGTTAATTTTAACAAAACAAAATATTCATAAAGAAAATTTACAGATGAATGCAATTAGTCTTAGGTCAAATATCTGTGAGATAAATTTGTTAGTAAATGTGGTTTATTTTTACTGTTGTATGTGTCAAACACAGAGCTTTGTGTGTGCTAGGCAAGCATCCTACCATTGAACTACACTCCCACCATAGTAAATGTTACAGTTAGTATACAACTAAAGAATTTCACTTTAAAATTGTAATTCAATCATTATCTTACACTGTAAAGGATTAGAATTAGAACATCACTATTCTGTGCCTCACTGTGTATTCCATATCAACTCCCTGCCATGCTTTTGCACTAATTGTTCTTTGCTTTAAGTTTGATTTAACAATGATTTACTTAGCTCTTGTTCCATGCTGTGGTAGTTCACGATATTGGAGATTATTACACTATTAAAAGGACAAACTCCTTGCTTTTTATGTAGTTTATAGACTTCTAAGGTTTGAAAGCAAATAAAGAGAAGCTACAATGTAGAATGACAGGTGAAAATAAAAAAAGGAGGAAATTTCAACTGAGGTTGTCACTAGCATTGAAATATTATGGAAGCAAATACTTGCCGCTAAAATGGAGCTTGAAAGATGATGAGGGGCTGAACAGCAAAAGAGCTGAATGCTTGGCATTTTTCAACACCTTCCCTACCTGGACAATTTCTAAGTGTCTATCAAAGCTCAGTTTCTATTTTAAGAACTCTACTATTTCCTCCAATATTGTTAAATCTCCTTTAGCTATTTGGACAGAATGTACTTTATTATTTTGACTGCTGTTGTTATTTATCACCTGTCCTTTCTCTGAGTAAACTGGAGACTCCTCGAGTGACAAATTATTACTTGCTTATTTTTGTGCCCACTATATCGAGTGCAATGCTAGCTTAGTAATGACCTCTACAAATATTTGTTAGATAAATAAAGTGGTTGAAGTGAGAAGCACAGAGTTATCAATCTAAAGTAGGGATTCTATACTTTGATAATAATTTTAACTTTTTTCTGAATAATCAGAGATAAAGCTGGATTACAAGTTTGGTCAAAACATCACTCTGATGAAGCTAAAGTAATAATTTTCTGTATGAACTAGTTTGCTTCATGTATATCTGTAAGCTCTAAGAAAAGTAACCATATGCACTTTGGCTGCCTGACCTGCAGACATATGATTTTGATTATAAGAGAACCAAATGAGAAAGCTCTACAGATCATCTCAAATCAATTTCCCTTCACAGAGAAACAGCTCACACACATAGATTAGCAATGGTGAGCCAATAACTTCACCTTCACATATGCTGCATAGGATCCTATTTACTTAAGTTCAGTTATCTTTCCCCACTATTCTTACATTATTCTTTTTTTTCTCACTGAGTTTATTGGTACATTTTAGGTATACAGTACAGTTATTGGGATCATTGTACCTTTACATGACAGGTCTTCGTTCTCATTTTTCCCCTCACCCCTGCCCTCCCTTCACCCCCTTCTCCCTTTCTTACATTATTCTTGAAAATAAGAGAACAGATAAGTTTTCAGCATTTCTGTAATATGACAATGCACATCAATATCATTACAGAAAATTTATTCAAATTCAGCTAATATCATACCTGAAATGTGAAAAGAATTTTGTTTTATGTGTGTTTTGAAAAAATGATCCACCTTAACTATTTCACTTCCATAGTCATTTCGAGTTGCAAATGTTCATTTTTGTACTTGATTCTCAGACTAAGGCTATAAAACCTTTTTAAGGAAAAATTACCCTTTATGGATTTAAAATAGATAAGTTACTTTCTACCACATTTGCAGCAAATATTCTCTTAAAAGCAGAAATTTGGCAAGAATAGCATAATTATTAAACACACCACGCTAAGATTCAAATGACCTTTATGGATTCTTGGTAGAAATATGTGAATAAATTGGGAGTAAAATCTGAAGATATTTCATTGAGCTAGTGTAAAATTATCATGGGTGTTATTTTAGAAAGAACTTTGGGGGAACCAGATTCTTCTTAGTAATAATGTGCTTTTAGATTTTAAAGAATGGAGTGTATGTTTTCACTGTCAAATGTAGTCTATCATTTATCAGATATTCTTACTTCATTAGGTAGTAGTGATCCTCATGCTATTTTTGGTGACATATAGAAAGTATATAAAGACAAATTTATCCTTGTGCCATGTGTCTCATAAGTATGTTGAAAAGATTCAATCAGAGATGTAACATGCTGTGATAGGAATAGACCGACCATTGATTTTCATTCATAGTGCTTGATACATAGTCCAATCTCACAATACTGTTAAAAGAGTGCTTTAAATTGCTCAATAAGTAGATAATACTCATAATCCTAGGTTGAATGTACATATCAAAAACAAAAATTATTTATGAATTCAAAATTGATTTCAAAATTGATGTATAAAGAAAGATGGGGGCCAATTAGTTTTCACTGCATAATTTCCACTTAGTAGTCCAAGAATATTGAAATGGGAGATGTTTCTGGTCCTCTGAAATTTGCAGTTTACTTAGGAAAGGCAATAATATGGGCTGGGGATTTAGCTCAGCAGCACTGCACCTGCCTTGCAAACACAAGGTCCTGAGTTCCATCCCTGGTACCAGAAAAAAAAATACAATAATAATTAATAGGCAACAAATAATTGATATACATTTATACTCATCTGTTTTTATTCGATTTGCCAGATATAACATGTACATCTTGAATGAGGATATTAGAAAAAGAAAAATGTCCTTAATAAAATATAGTCAAGATGAGAATAAAAGATTTTTAAACTTATAAAAATACGAACTTTTCCTCTTAAATGGTATTAACATTGAGCTCCATACTGAAGTGATAGACTTGTAAAAAATAGAAACTTCTTTTCTCCTCTTCAATGATGTGAAATGATGATTATCAAAGTAAAGAGATAGAAAGAATAATGAATCAAATTGAATCAGATATAAAGGGTCTAGACTCCTAGTATTCTATCCTCAAGGAACTTCCATTTCAGTGAATACTAAATATATTCTTTTTCATCACCACAGGAGTAGTAGTAGTAGATATCTAAAAGCATGTTAAAAGCACTTATGTAAAGCGATGTTATATTTGTTGCATATAGAAGTACTGATAATTGTTTTTACTTTGTAGGCAGTGTTTTATTCATTAATTTGGGGATAATATAAACTTTAAAAAATTTATATTTGTTTTTGTTGTACAAATTTATAGGGGACAATGCTTGTTGAGAGCTAAAGGAGAGAGATTCAGTGATAAAAGTGACTAATGAACAAAAAATTTCTACATGAAAGGTGGGAAAAAAAATCTCTGAATTCTGAGAGTCCAGTGAAATGAAACTGAGCTCTATGTAATCTGCATTGTGGTGTTGTTGATTCATACTGACTGTGCCTCCTCAGATGCTGGACCTATAAAGTAGTAACACAATAAAGATGTCTTTCTTCTTGCAAGAGATGTTTTTAATCAAAATACTTCAAGTTGTCTACCACATGGAGTGAAAAATATTTAGATTTGGTTCATTTGCATAAAATTCTTTGAAGTTATTGCAATAATCCCTTATAATTACTTTATTAATGTTTGCTATTAAAAAGCCACATAAATATTAGCATTTTAATTAAATTACAGAGGAATAAATAAAGCAGTGTTACAGTATGAATTTTCTCTTAATTTTCAGCTATAGGTTTTTAAATTTCTTTGATAGAAATACTTTCTTTTTCTGTCTTTTTAGTTAAATGTCTTTGCAACACCATTTCTTGTCGAATGAATTGAGAATATAGTTGGTTCTCATATACCAGATGTGATTGGAGAGTGATAAAGTGGAGAGAGGAAAAGACAAACCTGATTTACCTGTTACATCCCTAAAATGTACCTTTCAATATAATTACAAAAGTAATCATGTCACTTTAAATACATCTGTGCATTACTTCATGTGAAAAAATTAGTAATGGACTTTGTTTCTACTTATAAAATATTGATGTGCCCTGACTTTGAAAAATGAATTGAGATTAAATAACTGTTGTGTCTGGGGTAACATTATTCCAGAAATTAAAGCTGAGCTGGAAAGATGAAGACTCAGAGATAAGTTCACCTAGCATCAGGAAAGCGTTCTCGTATTTCAGAGACATTTCCATCCCTAAAAACTTTCCCTTAATAATACAATAGAGCCTGAACTAATGGGATACTTTAGATTTACTATAATTAAACAAATCAGCTGAGTGCAGGACTAAATTTCCAGCTCTTTGCAGAAATCTCTCCTTTGTAATTCAAGGGGCATATAATCCTAGCGTGTACTTGAGAAGGTTTTTACACTACACTTTTTCCCCCCGTTGGAAGGCCTTCCATCCCTTGAGTATAGCAGGGACCCTGTATTCTAATGCCTCGAGAAGCCTAGATTGTCCTTCAGGATGGCTCCTGTCCTCTGGCTAATTTCCTTTTTCCTCTTCTGTCTACCAACTAAGCAGGAGAGAATAAGGTACTGCTAAGGTAGTGAAATCCTTTTTTTTTTTTAAAGCAGTGTCTGATCAGTGAAGAGATGGCCCAGGGCTTTCTGGTTTGCACTGCCACAGAGGACAGGAGCCTTATGATTGGAATAGACTATAGCATGAATCAACAGCCCAATGAATTCTTCACAGAATGCATTTTAACTGGAATCTGTACTCTTCCTCTATCTACTTGATATTAATAGTTAATTTGATTCATGAATTAAAGAGAATATTTCTTGAAATTTTTTACTTATTAATGCATTCATTTGATACTTTTAAAATGATCAAATATACTTTTGCTCAGTTATTCTATCTCACTGAGATGTCATCCTGTGCTGTGTGAGTAGTAATCTGGCCCATGGTGTTCTAGTTCAGCTACCAATACCTTTTTCACAATATATTCAGATCCACTTCTGGACACAATAGTGTCTCTTAATAATTGCTTGTGCACCGAATAGCCCATTGTAGACTGATAGCTACACACACACACACACACACACACACACACACACACACACACAAGTCAGTCTCAAATGGGATAAGGAACAAAGGGTCAAAATGTCAATGAGTGAGAGCAGCTTTGACCTTTGAGCTCTGCTGGTCCTCCTCAGGGTTACTGCTTACTTCGACAGCTTCTGAGGATTCTTCAAATTGTCTTGGATTAGTCAGTAAAAACTGCTTCTTTGTCTGTGCTGTAAAGGGAACAACCTGTGTTGAAAGGGAATAGCCTTTCATTGTATAGCATACCTCAGTACTCTGAAATTTGCCAATTTCGATATTCAGTGCATTTTTACTACCATTTTAAGTACATGTATGCAGTACATAATAATTACATTCACTGTGGAGAGTTGCTACATATATATAGCACATCTTAATTCTTTTTTAAATCTTTTCCCTCTCTTCATCTCTTAGTTCCCTTTTGCAAAAGTTTTGTCTCCCTGTTTTCTATTATCTATCTTTTGCTTTGCTCTTTAATTTATTTATACTCTGGCACTTCATTTGCACCCATCAACCAGTGAAATACAGTAAATAATTAAAGCACTATAAACTATAGAATTACCCTGTGATTATGGGAATTGTTTTAGTTAATCAGGGAAAAGGAACTTTTTTCCAAGGAACCATGTAAGTAAAGTCTTTCAAAAACTAGAAGTCTAATTAAAAAACCAGCTATGAATTTTTGGAGAGCTGGCAGTGTGAAAAGTAAGAGGTTAGTAACTTCAGGAAGCTACTCTTACCTAAAAGTGTGGAAAAACCGCAGCGAGGAAATGTCACAATTCACAAGAAAGGAGAGGCTGCTTCCTCAAAAGTTCCAGTTGTCTCAGGATCTGATAAAATGGATGGGAGGCCACACCTTCAGTGACTGGGCCCATTTGGGAAGTACTGATATCTGTCTGGGGCCAGGATGATACTAGACTTTTAAGAGCACCACTTTGCTAGTGTTAGGCTGACAGAGGTCACGCCATGAATGTTCTCTGGGAGTGCTGAAAGGCACAGAAGCTTTAGTTATCATATGCTGTTCTAATTTGTGATAGAAACTGGAAGGTCGAAAAGAGTTTATGATCTCCATCCTTCCAAAATCCTCCTAGAGCCACTCACTGGCAAAACCTGAGGATAAGTGATCAGGTCAGGGAACAGGAAGGTAGAGTAAAGATTCCCAGGCTCAGAATAAAAAAACAGGTTAAGAATGTTGTTAAATGAAAATGATATACAAATGATTAGCATACTTTACCCCATTTCAAATTTCTACTCACAATTTCTATCTATATTTTAGTTATATATAACAATCATACTTCCATTTAATAAGCTACATGCTTCCATTTAATAAGCTACAACTATGTTTTAAAGGTAAAGATTTTATTTTTTTCTTAAAGATGAATGTTTGAACAAACACTATCAATATTTGACCTATGTTAATTCCTCTCCTAATACAGTTAAATTCTTAACTAAATATTCTGCAAACTGAAGACTAACATATTAAATTATTGAGTATCAATGATTTTATATTATAAAAAGGGAAATACCTAATACAATCAAGAATAACTAAATGTGCTCAAGTTTTCATTTATCTTATTGCTCAGATTATTCCACAAAGTATTTTTGTTCCTTTTCCCTTGGACCTCATGACAAATGAATCCAAGATCAAAGTTCTTTCCCTAATATGATGAACTGTAACTTCATTGCCAAATGGTTGGAGTCCTTTGCAGCTCTGCCTTCAGGAGGGTGGTCTAGTGTTCAATTATATTTTATTTTGTGACTGTGAAATATTAGGGATCCTTTAGACCTTCCTAGGTTCTACATATTTTATTCTTCTTGTTTTTTTTTTTTTTTTTTTTTTTTTTT
>NW_022900928.1:47016340-47035129 GCF_012274545.1 Fukomys damarensis
TTTTTTTTTTTTTTTTTTTTTTTTTTTTTTTTTTTTTGTACCAGGGATCAAACTTAGGACCTTGTACTTGCGAGTCAGGCTCAGTGCCATTGAGCTAAATCCCTGGCCCATCTTGTTTTTTTCTTTTTTTTTTTGAGAATATAATCATACTATTCCCAAACAACTACATTCCAGGAAAGGATCTGTGCATTATCCTGGAGTTTACCTTCCACACTTTGGAAATTGTTTGTTTGTTTGTTTGGTATTAGGGATTGAACTCCGGTCCTTGCTCTTTTGAGGCCGGTGGTGGAACCACTGAGATAAATCCCTGGCCCTCACACTTTGGAAATTTGTGTTTTGCTAATGCATTCCTTTTATTTACTATTTTCTGTTTACCAGGTCTAACAACAATGACTGTAATTGGAAGGATTATCATGATCATCTATGGAATGTCAAAACCATAAAAGTTCTTATAGATTGCTCTGTAGATTGTATAGGAGAAAAGTAAAATACAGCCCTGAAGTGACTAAGACAGTTTATGTGCTCCCTCAGCTTGAAATATTTAGACAGCATTTTCCTGAGTATCAGCCCCTAACCTTTTTTGGACAGCAATTGCTTTTTTAAAAAATAAATTTTTATTTTATTTTTTATTGTGTATGTTTACATTTACTTTTTTAAAAATTAAAAAATTATTTTTTCCTTGACATGTTTATGATACCTAGTATTTGTTTTGGAGAATTGTTATATATATCGTATCTTGATATTTTTTGATCCCGTTTCCCCCCTACCTGCTGCTGTTCCCCTTTTGCATCTTCAAAAAGTCTGTCTCATTGTTTCTTACTATCTCTCTTTTATTTATATTTTGGGTTTCTTATATAAGAGAAACCATATTATGTTTAATTTTCTGTCAATATTTCCTTTAGAAACCTTAGAACTATACGTCTCTTCTCTGCCATTTTAGTATGTAAACCTTCTGCAGTTTTGGAGGCTTTCTCTTCAAAGTTTAATCAAGAAAGTTAGGGCCCTCTCAGTGGCTGTGAGAGAGTAGGAGCCTTACTTTGATAAGCGCCAGTCAACAAACAGGTGGCTTCATTATAGTTATGAACTTTCCCATTACGCCAGTGTTTGACTCCCATCCTAGTTTTCTGTTTCAGTGAATCTGAGTATGCCTTTTCTCTTTTTGCAATAGTCTTGAAGAAAGCGTTTTCTTTTTAAACTCTATTTATTCAATCTAATTTTTTCCATGGCAGGAACAATATAGTAATATAGTGAATTTATACAGGCATCTCTACCACATAAATATGCACTTTTGTCATTTGTCTTAGGAAATTGATATAATAAGAAAGATTCATTTTGTTTTCTATTAGTGGGTGAGTCTGTCAGAAGCCTGGAGCTATGCTGATCAAATTTTTGTTTTAAGGAACCTATGTAACATATTTGGAATATCAGCAGAATTTGAAGTTGCCAGTTGATTAAAATAAAAATTGACCTAACAGTATTTACAAGTTAAAACTATGGTCACAAAGCACATAATGTTTTGATCAATTATAGAACACTCACATGATGGGTGATCCTATAAGATTATAATGGAGTTGAAAATTCCCATTGCCTAGTGTTTTTAATGAATCTTTCCTATGTTCAGATATTTTTAGATGCACAAATACTTATCATTATGTTACAACTACCTATATTAGTACAATAACCTGCATTATTAGTTTAACTAGTAGCAACAGATTACACCACAAGGAGAATGTGTGTAGCAAGCTATATATCACATAAGTTTTTATAAGCACACTCTGAAAATTGCAAAATAATGAAATTGTCTAATGAGGTATTTCTCAGAATGCATCCCCCTTTTAAAGCTATTTATGGCTATAATTTGTGGATTAGCTAAATAGACAATGTGGGTTAATGTTAAAAATCATTTCCCTTGCATTTTCAAATGTTCAATGGTTGTATCAGCAATTTCTCCAGAGATGACATTTTGCCTTTGGCTTTCCAGTTAGAAGGAAAGTTCTGGAACTTTTAAGCCTTTCTATAATAATGATACTTACTGTACCTAATTTGGCCAATAGCCAAATATGTCTATTGAAACCTTACATTCAGGAACTGGAGAAATGATGCACAGTGGTTTTATAAAATTATTACTTTACAAATTGTGAATTTATAGACTTGGGCAAAAATAATTTTTATTACTCATGAATTAAAAGTAACCCAGAGTTGGTATAAGATTGTGTCTGAAAGATTATTATCTTTTATATAGTCACCCTGAACAAAATCTTTAGATCTTTTCTATATTTATACTATATTATTAGGTAGAATTGTAATACTCTTCCTCAAGAGGATCTCAGTGAGCAAGAAGTTGTGAGTCTCCATTATAGTGCACATTTGAACTGGAATTTTTTAGATTATATAGATAAAGTAATAATTTAAAAAGATTCATTTAATTTTATTTTCAGGGATAATGTGACTAATGAACCATTAGTAAACATCAAAACCATTAGTCTACTTTCTGGTTGCTGCTCTGTTTCCTGATTGTACCTACTCTGCCTCTGAAGTTAGGTACTGACACTGTATTTCTGCCATTCTGATCCTACTCTTCTCCTTTTAGCCAGGAAACTAGTTAAATCCCAACATCTCGCATTATCATTTTGGTACTCAGAGAAAAGTCACCATAGAGCTTTCCAGGAGATGCAGTACTTCACTTCCTTCACTGAGGTATTTCTCAATTTCTCAGTGCCTTATTAGGGAGGCATCCTGAGTTCCCTCTATGTGGGACATAGCAGGGTGTGAATTTTTATGTTATACAGGATAAATTTGTTTTAAGGCTATCTTCTCTTAAAATGTTTTGTTCCTTCTTTTCTGTAAAATAAGAAAATGGGATCTCAGGTTTATTCAATATAGCTCACTCTTGAGTGAATTATTTTCATCAATTAATCAAGTAAACCATCACAGACACTCCCCACCTTGTTAGAATAATACATTGAGTCTAATGTCTCTGTAGTCTGCTTGTTGTTGTATTCCATTCTCCTTTGTTCAATATTCTTCGGGTTCAACTATCATATATCCTATATTTATAAAATATTTCTATTGAAAGATTTAAAAGAGTTTTTGAAGTTTAGAAGGATATGCTGTATATTCCAGGTTTAAACTCTGCATTTATCCTGAGGCATATTAAAATGTGATTATAGTTTTAATACTGCAATAGATGAAGGGTTATGAGGTGAATCTTGAGGATTTCTTTGTGAGAAAATTACCTTGAATAAAATTTTTAGATTGTTTTCAAGCAAATGAAATCTAGATTGAAGACAATTTTAATGATGTCTTACAAGGGGAAATGAGGACCTGCTGTTCATATTGGCAAGGAAGTTCAGAGAGAAACATTTCTTACCTTCATCTCAGTACACTGAAAAATTTCCCACTTCAAGGTACCAATCCCTTCCAATTGGCAATAAAATTTTAATATGATAATTAGCAAGAGTGTGAATTCAAATTATTCCATTTTGTAACCTGCATTAATATTTGTAGCTTTATATACAGCCATACCTGCCCAAGATTTCTGAAAAATGAAGATTTAAAAAATTATTTTGTAGTTTAAGATTTTTAAATTGCTGAATTTGTTTTTGTTAAGCTCTGAGTGAAGTGAGAAATACCTAGACCACCTCACAGTTGTATGATCATCATTATTCCTATTGTAGCAGAGAAGTGCAGCAGGCACCTTGGCCCCCAAAGTCTCACTTTCAGTAGATATTTCATTTTAAGCAAACACATAATAATTTAAGTAGCCTTGTAATTTCAAGCTGCATTATAGTAGGATTTTACTTTAATAAGAAGGTTTTCAATGCATTCAAGCTCAGGAAAATAAAGAACCTACTCTGACATATCAATAAGAGGCTAAATAGGGTAAGAGAAACCACACTTTCTTTTTCAGAAGAAAGGATTTAATGAGAACTTTGCACACAGGCATCAGAAGGCTAGAAAAATTGAGGTGAAGCTCAGACTAGCAACTTCAAGATTCAGCTACTATATCTATCTGGGTGTACAGAAACCTAGGTGTATAGAAACCTGGGATGTGGCAGTGATTTTTGTGCAGGAAAATACCAGAGGGCAATCACTGCTGTATCTGGAACCATGGAAGTGACCCATAAAGTCAAGGGCTGAGACCAGGATAAGGGGCCACACAAAGATTTTTTTTAACCTCTTTCTCCATCTTCCTCTAGAGTGTACCCTTGTTAGAAACAATGCCAGGTGGAAATGATGTCTAGGAAATACCATTTGAAGACTACAAGGTCTGTTTCAGATATGGACATGATGCTGAGAGGCAATAGATAGTACAGATATTCATACTTTCTGGACCTTTGATTATATTGCTATCTATAATTAATCTCTTAAAACTCAACTCACTCCAACATTCATTCCTACTCAGTCTCTTTTCCTAATCCTCCTACCTTAAAGTAATATCCCTTCTTTTTGCTCCCACTTAACTGATATTAACAACTCACCATCACATTATGCTTATATGTTTTCTTTGCCCTTATAGACTTAAATTTTCATGAGGCATGTCTCTGCTATTATCCCCAGTGTTTCATTGCTTGTTAAATATAGTCAAGATATAGTTATGATACCCAGCTGAGAGACTTCTCTATTGTGTATATGTGTGGCTGGTGCTAAATAGTTCTTTGCACCATCTTCCATGGTCATGGCCACATAAGACATACTACATTCTGTTACATTCTTCCTAGTTGGAAAACCATAACTACATGAGAATGTGAAGATTTTTGGTACTTCTGCTACCATAATTGGAACTGCAAAAAACATTTTATAGTAGGCTTCACAAAATCTTCCAATAAACTGGAAAAGCTAAAAGATATGGAGAAATTTCTGAACACATAAGACCTACCAAACCTAAGATATTAAAAAAAACCTTAAGAAATCAACAGCAACCAATGAGATTGAAGTAGTAATAAAAACATTTCCCACAAAGAAAAGTCTAGGGCCTGACCATTTCATAGCTGAAATTTACCAGATATAAAAACAAACAAAACCCCATAAAACTAGGCTCAGACCTGTGGCCATGGTAGAATATTCTGACCTGCGCTCTGGTCCGTAACCAGCTCCTTACGTGTGGATTCTCTGCCTTGGCTCAGCCACTGCCAACTTGGAACTGTCGCTGAGCTATTTCCCCTCAGTATGGGACAGCAGAAGTGCAAGCCAAACAATGGACCTGATTTTGGACAAGGCAAAAGTCTGCAATACGGCATTCAACATGACTAACTAGAAGAGGTTTCATCTCATAAAACCTGAGGTAAGTTCCACTGAGAAGGAGTGATCGGAAAGATACAACATTGTTGTGCAGAGGAGGAGCTATGTCTGAGAGACTCAGAGAACATCAACAAGAAACCCAGAAGGGAGGAGAATTCATCACAAAAAAGGAGTTATAAGAATGACTTAGCCAAGCACAGTGTGGTGACTATATCTGAATTCTGTTTTGAGGATTCCAACTGAAAGAACACTATTTAAAAGCCACTGTAAAACATTTCAAGAAAGAACCAGCTTGGAACTGAGAGAATCAATGGTAGTTGGAACCTGCAATGAAAACATGGGATATTGGTCACAGAGTAGCCTTCCACAGTAAACAGTTGGTGAGTGACCTCCACCCAGTGCCTGCTGCCACAATTAAGAAACAAGGGGGCTGGGGATTTAGCTCAATGGCACTGCAGCTGCCTCTGAAACGCAAAGTCCTGAATTCAATCCCCGTACCAAAAAAAGAAAAAAGAAACAAGAGCTGTTGGGGATGCGACTGAAAGGAAGGGCTCAGCATTAAAACCTGGGTCCCATAGCTCCTCCTTGACTCGAAGCTGGGCTCCACACTGTCAAGTTCTCAGAGTGGGTGAGGGAAGGACAGCCACAAGAGACAGCTAGGAATTGGAGAACAGACTGGAAGGAGTCCTGCTGAGGGGCTGCAGCTGGTGACCATGGACTCTGATCATGCAGTTGAAGGCCAGGTCGGCCTGAGTTACATAGGGTTTGGTCACATTGGTGCTCTCTTCCCATTGTATGCAGATGTCTGCATCCAGCACCATTCTGGGGGTGGACTGCCTTCTTAGACTTCCAGCTTGATCAGAGTCTGGTCTTGGTCTAAACTCTGTTTCTATTCCTAAGCTGTGGAAAAAAGCCACGTGTCAAAAACAATAGAAAGTTTATTTATTTATTTACTTGCTGTTTTGATCTTTCTCTTCACCTTCCTTTTATTCTATTACTTGCTTTTTTTTTCTTTTAAGTGTGTGTGTGTGTTTCTCTTCCTTTTGCCCTTTTCTTCCAATAAAATTTATAGAGAGTAAGTGAATTTTCCATTTTCCTTTATTATTCCTTCTAATTTTATCCATGTCTTTTCTCTTGACTTCTTTTTTTCTGTTTCTTATCTTTCCTCTATGTGTTCTTTTCTTTTTTCTCCTTCCTTTATCTGTCTCCCTTTAACTTGTTCTCTAATGTTTATATTAGCATCCTTTCTCATCCTCATTTTTAGCTAATGATTTTGTACTCAGACCTCCCATCTAGATATATTTCATAACTCTACTACAGTTAGGGTTCTTTGCACCCCTTCTATTTCCTCCTCCATACCACATAGCAGAAGACTTTAACAAAGCACTGTTTTTTCTTTCCTTTCCACCCTCTGGCATTACTTGGTTTTCAACTATCTGGGCTTTAGGTAATTGATTCTATGAAATTATTGGTGAATGCTTTTTTTCCGTAAGAGAAGACAGGACTATGTCATTTAGTGGAAAATAGCTGGGGGTCAATACTTGAGCTGTTATGATGTTTACACTATAACTGTGAATTTCTTCTCTAGGCCAAAGGACAATGCAAAAGTAGGTCTCATGATATGTGTTCAACTTCCCCAGATAAACACTACAGTTACTAATTAGCATGTCATTGCTGTAGTTGTTTTTATCACATAGGAATACTCAGTAGACAGTTTCATACGAGTGAATCAGTCTCCTGATTCCACCATCACACTCAGGAAGAAGGACATCAAGAATTTGGACTGGATCAGATTCTGCCAGAATCCTTGCAACCTGGTGGAAAGAAGCCCTGAGTATGAGTTAACTTCAGTATTGCAGTGGAAGGCTCAGAGGAGTAATTGGGGTGTGAGCCCTCAGAATCTCTGGCACAGAAACTACATGTGAATCGCATATACAGTGTCTCACTGGGATATTTAATATGTGTTCCTATTGGATATCTCATAGGTTTGAGATTTTTGCTTCTTTCTCAGTTTATTTAGTAGTGTGAGGCCATGTTATATTATTTTATGTTTTTTGGTTATTAAATTTTCATCATTGTGTATTTTTTCTTCCATTGTTTCTGATTTAATAGGTATCTAGGTACTCTCTCTTGTCTCAGTTCCCTGTCTAGCTTCTTCACCTCAAATCTCCAAAGCCATACTATCACCATATTTCTTAATTCCTCATCCTAAGTTTTCAATTACCCGTACTTAGTTCTCCCACAGTCAGTCCTGTCTTCTCTGGTGTTACCCTCAATTCTCCCTATCCTAATGTTTTGAGTCTCCCATATCTTCTCTATTGTTCTTTATCAGCAAGTTGTGACAACCACACAGCTTTCCTCAGTCATACAGTAAACCTCCTTTCTCAATATTTCACTCTTGTACAAATATCCTCTGAAAAAAATCTCAATACTATCCTTTCAACTAAAAGTAATCCAATAGAAACAAACCCCACATCAAATTTTTCTTCTCATCTTTCACAATCCACCCCTAAAAACCTCTCCCTTCATATTTTATACTTCTTATCCAAACACCTTTTATTCTTCTCCCTCCATTTCACCTAACTCATTGCAGAACAATCACAAATGATATAAGATCATTGTGTACATAGAGGATAGACAAAGGGGGAAAGTGTACTTGAAAGAACTATCATATAGAAATGTTGTATAATTGACTCTGTTGATGCCATTATAACAAGAAGTAATTTTTCCCGTACAGCATCATGGTAGACTCCAAATTACTTAAAGTAAATAACAAAATGAGTAAATACTTGTACTAGGTATGCAAAACCAAAAATTATGGAGAGGAAACATCTTACTAAAATCCTACTAAAAATCTCCATATAAATCACAAACTCTCTAGCCCTCAACCTGCAGTATCTCTCCCCCTCCCTCCAAAGGGAGGAGCACACACACACACACACACACACACACACACACACATATATGCAGGCGTGGGGAAGCAAGACAACAAAAGATCCCTGAGTTTATCCAACTCTCCCAAAGCAGAGCAAGGGATCACAAAGGGATAAGTAAACAAATACCAGGTAGCAGAACTCTATGCAAAATTCATAGACAGCATGAAGAAAATAGATGAATTTAAGAGAAAATGAACCCAAAGTCCACTGCACTTTCACTCAATGTGTCCCCGGTGAATTTTGGAGAAACAGTTAAAAATCTGGACAAGCTAAGCAAAAGAGTTCAAAACTTCAGTGATAGATTCAATAGGATATGGAATCTGTGAAATGATATCAGACAGAAATACCTGAAATAAAAACCTTTATAGAACTCATGCATTGAAGAAATGACAATTTGAAGACAGTGTCTGATATTGAGAATCAAATAGTAAATTATGATAAAAAGCTCAGAGAAGCTGTACAGAAAATAAGAGAATAAGAGAAAACTATAGAGCAGCTACTAGGAGACAATAAGACTAATCTAAGGTTAATCGTAGATAGAGAAAAACTAGAAGATAGCACAGATAGATTCACAAATATGTTTACAGAAATCATGAAAGATAATTTCCCAAATATATGAAAATAGTTTAAAATATAAGCAAGTGATGCTTATAGAACACCAAATTATCGTGATAAATGGAGAATGACCAAGGAATATCCTTATTAAGTTAAAAGATATCCAGCAAAAGAAAAAAAACAAAACAAAAAAACAAAAACAGAATTTTAAAAGTAGCCAGAGAAAACCAAAAATTCACATGTAAGTGTTAGCTGATTAGAATCACAGAGACCTCTTAGTTCAGAAAAGTTCAGAGTGAAGTATTTCAAGTGCTAAGAGAAAATAACTTTCAACCAAGATTAACTTACTCAACAAAGTTAAACTTCAATATATATGGAGAAAGATGATATTTCCATAAAAAAGATGAGATCAAAAGATACATGAATACTAAACCAGCTTTTGAGAAAATACTTAAGAATATCTCAACAGAAATTACAAAATGGACACAGCTAAAAACACAGAGGAAATTAGTAAAGTCAGTGGATAAACAGTATCACAAATTTCAGAAAGAGAAAAACAAAGGATTTCCCAAAATATAAAGAAGACTATGATTGTAAATAATCAATACATCACAGTAATTTCTCTGATTAAAAGACAGATTGGCAAACTGGCTTAAAAAAATAGAATTCAGCAGTCTAATGTGTTCAAGAAACTCATATAATGAAAAAAGATATTCATAGATTAAAAATTTAAAGATGGAAAACAATGTGTCATACACCTGGACCCTGAAAACAAGCAGAGGTAGCAATTTTAATATCAGACATGCTAAACTTCAAGCTAAAACTGATTAGAAATGACAAAGAATGTCACTACATACCAGTTAAGGAATAATCCACAAGAAGAGATGACGTTGATAAACATATATGCACTGAACACTGGACTACCTTTCTTCAAAAAACAAAAACTATTAAAACTAAAAGATCAAATAAAAACTAACATGATCATAGAAAGGATTTTAACACCTTACTTATGTACAGTGATAGATCAATTAAACAACAACAACAACAAAAGAAACATCAGAGCTGAACTACACCCTGGAACATATGGACTTAATAGATTTATACAGAGTATTCTATCCCTTCTACAACACAGTATACAGCTTTTCAGAAGCACATTGTACTCTTTCCAAAACAGATCATGGACTTGTTCACAAAACCAGCTCAAGTAAAGATAAAACAATTAAAATCTCAGAAGCAACAAACCACCCTCAAACCAAAACTAACATGGGAAATTATAAAGCTGAGATCAGAAATCAATGAAAAAAATCTCTAAAAAAGTCAATGAATCAAAGAGCTGGTTCTTCCAAAAATAAAAAATAAAATAAAAGAGATAATCCCATAGTAAAACTCACCAAAAGAAAGAGAGAAAATATTCACATCAAAGCAATTAGAGATGAAAAAGGGGAAATCACAACAGGCACTGTTGAAATCCAGATAATAGATAGTAACTGCTTGGAAAAATTATATTCCAACAAATTAGCAAATTTTGAAGAAATGGACAGATTCCTAGATACATACAAACTACCAAAAATAACCCAAGCAAACATAAATATGCTTAAGAACCCCATAACAAGTAATAAATTTGATGTAATAATATGCTAATAAAAGCCAAGGACATGGTGGATTCACTGTTGAATTCTACAAAACTTTTACAGATGTTATATCAACAATGCTCAAGCTACTCAAAGAAATTGAAAGGGACTGAGTGCTCCCAAATTTATTTATGGAAGCCAGTATCACCTTGATCACCAAACCAGATAAAGACTCAACTAAATATGAGAACTATGTTAATGAACATAGATGCAAAAATCCTCAACAAGATATTAGACAATAGAATGCAGCACACTATAAAAATGATGCTACATTATGATCAAGTAGGTTTCATCCCAGAGATGCAAGGGTGGTTCAATATATGTAAGTCAATAAGTATAATGCATCATATAAATATGAACAAGATAAAAAACCATATGATCATTTTAATAGACACAGAAAAGTCTATCAACAAAACTCAACATCCCTTTGTTATAAAAATCCTGAAGAAAACAGGTATAAAAGGACCATACCTGAATATGATTAAGGCTATTTATGACAAACCAATAATCACTATCATATTAAATGAGGAAAACTTAAAAGCATTCCCCCTAAAATCAAGAACAAATCAAGAATGTCCTCTGTTACCTCTTCTATTCAACGTAATACTTTGAAACACTATCTAGAGGAATTAGGTAAGAGAAAGAGAGAAATGTGATACATATAGGAAAGGAAGAACACAAATTATCATTATTTGAAGATGACCTGATATTATGTATAGAGGACCCAAAGAACTCTACAAAAAAATTTTTTTTTAGAATTAACCAACTTCATTAAAGTAGAAGGATATAAGAACAACACACAAAATCATTAGCATCTGTGTACACCAACAATGAATGGGATGAGAAGAAAATTATGAAAATAATACCATTCACAGTCACCTTAAGAAAACTAAAATACCTAGGAATTAACCTAAGTAAGGAGGTAAAAGATCTCCAAATCTATAGTACTCTGTAGAAGGAAACTGAAGAGGAGATGGGAAAATGGAAAGATGTCCCTTGCTTCTGGAATAGGCAGAGCCAATGTTGGCAAAATAGTCATACTTCTCAAACTCCTATTATGGATTCACTGCAGTTCCAATCAAAATACCAATAACACACTTTAGGAAAACAATCCTAAAATTCATATGGAATCAGAAGAGACTCAGATTAGGAAAAGCAATTTTGGACAGTAAAAGCAAAGCAAGACTCATAGCAATACTCAACTTCAAGCAATACTACAAAGCAATAGTGACAAAAATGGCATGATAGTGGAACAAAAACAGATACATGTATCAATAGAACAGAATTTAGGATATTGAAATATCCTCAGACATATTCAATCACTTGATCTTTGACAACGGGGCCAAAAGCATATTTTGGAGGAAAGATAGCCTATTCAACAAATAGGGTTAGGAAAAATGGTTATCTGTTTTCAGAATATTGAAACAGGACCCTTATTTCTCACCATATACTAAATTAAAATAAAAATGGATCAAAGATTTAAGCAAACCAGAAGAATTAAAAATACTGGAAGATAAAATAGGTAAACTGTTTGAAGACATAGGTATAGAAAAGGATTTTTCTAAACAGAACCTTAATTGCACAAGAAATAGCAGAAGAATAAACAAATGGGATTATATCAAACTAAAAATCTTCTGTATAGTAAAATAACCAATTAGTAGCTTGGAGATATAGACAGGTAAGTTAGGTAGAAATATTATAAGCAGTCAGATAGGGCTGGGCCCTCAAAAGAGTCAGGACAAAAGGTGAAAACACATTACAACTGTGACTGGAGGTGCATTAGTTAGAGGCCAGGCCTCAAAATAAATACAAAATTAATAGGCCTAATGCTTCCCCAAGAGATAAGTAGTAACACCAGGCCTAATGAAGTTTAGATAGACATCTGCCACCCCAGTGGGTGACCAAGACCCACTGGACTCATCATTTCCCAGAAAAGTTCTTTATTCTTTCCACATACACTTGCTACATGACTTGCTTCCCCATTGGATCACTACTACTTAAGCGGCTATACTTGTAACCTTACTGGTTGATCATGGCTTCAATCCATGTTGTACCCACATGGTTGTGCTTTATAAAATTTCCCCAGTGAAACGGGGTCCTGGGCAACCAACTCTCCAGAGCCCCTCCTGTCCCTCTCAGGCAGGAGCTGTATATCCCTTCGTAAATATTTTCTACTTTTAACCTCTATTGTTCCTATAATTCATTCTTTGATTACAGAGAACACAAACTCAACATATCAGGCATGTAGCAGGTTGGTGTTTATAGTATTTCCCTATATAATTCAGAGGTCTGATATCACTCCCATATCAAGGAGACAACCTACAGCATGGAAAAGAATTTGCCAGCTTTTCCTCAGACAGAGGACTAATATCTAGAATTTAAAAAGATTTGCAAAAAGTAACCCACCTAAAATTAAAGACCCAGTCAAGAAATGGCGAGATTAATGAGCAGATACTTCACAGAGGAAGAAATACAAATGGTGAACACATACATGAAAAAATATTCAACATCTCTGTACATTTAAGAAACACAAATTAAAACATCACTAAGATTCCATCTTATTCTGGAAAAAATGGCACCCATTAAGAAATCAAACAATGACAAGTGCTGGTGTAGCTGTGGGAAAGAAGGAGCCCTCTTTCATTGTTGGTGGGAATGCATCTAGTATAAACATTATGGAAATCAGTATAGAGATTTCTCAAAGAATTGAAAATAGAAATTTCATATGTCCCAGCTATCCCTCTGCTAGTTGACTTCCCCAAATAGCTTGCTTGGGTAATCATACTATAGCAGTACATACATTCCAATGTTTATAGCAGCACAATTTGTAATAGCTAAATCCTTGAAGCAGCCTGTATACCCATCAAGAGACAATTGGACAAAAAATGTGGTATCTATAGATAATGGAATACTACTCAGTTATAAAGAATGACAAATTTGAGACATTTGTAGGAAAATGGGTGTACCTAGAGTGGGAAAAAGTATAAACAAAATGATAAAGGGTGGATCGAGGGGATAAAAAGATTTCATCCAATAGCAAAAAAGGAACAAGGGAACAAGAGTGAGGGGTTTAGAGGAGGGCAAGGAGAAATAAGAATAAAGACATGCCATTTATAGAAACCTAGTAATATCAATTAATAAGAAAATTATATCCCATAGCATGAGTTAAGAAAAATAATATTAACATGAATTAAAAATGGGATAGGGGAACATGAGGAGGAGGGATGGAGTGGGAGGGAAAGGAAGGGGATTTAAAGGAAAAGAAAGAAAGAAAGAAATATGCTGGAATGTTACGTGTAACCATTCCCCAGTATGACTATAAACTACGTGAACTGCAAACGTGTACAAATAAAATAAAAATTAAAAATAGTTTTGAGGAAAAGTAAATCACCATTGATCCTCAAACTATTGCATTAACTAAAAAGGGAAGGAACACTTCCAAACTCATTTATGAGGCCAACATCACCCTTACGCCAAAACTGAGCAAGAGCACAACAAAAGAAGACAACTACAAAATAATTTTCTTGGCAAGCATAGTTTTAAAAGTCCTTAATAAAATACAAACAAAACTCAACAACACATTAAAAAGATCATACGCCATGTCACACTGGTTTCATTTTGGGGTGGAAATATCATTTAATATATGCAAACCAATAAATGTACTATATTACATAAATAGAATCAAGGATAAATTCACATGCATATTTCAACTGACGCATAAAAAGCCTTCCATAGAATTCAACATTCCTTCATTATAAAAACCTTAACAAAACTAGGTATTTAAGGATCATTTCTCAGTATAATAAAGGCCATATACAGAAAACTGACAGTCAGCATCGTTACTAATATGGAAAGACTGGAAGCGTTTGCTCTCAAGTCAGTAACAAAGAAAAGTTGCCCATTCTCACTACTCTTATTCAATATCATTCTTGAAATTGTGGCTAAAATAATTCGGCAAAATAAAAAATAAAAGGAAGCAAAGCCAAAATTTTTGTATTCAAGTATAGTCAGAGCTCCTATCAAGTGACTTTATATCAATAACTGGGCAAGGAATTCTCTTGTGCATGGCCTGGTTAACTGCTCTCAGTAGCCATCATGCATAATTCTCAGGACGGATAATTGATCTCCTCTACCTTTTGACAGGTTTTGATGAATGCGGAACAGGAGTGTGGAGCAGGAGCTACTAGGAATGAATGTGCTGTGTCACACCAAAGAGCAGGTGCTCTTGCAAATTCATGTCATCTAGGTTTCAAATTCATCACTGAAAGATGTATGTGCTCTCCTTAACTAGATTCTTTAGGAGGTGTTGGCATCCTACATGCATCTTGCATACTCAGTGTTAGCCTGGTAAAGATCTCTTGTAGAGCTCCTGCTTTTACTGTGAGGGGAAATATGTTCACAGCTTTTCAACACTGAGAGGGTATGGGCTTAAACCAGTCGCATTCTGCTGCCAAACTTCAATGTTATTAAAACAGAGTATTGATTTTATTTACAAGTGGCTTATCATAACAAAGTAATCCTTTACTTTGTGCTATTGAGTTGTCTTAAATTTTCTAATTTCAAAAAGCTGCATTACTTGATTAAAACATTGTAAATGTTTAAGAAGGAGTACAAATTTAAGAAGGGGTACATATTAGGAAATGAAACAGTCAAATTATTCTTGTTTGTAGATGACATGATCCTAACTGAGAAAACTCTCTACCAAAAAGCTTTTAGATCTGATAAATGAATTCAGCAGTGAAGCACAATATAAATTCAACATTAAAAATCAATAGGTTTACTATACACCAATAATGGACTAGCTAAGAAAAAAATAACGGAAAAATAATTCCATTCACAATGGCTTAAAAAAACAAAACAAAATGAAACAAAAACCAAAACAACAAAAAGAAAAAAAGAAACCCAAAAATGACCAATCTAACCAAAGAGATGAAAGAGCTCTACAATGAAAATTTCAGAACACTGAAGAAAGAAATTGAAGAAGAAGCCAGAATATGGAAAGACTTACCATGTTTATGGATTGGCTGAATTAATATGTTCAAATGGCTTTAGTATCAAAAGTAATCTACTGATTTGTGGCAGTCTCCATAAAAATATTGATAAGAAACCAAAACTAGAGGAACAATCAGAAAATTTATGTTTCCATGAAACAGTAAGGATTGCCAAAGCACACCCAAGCAAATAGAGAATGGTTTGGAGATGCCACAATAGTGGATTGCAAATTGTACTACAAAGGCATAGTGACAAAAACAACATGATACTGGCACTCAGATAGACATTATTAAACCAATGGGACAAAACAGAGAACACAGAAACAAACTCATGTAACTAGAGTCATGTGATTCTTGACAAAAGAGCCAAAAATATACATTGAAGCAAGCAGTGAAACAACTGAGCTAATGAGAACTAGAGACATTTATATCTAAATGGATGCATATTGATGTGGACTCTTAAGTGAGATAAATGGGATGTGTATGTGTAAATACTGAATAGTTTCTCTAGTGTCAAAAACTGAAAGTGTAAATAAGGACTAAATGGTATAATAGATATTGTGAAATAGGAAGAAAAGTGCAAAGGGAAGAGGTAGGGAAAAGAAAGATGGGAATAGAATGTACATGAAAAAAAGAAAAAAGGAAACAAAGTCTTTGTAGATAGGCAGGGGTGGAGGTGTTGAAGGGAGGGCAGGGGAATGGGGAAAAAATAAGAACCAAGATGGATTATGTAAAGGTGCAAATTTTCAATGATGAATGTCATTACATTGTATACCTAAATGTACCAATAAAATTAATTAATTTAAAAAATCAAGAGGCGTTTTCTTCCTATTGTAACTGTACTGTATACAAAATATAACTGTACTGTATATAAAATATAAATATATATAATATAAATATATATTTATATATTGAGAAGACAGTCTTTGAAACCAATGGTGCCGAGAAAACTGTGTATCCACTTGTTGAAGATTGAAACTTATCCTTATTTCTCACCCTCAAAAAATATTGATTCAAAACAGTTAAAGATATGGTATATAGGACTTATAATTTTGAAACTGTGAAAAGAAAACAAGCAAAGCACTTTAAGTCATAGGCATGTAGACTTCTTGAATAGGAATTCACTATCACAGAAAAAAACAGCAAGAATTAAATAGTACTACATGAAATGAAAAAGTTTCTGCACAGCAAAGGAAACAAGTATCAGAGTAAAGATCCAGCTTACAGAATGGAACAAAAATTTTGCCAGCTACTCTTCCAACAGAAAATTAGTATCTAGAGTATATTAAGATAAAAACTTAATATCAAAAGTCAAATACCTAAATCAATAAATTGCTAAATGAACTGAAGAGAAAGTTCTCAAAATAGAAGTACAAGTTGTTAAGAAATACATTTTTAGCCATTAAGGAAATGCAAATCAAAACTATATTGAGATTTTATCTTACTTGAGTTAGGATGGTTCTTATCAAGAATACAGAAAACAATAGATGCTGATGAGGAGAAAAAGGAACGCTTTTATATTACTGGTTGGAATATAAATTAGTATCACCATTATGGAAATCAGTATGAACAATCCTCAAAACAAACAAACAAGACTAAAAATAGACATACCATTTGATCTAGCTGTACCACTCCTGGATATATATTTGAAACAATTAAAGTAAGAGTACTACAGTGATTCCTGAATGTCTATGTTTATTGCTTCACAATTCATAATAACCAAGATATGGAACTGTCCTATGTGCCCATCAAAAGCTAAATGGGTAATGAAAACATGATATATGTGTAGAATGAATTTTTTTCAATCAGAAAGAAGAATAAAGTTTTGACATTTTTAGGAAGATGGACATATCTGGGGATCATCACATTGAGCAAAACAACCAAATCCAGAAAACATTACTTGTTCTCCCTAGTATGTGGAGTGATAAATAGGAGAAAGGAAACTATTATTAGACAAGAGGAAGAAAATAAGGGGGAGAGAAAGAATGCTTCAGTATGGGTAATAGGGGAGATGGATATGCTCAAAATATATTTTACCTATTGAAACACCCACCTGAAATGTGAAACTTGGGGGGATTGATGAGGGGGTTAAAAGGATCAAAATTTCCAAGGTTTTTTTTTTTTTTTTTTTTTTTTTTTTTTGTACCAGGGATTGAACTCGGGTCCTTGTGCTTGCAAGGCAGGCCACCGAACCGCTAAGCTAAATCCCGGGCCCAAAATTTCCAACTTTTAACTTAGCCAAGTTGCCCATCAACTGCAGAGTGGATAAAGAAGAATTTTTAAAAAATAAAATGGAGTACTACTCAGCCATAAAGAATGAGAAACTAGAGACATTTATAGCTAAGTGGATGAACACTGAAGCCATACTTTTTTTTTTCGGCTTTAATTGAGTTTATTGGTACATTTTAGGGATACAGTACAGTTACATTCATTGTTGGGATCTTGTACCTCTACATGACAGGTCTTGGTTCTCATTTTTTCCCTTGTCCCTGCCCTCCCTTCACCCCCTCCTCCCCTCCCCATCTACAAGCACTTTATTTCCATCTTTTCTTTATCTCACATTTTTTTCTTTTCCCTTATTACCCTTCCCCTATCCATCCCACTTTCCCTAAACCTTTAGCTGAAGCCATACTTTTAAGGAAATAAATAGGACATGTGTAAATTTTGAATAGTTTCTCTGGTGTGAAAAACTAAAAGTGTAAATAAGGATCAAAAGGTATGACTGATCTTGTGAAATAGGAAGAAAATGTCTAAAGGAGTAGGGGAAGAGGGAGTGGTAGGTGAAAGGAAAGAAGGGAAAATAAAAAATATGAAAAATAGAAAAACATGGAAAAAGGTCTTTGTAAATAAGAAAGGGTGAAGGGGGTGAAGGGAGGGCAGGGGTATAGGGAAAAATAAGAAGCAAGATATGACATGTAAAGGTACAAGATCCTAATGATGAATGTAACTGTATTGTATATCTAAAATGTACCAATAAAATTAATGGAAAAAATGATCAAAGTGTGTTAGACATGTGTACAAATCTGCCAAAATGAAATAGGTTAATCTGTATAACCAATAAAAATGTGATTAAAAACAACTCTTAAAAAGCATCTAATAAACAAATTTATTCATTGATACAAATTCCTTGCAATGCTCTGTACAGCTTATGTACATGCTAATAAGGGAAATGATTTAAAATTTAAAATCAAATTAATTATTCTAGAATTATAGAATAAATTTATTTTACTGTTTAGTGTGTAGATTTTTCTTATCCCACTAAACAAGGTCAATTTAGGGAACTATCCAACAAATAATTCAAGGTAATTTGTTTTGTGTTAAGAATCTGAGTTTTTGGGCTGGGGATTTAGCTCAGTGGTTCCAGTGCCTGCTTTGCAAGTGCAAGGACTCGAGTTCAATCCCTGGTACAAAAAAAAAAAAAAAAAAAAAAAAAAA
>NW_022900928.1:47035539-47043715 GCF_012274545.1 Fukomys damarensis
AAAAAAAAAAAAAAAAAAAAGAGAGAGAGAGAAAATAATTTGAGTTTGAGTTTTAAATAATCATATTTAACTGCAGTTGGAACTAAGAGATAATATGGCTGGAGCACATACATGAAAGCATACTTACGAGCTCAGACTTACGTGTGAAAAAATCAAAAGTTTAAGGAAGAGCCATTCTTAAAGTAGGCATGTTAAAAGTTAAATAGAAGTTTTGTTACAACAGACCTCTAAAAAGAATATATGTTTTTATAGCATATGGATGATAGAATTTTGGATATTCACACTGGGAGTAATGAGTAATAAATTTTAGTTTTTGTTTAGTGTGGATTTAGTGGATAGGGAATCGGGCTTCATTAATAAAATTGTGCTTGCTTTGATTTGTGTTACAAATTATTAGTTAGGCTTTTTATCTTATCTATCTGTCTGTCTGTCTATCTATCTATCTATCTATCTATCTATCTATCTGTTTATTTTGCTTGGGCATTTCCAAACCTTAAACCCTAAGACATATGATTCCACTCTTCTTAGTGGAGACGTGGGTAATGCATCTGCACATGTAGTGCACTTGCACACACAAAACATTCCCACCAGATTAGTCATTGGTAAGACACTGGTATCTTTTCTGTGTGCAATAAAAGCATACTAACTTTTTGTGTATACATTTTACTGTCACAGAGATATTTTTAGAAGTATGTGAGTTGTCTTGGGCACAAATAATTTCTTCAGCAGATTCCTTTCCTGATGACCTCTTGCTTGTATTAAAGTAGAAAGTACTTTATTCGCAAATGAAGACAAAGCAGGAAGCAGGTGTAAATTCAAGAAATCTCTGTGTGTTTTCATTTAGCTTGAGTAAATGTATTTTATGTTTAGGCATTTCACTATATTTTTATATAAATTTGGATTTTTAGTTATAACAATATATCCTATTTTGGAAAGAGATGACAAGTTTGAATGTAACAGATGGCAAATTAAGCACTAAAATAAGATAGATGTTAATGTTAGGCATTGTCTTTACTAAGACTGTCAGAATTTCTATGGTCAGTAAATCTTTGTGAATATTAACAGTTAATGGCAATGTGAGATTATTTAAAATGTGCCTGTAAGTATATATTTTAATAGAATTAGAATTTAATTTTTGAAATTTCTTTAATATTGAGCGATAATCATAAATCAAATGTAATGAAGGAAGTAAAGAAGAAAATAAATATGTCTCTAAACTATGTAACTCAGAAAATATCACTATTATGTTTTGGGAACCACATATATCTCTTTGTGCACAGATATGTATATTTACAGGTAATTTTACATGAAATAGAATGTTATATTTAATATTTTAACCTGCTTTCTGACGCAATACATTCTCATTCACCACTTTGTATGTTAATATACTATAGGAACCTCATTGCCTGCAGTATTTTATTAACTTCCAATCGCACTGAAGTAGCAACATAATGACAGATATAGGTTATTTCCTTTCTTTGTAGTATGAAGATTTTTGTGGAAAAATTTCATTCAAATGTAATTTTTTATGTTGTACTATCCTTAGATAAATTTATTCATTCATTTAACCAAAATTTATTAGTGGCTACCATGTGTCAATCACTATTGAAGTTACTGTGGTATAATGGTTATTTAAACAGAAAAAGTCCTTGCGTTTAGTGGAGGTATGCATATTTTATGATATATATTTTTAAATTACCTTCTGGACACATAGTAAGGTATAACCAGTTTTAAGGGAAAGCACCTTTTGACCTAAGCAATTCTAGGTTGTATCAACTATCTAAGTGACCATATGTTCTCTCAAATATTTATTCAATTTTTTGATGTAAGTTGAATGTCTTTTCATGAACATATTATCCATGTGTATGTGGTATTTATATCAAGAGACTTAAATTTTCCTTATTAATTGGTATGAAGTCTGTGCATATTCTTTTAATCATATTTTCTACAAATATTTTAAACTAATATCAATCATATAGTAAATAGTCTTCTGTTGTATGTTTTTTTCACTCAATTGTATGTTTGTGAGACTCATTTATGTTCTTGTGTTCAGTTGTAGTTTATTGATTTTTATTGCCACATACATTTTTCTGCTTGATTGTACTAAAATTTATCCTCCTGTTCAGCTGTTGATAGGCATTTCCACTGTTTCGTTTTTTATTACATAGAGTGCTTCTATTAGTATTCTTGTACCTGTCTTTTGTAGTTCACATTTCTTTCTTTATACCTAAGAGTAACTGCTATGTCATTCTCAAAGTAGCGCAGTGACGGTGAATCGTTCAGAGAGGAGGCCCAAAGTGCAACTCACAAACCACTTATTTTTCTCAAAGTGCCAGCACTACAATTAAGCCTGATTACTGAGATGTTAGTTTAGAGAAAACAACTCATACATTAACATCTTTTATCTTAAAAGAGAAACAAATAACAATTTGCCAAGGGTTCACTGCCACTGTGGTAGAGGATCCTCCCAATCAGTTATCTGAGCAGATTTTTCTGTTTTACTTTTGTAAAAGCTATGTAGTAGATTGTTATATTTTGTCTTCTTTGTTTTCCTTTCTCTTTCCTTCCTTCCTTCTTCCCTTCTAACTTTCTCCCCGCCCCACTTTCTGGTGGTCGTATAGTGTTATTGAATTTTGGTTGGAATTAGTGTTCCCTGATAATTAATGAAATCGAGTGTCTTTTCATGTGTTTATAAGCCGTGAAAACATTTCAGAATATAGATTTTTATGTCCCATTGCAGATCTATACATTAGCATCTCTAAGAAAAATATACAAGTTTCTCTCATATGGTGAAATTACTGAGCATAAATAAAATTTTAGTTAGAATGTGTGACTAGTGAAATTGAATGGTAACTAAAACAAGATGCAGAAGAATTTGGTATTCCTAAGCAGGTATGAAAAATATCCAGATCCATCTTTTCCTTCCTCTTTTCCTTTTTCTTTCTCCTCCTTTCTTTTCTTCTTGATGTCTTCCATTTCTCAGAGAAATCCAAAATTTTTGGTGTAAGCTTGTAATTAAAAAATAATTATGCTCATTGTTGCAGATTTTAAAGACATTATCAAAGGCTGTTACTGAAAGTTTAAAAGCTTTTATTTTTTATTGTATTTTTAATTTATAAATAATAATTTGATATATTTATGAGGCACAATTTGAAGGAGATGGATCAGAAAACGGGAATGCTCATCAAAGTGCAAAGTTTTAATTAGACAGGAGGAATAAGTTCTAGTAGTCTGTTGCAGAGCACGTACTAGAACTTTTGATATTCTGTATGTTGGGAGTCTTTCACATTGTTGTTTTTGTTTAAGGCAGAAACATTGTATAGGCTACCCTTGCTCTGAACTATCTTTTCAAGCATATTTGTATGGCAAACTGCTTTGGAAGATAGAAGAAATGGTGTCTTTAATTGCAGCAAAATGTAATTTTCTATGTAGATTATTATAATAACAGTATTTTCTCCGGAGCAAAGATCAAGCAGGCTTACCAGTCATTATGACAGATTTAGGTTCTCTAAGCTGAGTTCCTCTTCTATAGTGAAACTCAATGAATGCACAGGAACATCTGTCTCTATGTCAACCTCGGAGAATAGGTTCAGGGAACTTGAAAATGCTGATTTTTGGCAACTGCTCATCCTGTCAGTACCAAAGTCCATTGTCTGACTGAAGAGGCTGGCATCAGTGAACTTTTCTCATGCTCTCTCATTAGTATGACAGTACAGTAAAATCTCAGGAATCTTCTAGGCTTTTAGAATATGCATACTTACTTGAATTTCCTAAATTCAATTATTATGTTTATAATTGAGCAAAACATTAATTATTATTGATAAGATTTTTAGGTTTACTTTGAGAATAAATACGTATATAGCAGCATATTAAAAAACTGACCTATGCAGATTATAAATTGTACAAAAAACTATGGCCTTAAACAATCACACATTTTTCTCTGGTAAAAAACAGAAAAAGTTTTCATCATTTTTTTTATCAGTTCCTACTAATGCTTTAAACACTATCTAGTGTATGCAAAATTTTCAAGTATTATGTAGATACAAAGTTTATGAATGCTCTGGAGATAATTCCTGTTATTTATTTTTTATAATTTTAGGCTAAATATTATGAATGAGATTTCCAAATTGTGGTGGCAAGGTTTAATGAGGAGTAATTATTGGTCCTTAGACATTTGTATGAGGAGAATAATCTTACTGTTCACCATTAAAGTATTTTATATATGATGATGACTGACATAACACATTATGGAATTTGAATAAGCTTAATTGTCCAAAAAATAATTGAATATAATCCTTTAGTTGTCAAAATACAGCAATTTATCATATGACTCTGTCAGTTGTTATTTAATATTCTTCTTGGTTGTAGACTTGCTTTTTTGTGGCTCATTAGGTATATCACACAGGAAAATGATGTGTTTTTTTTGTGCTGTTGAAGATGAATTTTTTTCAAAGTGTTGAAATGTAAATTGTATAGAAACATTGGCACTAAAACAATCTAATATCAGCATTATCTGAGTGCTTGGCTAATTAAAAGGCAAAGTTGAAAAAAGATGTGAGTGATAATTTATCACTTGTATTCCTGAGTATTTATGTGAAGTGTGATTATGTTTTGGGCAACTTGTTTGTTGTTCTTTATTATTCAATTTAGAATATACCAATTAAAGTAATAATTCTGATTTTAAGAGCTGATTACAACTTACAAGTAATTGAGAGGCAGAGGATCAGAGGAAGACAAATGGATAGAAAAAAGGGAACTCTGGATTCAGATAAACGTAAATCAAAATATACTCCTGTGCAGTTGCAAATTTGGCTCTAAGATTAACAGATAAAACAGAAGATGAATAAAATTGTTTATTATGTTTAGAATAGCCACAATTAAAACCAGTCAGTTAATTAAAGGAGCATCATTTATCTTGTCCCGGATATATACAGGTTTATCTATGAATGAGCTGCTTGTTTAAACTGTCTTAAAATGGATTACCTATGAGTGAGTTGCTTATTGAAATTGTTAAGATATGAAGAAGGCAATTCAGTGATAGCAGTTTTTTAAGTGGCCAAAAAATGTTGTGTACATTCTGAGGTCTTGATGTTCATAGTCTGTGCTTTGATAATCAACTGGTAAAGGGTTGTCTTAGAATGTTCCTAAAATTATGAAAGGACTAATGGTGGCCTTTCCCTGCTTAGCTGATGCTTCCCTCCTTCATGGAGAGGTGGAAGGTAAGTATATATATATAATGATACCATAGTAAAATTATAGTACCCAAAATATTCTGGTATAGCATAATTTTAAGATAAAATTTTAGAGTACGGTTCCCCCATCTTTGTGTGAATGGAGATAAGACTTGTTAAGAACAATCTTTCCATCTGCACAAAGATCATATTGTTTTTTTGGCTTTTGGATGGTTTTCATTTTTTTATGACTAACACTTTAAAAGTGATAGATTTATTTTTAAGGCATGCTCTTTCATCTGCAAAGAAATATCTCTTACTTCCTTGGGATCTCAATTACATTTTTCTTTTTCTACTTAAATCCCTTCTTCTTCTTCTTCTTCTTCTTCTTCTTTTTTTTTTTTTTTCATAGCAGTGGTCAAACTCAGGATCTTGCACTTGTGAGGCAGGCAGCAGAACCACTGAGCCAAATCCCCTGCCCCCTTATTATTCTTTATTGTGACATCATACTTAAAGTCCTGCATTGATTTTAAATGTGTTTTATTGCTTTTTGAATTAGAAACAGCTTTCATGAGCATCCTGCTGCAAACTACTCATGAGTCCAGATTTCCTTCCATGTAGCTCCTGAGCCACAGAGAAATGCATAGCAACTTCCTTTTCCTTTTCTAAATTCTGTTCCAAGATGGAAAGAATATTAGTATTTGGTTCTTTACTAATTCAGAACTAAAATGGTATTACTTAAAAGTTAAACAAAAAAGTTCCAGAGAGCCAATAATTTTTTCTTATAAATAATATTACAATGAACAAACATATTTAGTCAGAATCAAGGAAGAAAACAAATTAGAATAATCTACCTATTTTTTACTTCCAAAATACTCTGAAATTTTTTGTATTTTTATTAACTCACCTCAGATTTACTTCTGATTTTAGATCACTGATGAAAGAATAAAACATTTGATTTTGTCTTTTTTAATATATGTGTATATAATCAAAGATGACAGTTTAGTCAAATCAATTCCTCCTGTGACTGAATTTCTTATAAGAAATAATACAGTAATAGTAATTTCTAAGTAAAACAATATAGCTTATATTTATTCTTAAAATTCTCCACTGTATTATAATAAAGATTTAATTTCTCAGTGACCTGCTAACTTTAATGAAGTAGCATTTAGAGGCACTGAAAACTCTGTTGTAAAAGTCATTGAGATTTCATCTTTAGAAGCCATTTCTATCTATGGTTGGTTTGATTTGAGGAAAGTGAAGATTTTATGTCTTCTTTTCTTCCTACCCTATGAAGGTAAATACTGATATAGATCGAGCTGATTTCCAAGACAGGTATTGTGCCACAATTTTAAAATAAAGTTTTCAATCTTAGAGTTAGTCATAATTTTATAATATAATGACTATCTCTCTTTCACTTATGTTTGAGTGTCCTACCGGAACGCCAATTTCTGAGTGAGGGTGTGGTTTAGGCAGCAAAGCCCAAAAACAATCTTAGGGCCTGCTTAAGTTTGGTGGTATGTGTATTATAGAAAAGAGATCCCTATATAGTCAGTTGCCTGTTAAATTTTTTCAGTGGAGCATTAAATATTCCCATATTAAATATGTATTTCCTTGATTTGATTTTCTTAGTGCTATTGTACAATATATTTTAATTGAAGATTTTAGAGAGAAAAGGAATAAAATGTTCAGGGTAAACTTCCAGTATTCCTAGATTCCTGACTTAGTACCATCTAAGTAGTGTACCTTAAGAGTACCATATTACAATGAATTTTACTAGACCACAGCATGAGTTTGCTATTTTTCTGAACAAACACCTTATTTATAACTAGACTAAGTAAGAAAGATGTAACTATTAGTTATGGTCATTCACACTAGGTAGTTACACAGATCAAATTTTCTAAATTATACCTATCAAAACAAAAAATAAGAAAGTAAGGATACTGATATTTTTCAGGCTATTTAATGAGGAAAATATTTTAGATCCAAACCTCAGAAGTCTCAGCTGTGTAGTTTTCCTTATATTTTTATAAGGAAAGGTAAAAAAGTTTCAGAAATTGTGATTCAGTTTTGGAGTTGTTTTGCAAGAAGAGGAAGTATTTGACATTTAGCTGAACATGAAATGTTTTTCTCTGTTCTTAGTTTCAGAGGACAAATATTGGAAAATTTAGTGAATCAATCATGACAAGCATTTCTAATTTAAGCATTATACAAAATATGGAAATTTGGAAAATTTGTATAAAACCTATAAATAGGGTTAGTCAAAAGAGAAATGACTGTGCTTGGCCTTATTTTTTTCCTTATTTAATCAAGACAAACACCATTTTTTTTAGAAAAAATTCTAGGTGTTAGATATAAAAACATACCAACAAAGAAAAACCCAGGTCCTGATGGATTCACTGCTAAATTCTACAAGAAACATGAACATCTAATGCCATTACTCTACAAACTCTTTAATGAAATTGAAAGGGACGCAGTATTCCCAAACTCATTCCTGGAAACAAGAATTACCCAGATACAAAAACTAGAGAAGGACCCAACACACACAAAATAGAAAACTACAAGGAAATGTTCCTAATGAACATAGATGCAAAAATCCTCAATAAGATACTGGCAAACAGAATGCATCAAATTATCAAGTAGACTATACACCCTGACCAAGTAGGATTCATTCCAGAAACGCAGGGATGGTTCAACATATGCAAATCAATAAATGTAATACACCATATTAACTGAGCTAGGGAGAAAACCCACATGATCATCTCAATAGGTGAAGAAAAATCATTTGACAAAATTCAACACTCATTCATGATAGAAAATTCTATAGAAAATTAGAATAAATGGTTTTTATTTCAATCTAATGAAAGCTATCTGTAACAAATCAACAGCCAACATCATACTAAATTGTCAAAAACTGAAAATTTTCATTCTAACACCAGGAACAAGAAAAGGATCCACTATCGCCCTTCTTTTTCTTTTTCTTTTTTTTTTTTTTTTTTTTTTTC
>NW_022900928.1:47044040-47060883 GCF_012274545.1 Fukomys damarensis
CTGGGATTGAACTTGGGTCCTTGCACTCAGGAGGCAGGCAGCAGAACCTCTGAGCTAAACTCCCGGCCCCACTATCTCCATTCTTATTCAATATGGTTCTGGACACAATAGCCACAGCAATTAGAAAAGAGAAAGAAATAAAATGAATAAGGATAGTAATGAAAGAGGTAAAATTATCATTTCCCAATGACATGATACTCCACATAGAAGACCCAAAAAATTCCACCAAGACTTCTAGATTTAATAAGCAAATTCAGTAGTGTAGCTGGATATAATGTCAACACTTAAAAATCAATAGCATATCTGTACACAAATAACAAACTCACTGAGAGAGAAATTAGGGGAACCACACCTTTCACAATAGCATAAAAAAGAAATACTTAGGGATCAATCTAATGAAGGAATAAAAGAGCTTTACATTGAAAACTACAGTACTTTGAAAAAGGAGATAAAAAAGGATATCAGAAAATAGAAAGATATCCCTTGTTCTTGGGTAGAAAGAACTCATATAGTGAAAATAGCCATACTTTCACAATTGTTATAGAGATTTAATGCAATCCTGATCAAAATACCGATAGCATACCTCACAGAATTAGAGACAACAATCCTAAAATTCATTTGAAACCAGAAAAGACCTTAGAATACAAAAACAATTCTGGTCAACAAAGGCAATGCAGGGAGGATCACAATTCCTGATTTTAAATTATATACAAAGCTACAGTGGTAAAAAAAGCATGGTGCTGTTAAAAACACAGACCTCAGAATCAATGGAGCAGATTAGAAAGTATAGAAATAATTTGAAACATACTAAGGTACCTTATCTTCAAAAAGGTGCCAAACACCTTCACTGGAAGATAGCCTATTTCATAAATTGCACTGAAAAAACTGCCTTCCTCATGCCAAAAATTATCCTCCACTGTATGCTAAACTAAAAATTGGAATGGATCAAAGATCTAAGTATTAAAATAGAAACACTGAATCTGCTGGAAAATAGAATAGGTAGAACTCTTGAAGACGTAGGTATAGGCAAAGATTTTATGAACAAAACCCCAATAGCACAAGAAATATTGCAAAGACTCAACAACTGAGACCTCATTTACTAAAAAGTTTTTGCACGGCAAAAGAAATCACTAACAGTAAAGAGATCACCCACAGAATGAAAAAAAAAAATTTCCAGCTGTTCCTAAAAAGGTGTAATATCTAGAAGTATAAATGACTAATAAATATATGAAAAAATGTTGAATATCACTGGTAATTTGATAGATGTCAATTAAAACAGCACTGAGATTGCATCTCACTCCAGAAAGAATGACTGTTATCAAGAAATCAACCAATAACAAATATTGGTGGGGCTGTGGGGAAAAGGAGCTCTTTACCACTGTTGGTGGGAGTGTGGACTGGTGCAACCACTGTGGAAATCAATGTGGATATTCCTCAAAAAACTAAAATTAGAGGTTTTTATTTGACCCAGGTATTGTGCTCCTTGGTATCTTCCTGAATGAATTAAAAGCATCATACTACAGCTATATGTGCACACTCATGTTTATATTGGCACAGTTTGTAATAGCTAAATCTTGGAAACAGCTCAAATGCCCATCAACCAGTGAGTGGATAAAGAAGATACAGTTTTTTTTAATACAATGGATTATTACTCTGCCTTAAAGGATGATAAACTTGAAATATTTCTAGGTGAATGAATGCACTTTGAGACATACTCAAGTGAAATAAATCAGACACACATGTTTAAATATCACATTGTTTCTCTGGTGTCAGAAATCAAAAGGTAAAGAAAGACCAAAATATATAATAGGCATTGTGAAATAGGAAGAAAATGTTCAAATAAGAAGGGGAACAAAGGAGGAAGGCAGATGGAAGGAAGGAATGGAAAAGAAAAAAAAGAATCAAAGCAAAAATGGAAACAAAGCTTTTGTAAATAAGAAGGGGAAGAGAGGGTGAAGGGATGGGAATGAATTGGGGAAAAAAAAGAAGAATGAAGATATATCATGTACTGGTACAAATTCCCTATGATGAATGTTATCATTATGTATATCTGAAATGTAGCAATAAAAATTAATTAGACACAAAGTTTTAAGTATCAGAGTAATTTTGGTAGGGTTTTGGGTTAACATTTGAGGTTCTGGTCTCTTTTTGCCTGTGTTCTTGGACAGCTAACTGAACCATCTGTTTTGACTTAAGGTAGTCTGGAACTCACAAAGGATCTTAGAATAAAAGCATTTAATTTAGGAAGGGAGATATCTATAAGAAGGTCAATACTCACTTTAAAAAAGTCAGTGTTCTTTTCATTTCAATTTCATGGGAGAATTTGAGGAGTATTAGCCTTAATTCTTCCCCAATGGAGGGGGAAGGGAGAAAAGAACAAAGGGAGTAGAAAAAAAATGGAATTCTTTCTTGAGATTCTAGGAATTTATTTTTTCTAGATTCTCCAATTTATTGGAACTTAGATTTTTAAAGTTTCTTATAATGCTGTAGATTTTGATGGTGTCTATTTTTATGTAATCTTCTTCATTTCTACTTGAATTTATTTGGGTCGTTTACTTTCTTCTTTTGCTAAGTTTGGCTAAGGTTGGTCATTTTGTTTATCCTTTCAAAGAACCAATTCTTAGATTTATTGATGCTTTGTGTTGTATTTTATGTCTCAGTTTCACCAACTTCTGTTCTTATCTTTATAGTTCCATTTTTTTTTTTTGGTATAAGTTATGAGTTTGTATTGTTCTTGTTTTTGTAGGATCCTGAGGTACTTCATTCGATTATTTATTTGGGGTCGCTCTATTTTTTCAATGTGGGTATTCACAGCATTGCTTTCATTACATCCTATAGTTATGGTATGCTGTGCTGCCATTGCCATTTGATTCTAGGAAATTTTAAATTTCTTCTTTGTTTTTATCTGTGAAACTTTGATTATTTAAGAGTGTATTGTTTAATTTCTATGTATTTATGTAGTTGTTGGTTATAATAATGAGGTTTCTTTTTAAGATGATCAGACTATTCTGGGATTAGATTGTTGTGATGGTTGTACAATCTTATGAATATACTAAAAAATCACTGAATTATAAATGTGAATATCATGTGAGTTGTATCTTAATAAGAAAAAAGGAGGATGATGAAAAGAATGCAAAAGAGGAATATGTAAGAAATTAAAACAAGACAGAAGACTCCTGTGAGATTTGTTTCAAAGGCTTTGTAGATATTGACCACTTTGTGATGTGATTTCTTTGGTCTCAAGTTCTTAGAAAAAATTATATCTCACACTGTCATTTTTTTCTAGGATGTTTTGTAAGATCCTTAAAGAATTTTCTTAGTGTGTAATTCCATTTTTAATGAAGCTTGTATTTGCAAAGTTGTGGATCTTGAATCTAAGGATGTACTTACACATTTATGGTGATATTAGTAGTTAGGAATGCAGCATGATAGTTTTAACTTGTTTAAGGCTAGTCTTTCAGTAATGTTCAAAAAGACTACATCTCCGGCTTAAAAGATTTCATCAAGGACCTGGTGATATGCTTGCACAAAAGCAACTTGACCCATTGGTGATAAGGGATGGGGGGTGCATAGGGTGAGGGGAAAGTTAAATACGTCATATGAATCTACAAATCTAGCAAAATGAAACTTGTTAATCTTTATAACCAATATAAACCAAAAAAATGGAGAAAAAGAAAAAAACCTTGCTGTTACATACAATATTAAATTATATCAGATTAGAGACTTCTAATTCTTAGAAGGAATAAGAAATCCTCACTGATTGGCCTTCTGGTAGTTATTTCATGAAAATATTGTTGGAAATGATGATAGGGGATAGATGAGAAGACCAAAGACCATTAGATCTAAGTAAGACTTTGGTTAAAGACATGTCGTGCTCCTTGGAGACTTTGTTACTAGGCATTTAAGAAAAAAATTTACTCATTCTCTTTGCCAGAGGTTTGATGGAAGTAAGAATAGTGCAACAGAATTCCTCTTTGAATACCTTAACTTTATCAGGGAAGAGACTTTCTCTATTGGTAGGCAATAAAGAATTTCTAAGGTGGGAAAAATTGTAGTAGCAATTTAGGCATAGTTATGGCAGTGGCCTGTTTGCAGGAAAAGCTCTTAACCATATAGTAAACATGCAGTGTTTGGTAGAATATATCTACATTCACTTTCGGAATTGAAAAAATTCCATTTGCCAATGAAGACAGGACCAGAAAGAACTGGGTCTCATCTTTGCCTTAGCTTTATATTTTTACCAGGATTTTTTTTCCGGGACATAGTCCAAGCTGCACTTACTTGTGCAACATACAACCTGAAATTTTACCACCAATATTTGTGGAGGAGAATTTAAAAGTACTCTTTGCTGTGAGTTTTGCTGAGGTTGTGGGTTAAGTTTCAGGTGACTGACCAAGAGAGTAAAAAGAAGTCATTTGAATACCTTTGAAACTTATCTGAGTGTATAAAAGGACTCAGCTTATTTCAGTTTAGATTTGTCAACCCCAGATCCTTACAGGTACCACACAAATTCCTTAAGCACAGTTCTTGACTTTAAATGAGGTTGACAAGCGAGAATTTTCCAGGTGGTTGAGAATGCATTTTCTGCAAAGTAACCATTGCAGCATCTTTATGTCAAAAGGTATACTTTAGCATGAGGAGACTAACTACTAATGTAAGCTTCAATTTTGTGAAAGGCTAATTTCTATTGAATAGTAAGACTTCTGACGGACTAACCATTTGAATTCCATTTTTGATAGATATATTTGGTGGTGTTAGCAACCCTCTGTGTTTTCTTACTCTACCCAAATTTTGTCCAACTCCCAAAGCATATCTGATAACTGTGTAAATATTAGCTCTGTTATCTTTTGTTAGGATGACATTCTGGAAAGTCTGTGAGTTCAGCTCAATTGATTTAAGCAAGGTAAAGATTTGAACTTAGTAGTTTGTTGAAAATCTGTAACAATGTGTCTAGTTTGAGGTTTCTTATTTGCATCACTGGGGTATGTATGAACTATGTATAAAGAAGGTGACATCTGGATATTTGAGAGAAGTTTTTGTGGGTGAGGTTTGGGTGAAGAGAAAGTATATACTGTGTGATAGTGATGCAGCCATAACATTTTCAGATGGAAGAGGAAAAGTAACAGACAAAGGATGTTTAGACAGAGATGAAACAATGTAATAGAAAGTTTTTGGGTTTCATAGGACATAAGTGTGAAAGTGAAAAATGTGTTGGGTATTATTAGTAAGTAGTAGCGTTTGAATTACATTGGGTCTCAGATAGGTTGAATGAGTAACTCAGAACTAAGTTAGTACTGGTCTCAACCAATTTGACTGTAGCAGTATCAAAAGCAAATGGAAATGTCTGAGTCACAGAGCCTAAACTGAGGATAAAATGTCCCATAGGATTTCGCTTTTTAAAAAGTTTTAGTGAAGTAAAAGTAGACATTAATAAAGAAAATATGAAAAATGCTCTTATTTCTGTGAAATAAAACAAAAATTTATAATAAAATAATTAGAAAATAACAATAGTTAATACAATGCATATAATAAATCTAGAAGCACAGCCAAAATATAGAATATAAGTATATATTCTATATAGAATATAGAAATTGGATATAAGTCATAGACAAAAAAGATTCTTACAAAGAAAAAATAAGCAGATAAAAGCCCAAAAATTTTTCTTCAGTGAACTGAGAGATTTTGGCTTGTGTTGTATTTTTGAATGAGAATATTCAAATCACATCCTTTCCACGTCTGCATAAAAGTGAAAAAAAATGAGTAATCAGAGTCTAAGAGTGTGGGAAGATGGTACTAAGGATTGGACATTTTGGAATGCTGACAGAGCAGGATAATCACATTTAAAGGTTTGAATGGACTCTGTAGTCATGGCCTAGAAAAGGGATGAAATAATGCAAAGATTAGGAAGCCAGTTCTAATACTAGTGAACTAATTTGTATAAACCTTTGGAGATACGTTTTGGTCTCAGGTTCAGGGAAATTGATTATGGTATTAATTTATTTAGTTAATAGATGATTACTTGCATGGGAGATATCACAGCCTAGATAATGCACGTGAGAGCTATGTAATTATATTCGTTCATGGAAAAGTTATATTTCTTATGGGCAAGAGCTTGTAGTAAATACTGAATGTACTAAAGAAAACTGGCAAAATTAGATGAGCAGAGATGGCTTCCACAGATTGGATAAGAGTTTTAGGATAAGGTTATATTTCTCAAATTTGCAATTATGCTTCCAGGGAAATTAATAAGGGCCTCAGTAAACTCCTAAGGCATATAACACATATTTCTGATTTCCATATGAAAGCAAAAACATTGTTTATTGGGGTGAAGAGGTATACCTGTGGGGAACAGAACAGAAGTTGATCATAAAATGAATAGTGTTAGGTTGACTTCTGCAAGAATGGTGTTAGGATTGGAAATTAGAACAAATATGGAAAGGCTGCTTATTGCACTAAAGTCTTGGGCTAACTGATATATCATTTTCATCTTTTTTTTTTTCCCCTGGGAAGGTAGGGGTATTACTATTACTAGGTTCATTGGCCTCGAATTATATTTGGAGACCTTGTGGAACTTTTGGTTTAGAATGTATGGTAGTAATTTGCAAGTGGGATAGAAGAATTTATGTCTTCTTTGAGATGTTTAGGTTTCCAGATTTAGACTGCTAGTAAAAATTATAGTCCAAAAGAAGCCATATGTCCTAATATGGTTTGTAATAAAGGTTTAATGCAATATTTAGAATTTTGACAGGAAAAAGAAAAGTCATATGGTTAAATTAGTTATTAAAGGGCAAAGATGAATAGGTACAAAAATGAGGGAGAGCAAGGGATGCTACTATTCTAGTTGGAGTGTAAATCTCTTCTTAGAAAGATTTAATGGGTTAAGAAAAGAGCTTTACTAGCCATAAAGAAGAAAAAAAATCTTAATAAAGTCAAGTAACTTTCTAGATTAGGTTCTGTACAAGTAAAATAAAAAGTGTTAATGGTGGGATATGCTGCTTCTTTGTGTGCTGGAAGGATAGTTAGATGTACATTATTGGCAATAATTATTTTCCCTCTCTCATTGGGAGTTAGTTGGGTTCCCTAGAGTGAGGCACATTCAGGGGGTCAAAAAATCATTGGGAAGATTCAGTTTTGGACTCTGACTTTTTTATATTTTAAAGCCAAGTCATTCTATGTTCAGTGTCTCTTTTTGTTTGCAGTATACACAAATGTCCCTCTTTTTTGAGGTTTTTGAAGGTAGAAAATTTCCCTGGTTCATTTTCTTCTTACTATTTAAATCATAATCCTATATGTTTGCCTTGTGTTAATTGACATTTTTCCAATGGAATCATATGGTGTTGAAGTTGCATATGTATTTAGAGAAAATAGCATTTACATTATATTTTTGTATACTATCTCTAGGTTCTGGTCATAAACTCTTTGTGACGTTAATGACCAAAGGAGAAATGATATGGTCATTAAAAGTGTGATTAGAGCATCCTTGCAAACATTTTCTAACTTATGCTTTTGGTTGGAAACAGACTCATACTTTTTTATGTGCAATTTTGTATATTTGACCAGACAAATGTGTGAAGAGAACAATAGAGATGTTAAGTTTTCCCCCTAAGATTTTAGTCTACATGTAAATTTGGAGGGTGTTCTGATTTTTTTGAAAAGTGGTCAATTTGTCTTTTTATTTGTTTGATTGTTTTTTGGTACTGTGGATTGAACTTGGGTCCTCGTGCCTGCAAGGCAGGTGGTGAAAACACTGAGCTAAATCCCTGGCTCAGTTTGGCTTTTTAAAAACAATATAGTGATATAAGTAGGTCTATCTCACAATTTCACAAGTTTATATAAATTCAGGAGTCCAGGAGAATATACCCTTATTGAATTGATTACCAAATTCTTCATTCCTACAGATACCCAGAAAGCCCTTATGAATAGCATGTGAATCTGAATGTCATCAAGGCTTATGGAGGACTTTTTCAGATGGATACTCCTGTCTTTGAACTTCAGTCAAAGGTAGAGAAGAGAAGGGCTAAGAAGTTAGGAAAAAAAGTTAGGGAGCAGAGAGGTTTAGTGGAGTCAAGAAGGAATAGAAGAAGTACGGGTTGAATAAGGAAAACGGAATTCACAGAGTAGAAATGAGTAAGGAGAAAGGCCTAATGTGGTGCACATGGAGGGGTTATTGTTGAGGAATGTGTTGTGAGGGTGTGTTATAGATGAAGAAAGGACGTAGGAATGGATTGGTGGTAAGATCATGTTTAAGAGACTGTACAATTTATTATACAGATATTTTCTCACTTTAAGATTCATTTTCCAGTCAAAAGAAGCTGAGAATAAGTCTTATAGCCCTGAGATTTAAGAAAATCTCATAAACAAATTTAGCAGATCTGAGGTACCACAAACATTAGAGTCCTAACTTGTCCTTATTCAAATTAAGCTAATTGTGATTTTATAATTGGTTTTTGAAAGGATTAAAAGTCCTACATATCAGACAAAAGAAGACAACCAAACCAAACCAAACCGAAACAGTACTATCAAAATAAAATCCTTACTGTAAAGCAACAACAACACAAAATTCCAAATTCTTTTTTTTTTTTTTTTTTTTTTTTTCGATTTCAGGGAGCCCAGGTGGTTGAGTATCAGATTGTTCCATCTTGTTTCCCTTTGGGATTGCCTTAGGTGATCTGGAAGTATGGTTTTGAAACTCAGAACATTGCACTGGCAAGGCAGGCACATTGCCACTGAGCTAAATCCCTAGCCCCATAATGTTCTTGATCATCTCCACCCCTCCCCCTCCTTTGTGCATTCTCTCTCTCTCTCTCTCTCTCTCTCTCTCTCTTTTTCTCTCACCAGGGATCAAACATGGGACCTTGTGCTTGTGAGGCAGGTGGCAGAACCACTGAGCTAAATCCCTGGCCCCCAAATTCTTACTGTACTACTATAGACAGATGTTCATAGCTCAGAGCGCAGGAGCTAAAATTACAGTGAGATCTGAGTTGCCAGTTAAGGAAGAAACACAACTCCAGAGGCCTCAGAATCTATGGGAAATGAACAAGTGAATAACTGGTTCATCACACAAAATTTAATTTTATTGCTGCAACAGGGAAATTTTGACTCAATTTCAATTGTAGATTTTCTGTAGTAAGTTCCAAACTAGAGTCTAGAACCATTGATTTCTCTCTATGACTTAGTTATAAGGTATATGTGCATGTATACACACCCATACACCCACATCTGTATTTGCAGTTCTGGGGATTGAATTTGTGATCCTGTACATGCTAGACAAACTATCACTGAACCACATCTCCAGTCCAACAAAATATATTTCTATAGGTGAATATCATATCTGTCAAAATGACTGAAATAAACCTTGTCTAGAAAAAGAAAGAATAAAAAATGATGTAGAGAGGACAAACACAGTTGTGAGTTCTTGACTGAAGTGCGTTCAGTCCTATAAACTTCTTTATGGTACGTCACTTTTATGGATTATAAAATGCTTCGTTTTTAAGTATGTGGGTCTCCCAGAAATGACTTACAGAATAAAGAAAAATAGAAAGATACTATTTTTGCTTAAGTGTACAATCCACCTTAACATAGCATTTCTAATAATGTTTCCTTTTATGATTTCTCATTTCCATAGCATTATCTTTGATAAACTATTTAACAAGTGTTTAATTAATTACCTAATAAATTCCATTTTGAAAGAAATATTATAACAATATTTGCAAGGATTTTGCATATCTCAATTTTCTATACTTCCTCTCCAGATCATCCAGAATGACAGAAGCATGTTTGCATAGAGGAAAGAGGAGTTGTAGCATGAGGAATGCTTCAGTTTGAATCTGACTCTGTGTTTTTTCTTGTGAGACTTTGATCAAGGTAATTACATTTTGCAACTTTAGAAAGTTAGCTCTAATCAAGTAAAAACTCTTTCTTTCCTTGATGATATGGTATATCTTGGTGCTTAGAAATATGTGGGACACATTATGGTCTTGATAAATATGTGTTAAATAAATAATTTCATTTTAAAATAGTATGTGTAGCGGCAAGTGAGAAAATCTTGAAATTAAAATATGTGTCGTACTTACCAATGTGCATAACACACATTTAACAGGTACTATGTCTCATTTCTTTTCATATTATTGTTCAAATATCATCTGCCAAAGTTTTCCTTAGCCTTTTTCAAATGTCAGTCTCTGGATATGTTCTTCCTGGTAGTTATCAGCATCTAATATTCTTCTAGTTATTTGCTTTTTAATTAACACCAATATCCCATGATATATTTCTTTTTACTGTTTTTTTTCTCAGGTTTAATTGAGTTTATTCGTACATTTTAGGGATACAGTACAGTTACATTCATTGTTGGGATCTTGTACCTCCACATGACAAGTCTTGATTCTCATTTTTTCCCCTGTCCCTGCTCTCCCTTCACCCCCTCCTCCCCTCCCCATCTACAAACACTTTATTTTCATCTTTTCATTCTCTCACATTTTTTTCTTTTCCCCTCTCCCATGATATTTTAATTAACACCAATATTCCATGAAGGAAAATAATTTTGCATTATTCACTGTCTACATTCTGCCTCTAAACAGTGCCTGACAAAATAGATTCTTTGTAAATGTCTTTGAATATTGATGGAATAGAGAAATGTTTGCTATTGTTTTCATTTTCAATTATTGGTAGGATTGAGGTACTGAAATGCATTGCTGGAAGCATTCAACTTGGTCAATTAGGGCATGGATGTGAAGAAAACTTGCTGAGAAATTTAAACTATCTGAGAAATTTTAAAGTAGGAAGTTTTCATGTGAAATTATGAAGAATAGGAGTGCTATGAGGTCAGATAAGAAATAGTTTGCTCACTGTTATCTCTGGTACAGAGCACAGTGTCTGGTATACAGGAGTTGAGCAAATGAATCGTTGAACAAAAAGAAAATATGAAGTCAGGAAAGACTATTTTCTTATTAGTTTACTATGGTGGTGACTAAAAGGATTTTAAAAATAGAAAATCAATTCAACTGCTACTTAAAATGTGAGTGCCCCACAATGTTGTCAAGGATGGAATTCGTTCTTCAAAACCCAGGAACAGAAATATTATTTCTTTCTTTAATCTGAATTAAATGTAATCTGTTTTCTGAAGATATACTGAAATATGAATTCCTGAAATGTGCAAATGCCTAGTTTCTTATCATCTTGGAATCTGCCATTTTGTTTTGAGGGAAAGAACTTTGCCATTAACAGCTTTTATCTCAAGTTAATATTTTAAAACAAAATTAATTTGCTTTTTGACCTCTTTCTTTTCTACATATTGGATCATAGCTGTATCTTGGCTCCAGTTGCAAGGGAGATTGTGCCAGAAAATTTAATTTCTTGAGGGATCAGTTTAGGTCTTTTCTCTTATCTCTCTGTAGTTTATCAGTAGTACACAGTGAACAGTGAGAGATAGGAATCAAACACCAATTATGGACAGTGACCATCTGGGTAGTTATTACGGATGTAAACTCTAAATTTAAATGTAGCATATTGACAAAGTCCATTCTACATAACTATTAACGTAGGCCACATTACTGTAAAGTGATAAGATGGATTCACAATCAAGGTATATCCTGCTAGAAGATAGTATTCCATGTAGAACATTTCCTAAAAAGCTATTTATCAACTGTATTGCTATGCTAACTTATGGGGAAAGCAGTTTTAGGAGTAAATGGCAAGCTGTTTCTTTGGAACAGTTTGAGGAAAACTGGTTTTTATGTTCGCTATTAATGTTTTCAGCATCAGACTGTTTGTGTACAGAACTTGGAGACATGCTACAGAAAGAGTTCACACAATGTATTTGTTCTCAAAAAAAAAAAAAAACACAAATTACTGGAGTGTCATCAAACTCTTCTGTTCCCAACATTCACTTTATCTACCAGCCTCCAAGGTGGTGGTCCTGTGTGATGGTGTTGTTTAATTGCCAACTTGATTGGCTTGGGAGCCACCTAGAGGATTCTGGGTGTATCCAGGTGGGTCATAGAGGGGTCATTTTATAAAACAGCAGTTTGAGTACACATGGTAAGGCAGAATGACTTTGTAAATTGTGTTCATGAATGGATAACTATCAAATGTTGGACACACCAAACTTATTGGAAAACATTTTCCATCTGCACTACACAATCATAAGGGAAAACTGATAAATTAGTCTTGCTAAGTAAAAAAAACTGCCACCTTTAAATCTAATAAATCAAGGACACATGGACTCATGATGTGTGGAAGTTATAGCATCAAAAGACAAGCCCATGAGCTTATCAGACACAGATAAAAATAAAATACAACCTTCTCACCTGGATGATGTCAAAGGAGGGACACCCAACCCTGGGATTTGGCAGTGCCACACTGACCTGTCTTCTCATTAGTGAATGTATGTCAATGTATCACTAAGTCTGCAGGTTGTGAACTTTGCTCTGTTGTGCTTTTCTGACATATGTCTTCCATGGAACCAGTCAACCAAATCCTCTGAAACAGTGAGACAAATCAAATCCCTCTTTTCAGTTGTGAGAGCTGGAGATTTGTCCCAGAAATGGGAAAGTTGATTAAAACAAAAAATTAGTACCACAGAATCAGGATTGCTACAGCAGTTACACAATCAAGAACACATGGACTCATGATGTATCTAAGTTATTTCAGAGAAACACAAGCCCTACATAGCTGTCTATATAGTTCAAAAGCCTTTGGCCCTGGATTGAAAGAAGACTTTGGAAAGGTTTGTATATATGCGATAGAGAAGCTCTAGAAGGCTGGAAGGAGATCCTGGTAGCTCAATCTGTTTTCTATTATGTCTCTCCCTTTTGGAATGGGAAAGTTTGCCCTGTGAAATTGTATTTTCGGATTAAGCAGCTCATTTTTTTAAATTTTATGGTGGTCCACAGCTAAAGGTTTTCTTTAAATTTCAGAGTAGATAGTTGATGCCGAAACTGTGGAGACTTTGGGGAAGTATTATTGCATTTTCATTTGTATTTCAGACACTTGTAACATGTTAGTGAAATTATTCATTTATGATTGTGTTTAGAGACTTAGTTTGAGGGATATATTTAGGTGTCAAGTTAACAAAGAGGGAGTATTGAGGCTTAAATTTATTGGTCAACTAGATCGGCTTGGGAGCATCCCATTGCATTAATAAAGCACATTTTTGGGTGTTTATGGGTAGGGCATGGCCTTGGGTATACGTCTGTTCTCTCATGCCTCACTCCCTGGCACCACTTCTCTGGTTTACATCACCCTTCCACTATGATGCTTCAGCAGACTATGGACTGAATCCTTCGAAACTAGGAGTCAAACCTCTGCTCCTTTAAATTTTGAGTGTTTGGTAATTCTCCCAGAAATGGGAAAGCTGACTAGTATACCCTGGTTCCTTCATTGTAGAGCTCCAACAGCAGCTCCAGTGGCAGTGCAAGCCTTAACACTACTTGTTTTCCATCTTACCCTGTTCTACCCTGCCCTGACATAGTGTATTTTCCAGGAACGATACTGATAGCAGTTTAAGGATAGTCTTACTTGTCAGGGTTCCAAGTTTTGCTTTGCTTTTGTAGTGAACTCTTAGGGTACCTACATAAGGACATTCAAAGTAGCCATGAATGTAGGCTTTGCTTTTGTAGCGAGCTCCTAGAGAACCTACAGAAGGACATTCAGATGGCTATATCTCTCCTCTGCCTTGCTCAGTTGCCATCTGTTGTAGCTGGCAGAATCTGAGCCTGAGCTACCGTTGCTCCAAAATACACATTCTTTATTCCTTTTGCTAAAAAATTATGAGTGTTTTGTGGTCAGAGATTTCTGAATTCATTTTCAGCTTCAGTGTAATGCAGGCACCCTTTCATTTTCAAATTCATTTGGAAGGTTGCTCAAGAAGGTGATCAATATTACTCTCTGGTTTTCATCATGGTCAAAGCTAGATGCAAAGTGCTCACATAATTAGCCATGTACTCTGAAAGTTGTAATACTCTGTGGAACAAGGCCTCCAATGTAATCTTTTGTTTTTTAAAGGTAGAAGCTGCTTAGCAGTGGGTAAGAGTTTCACTATGTGCATGCCTATAATCCTAGCATTTGGGAGGCTGAGGCAAGAGGATTGCCACAAATTCAAGGCTGGCCTGGGCTACATAGTGACTTGAAGGCCCTCCTGAACCACATAATGAGAGGCTATCTCAAAAGAAAAGAATATCACTATAGCAAAAGAATGTCCAAAAGAATGTCACTGTAGTGACTAAGAAATAAGCCTTCTCTAAGGTTTTAATTTCTTCCCTTCCTTCCTTCCTTTCTTTTTTCTTTCTCTTCCCACCTATCTTTCTTTTCTTTCTTTCTTAGCAAATTATTTTTCCATTCCTAAAAAACACCTCCTTTACCTAGAAGTTAATTCTGTTGGGGGCTTAAAATACTTTTACAACGTATTGTCTAAAAATATTAGAACTTATTTGAGTTTTCAATCAGCTGAGGATATTACAGTGTTATCTTATCCATGACTTGTCCTAACAAGTGCTATTCCTTCTTATGGAATGTGTTTTCTTTTTTTTTTTTTTTCAGCTTTAATTGAGTTTATTGGTACATTTTAGGGATACAGTACAGTTACATTCATTGTTGGGATCTTGTACCTCTACATGACAAGTCTTGATTCTCATTTTTTCCCCTTCCCCCTGCCCTCCCTTCACACCCTCCTCCCCTCCCCATCTACAAACACTTTATTTCCATCCTTTCTTTATCTCACATTTTTTTCTTTTCCCTTATTACCCTTCCCCTACCCATCCCTCCTTCCCTACACCTTTAGCTCCCTTTCTTCCCATTTCTCAATGTCAGTAATCTTATTAGGATCTTCTGTATTATTGTAGATTATTCACACTAGGGAAACTATTCAGTATTTACACATGTGTGACTTATTTATTTCACTTAGGAGTATATCTTCAATATGTATCCATTGGAACGTGTTTTCTTTCTTAGAAGTTGAAAGCTTGACAAAAGTACCCTAAAATAACCTGCTTTGATGTGTTTACTTCCTCTTCCTGTTTGACCCTTTTGCCACTTTGTATGCTACCGGTGTTTGTAAATGTTTGCATTAATTTTTAAGTCTTAGAATAACCCATTGTTTTATTTTTTACTATTGATGGCACTCTTAAAGTTAAAAGTGATTACTAACCTTTTTCTCTCTCACATATCTTTTTCAACAGACTCTCGGTTATGGTTTAAAAAATAATAAACTACTGCATACATAATGACACCGTAATCTGGAATAATATTTTTAGTAATCTTGAATGAGTTATCGATGGGAAGCATGCATAAAATTCTCTATAATGTTAGAGAACTAGAGAAGAAATATTAGTTTATTTTCCTCTAAAATAACTAAAATTTAGCCCTGAAGCTCCATTTGATAAGATGGTGAAAACAAAATTGAATCTCAATGTGGCTTTCAAATGCTTTCTTATAACGTAGGTTTCATAACAATGTTAGATTTGGAGATAGCTAGTACACTATTTATAAAACCAAACAGGGATAACCTCTTAGTTCTTGGTGGTACTTAACTGGTATCTTGCTACAGTTGTTGCTTTGTGTTACAGTTGAAGCTGATGTTTTGCTATCACCTGGGCACTGACCCCTGGCTGGAATAAGATGCTCTTTAAAATGGTCCTTTGTGCTACTTCAGGATTGGGCTATGTAAAACATTATTGACTCACAAACTTTATTTCTTAGTTACTTTCAACTACAACTATATATCTCATGCCTAGAGGTGGTCACCAAATATAAAAAAGGAGTAAGTCTCTACTATTTATGTAAACCCGTTTCCTTTTTCTCGGTATTACATGCCTGTTTCTATTCCATCTCATATAATTGGGTTTCTTTCCTTACTCGGGGTAGGAGCACATGTTAGTCTCAAAAAGTAGTACTTCCTTTTCTAGCTATGCAATCATCCCTGAAGGAGAAAGCCTTGGATCTTTGTATCTAGGAGGAGAAAACTTATTTTCCTCTTTTGCATCTTTCTCAATTACAAATATTAATAATGTAATAACTTTTCCTATCCCATTTCAAATCCCTTGCATTTAAAAAATTAATTTTATTGGTACATTTTAGGTATACAATATAATGATGTTCATCTTTGAAGATTTATACTTTTACATAATATATCTTGACTCTTGTTTTATTCCCCATTCCCCTGCCCTCCCTTCAACCCCCGACCTCTCCCTATTTACAAAGACTTTGTTTCCATTTTTTCATTGCCTCATGTTAATTCTATTCTCCTCTTTCCCTTATCTCTTACACATTTGTGAATACGGAATAATTTCTCTGGTATGAGAAACTGAAAGTGGACATTAGGATCCCTTGCATTTGTTAATCAAGGCAGGTAATAGATCATAGATTACCTTTATTCTTCATATCCTTGTATACCTAGGTTGTTGTGCCATTAACAACTGCTTAGGTTGAGCACTGAGTTTTCCTTTGGGCTGCTTTTGTCTTGTATATAGACAAATTCACTGTGAAGAAATGTAGAACCAATAGTTACAGATTTCATATTGTTGACTAGACTCATTCACTGTGGATACATCATAAATAAGAGACATTTTCTTTTACTTTGTGGAGCTAACATACTAGTGGGGCAGTGCAGAGGTAGATAATAATAAAAATAAGAAAAAATATATAGTATAGAAGATGGTGATGCCAAGTGTTACCCTGAAAACCACAGTAGAGATAGAAGGAAAAAAGGCCCAGCATGGTGACTCATGCCTGTAATCCCAGTACTCAGGAGGCTGAGACAGGAGGATCACTGTGAGTTCAAGAGCAGCCTGGGCTACATAGTGAGTTCCAGGTCAGTGTGAACTACATAGTGAGACCCTGTCTCAAAAAA
>NW_022900928.1:47061373-47123154 GCF_012274545.1 Fukomys damarensis
AAAAAAAAAAAAAAAGAGAGAGAAGGAAAAAAAAAGCAGTTGAAAGTTTTAATTAAATACATAAAGAATGAGAAATTAGATTCATTCATAGGAAAATGGATACATATTGAGGATATACTCCTAAGTGAAATAAATAAGTCACACGTGTAAATACTGACTAGTTTCTCTGGTGTGAATAAACTATAATAGTACATAAGATCTTAATGATATAATTGACAATGTGAAATAGGAAGAAAAGGGCTAAGGGTGTAGGGAAAGCGGGAAGGGTAGGGAAAGGTAATAAGGGAAAAGAAAAAAAATAGGAGAAAATGGAAATAAAGTGTTTGTAAATGGGGAGTGGAGGAGGGGGTGAAGGGAGGGCAGGGACAAGGGGAAAAAATGAGAACCAAGACCTGTCATGTAAAGGCACAAATCTCAGTAATGAATGTAACTGTACTGTATACCTAAAATGTTCCAAAGAGAGATGTGATTTTATTCTAATTTTAATATAATTATTCTGGTTACTCTATTGAGAATAGTGTTGGGAGGAATTGAGAAGCAGAGCAGAAATATATTATCAGTTAAGATGCTGTTGAAAAATTCAAGTAATTGATGGAGTCTCACACCTGGGATGTGTCTGGACAGATAGTGAAGGATAGGATAGTCTGGATCTTTCCTGTAAATATGAATCCTAGATTATTACTGATCAAATTGAAGTTAATGAGCTCATATTCTCTTTTGTTGTTTTGCATATTTATTCATTACTTACACTATATTTCTGAAACAAAAGTTAAAAGCAAATCGGAGATGAGTTCAGTTTAACCAGCTTTACTTGAGAAAGAACAAGGCCTTAGAACTCGGTAATATTCCAGACTAAAAATGGTTCAAAATGGTTTTGAATTATATTTATAGCAAGAGGAAGAAAAATGGCATACAGAAACAGTTGCATTGGTTGCAGTTGACATTTGCTTTATATGAATATGGCTAATCAGTTGACAGCCAGTGATTGGCAGAAGTCTAAACTACTGTAACTGACTGAAACTTAGTTGCTTAGTACTCTTATGTTAGATTAGAATTTATTTGCACAGTACAGTTCACTATGGACAAAGCCTGGATCGTGCCAAACTTACCAGTCTGGTACAGGGGCTGATTTTATTTTAGTTCAACAGAAAGTTATATGAAAGGAAATGACTGATTAAGCTGAACCTGTAAATGAGCCATTAAAAATGTCTGTGTTAAGGAGTTATATGACACCCAAGTTGGTTATTCAGGAAGAATAGAAAATCAAGTCTTTCACTAAATTCTTGGTTTACTGTTCCACTTAGATTTTACTATGAGCTTTACAACACTGCAATACAGAGCTGGGGATTTAGCTCAGTGGTTCTGCCACCTTCCTTCCAAGTGCGAGGACTGGAGTTCAATCCCTGGTACTCAAAAATAAAACAAAACAAAACACTGCAATACAAGCATTAGTGGTGAATGAATACTTGTGGGGCTTCCACACAGCATGAATTCTTCCTGACACTTATTGGGTTATATACTGCTATTCTCATAAAGAACTCAACCAGTCCAGTCATTGCTCCTGAGAATGAGAAAACACCTACTCCTCCTAAAATAATCATAAAGAACAATGGGATACAAAGTCCCATTAAGAAGATCACATGCAGTACGTTGCTTTACTAATTTGCAGAAGAGAAAACATACTTCAGTGAAGTTTGCCAAAGCAATGCCACATGGGGCTCTATCATGAGAAATTAATAGGTAATCAAAGAAAACCAGAAGGCTCTCATTTTTTTTTTGTAGATTCAGAGCTAGGCAGTCATTTAGTTCTATAGTTTTCTCTTAATAGTTCAGTAGTTTCTGCCATGCAGCAATTTCATTAGAGCTTTGATCATACCAGTAATATAAACTTAGGCTTTCTGAAAAGGCTTCATTGCCCTAAAGAGTTAGTAATTGGCGAAATGGCTTTTAGAGTTTTGCAGGGATTCATCACAGTACAAGTAAAAATTAATTGCCCCCACAGTTTCTGCAATGCCATAATATAAGAATGTCAAAACTTGTCTCTCTAACTGGTATTTTGTAGTATCACACTGGATATGGGGTTGGCTATAAATGTGATTTGTGAAACCATTAATGAACTACTAGATCTAATTGACTTCTTTTAACTTTATGACAACATAAAAGAAGTTCTGCACTAGTGATGATAATTCTTTAGAAGTTCTCCAGTTGGAAATCCATCCCTATATATTTTTCCAGTGAGGTAAGTCTTACTGTTACTTAGAATTTGCAATGCAGCTATAGCTAAGGAACAATATGGCAGACATGTTTTGATTTTATCCATCATTATTATCCTTATCTTTGTTTGCTGAGCTCATGCTATATTTGTATCACTGTATGAATCCTTGCGCAGAGCCCACTATATCTCAAAACAAGCAAAGGAAGACCAAATTTTTCTTACTTTGCCCTATCTCTGATTTACCTATCCATCTTTTTATCTCCTGCTTTTTTGGTGCTGGAGATTGAACTCAGTGCTTTGCACAAGCTAGGCAAGTGCTCTACCACTGAACTAAATCTTGAGACCCCTCTTACACTTTTAAGAGTTCAGGTGATTTGTACTGAGAACATTCATATCTCCAAATACCACAGGCCTTACCTTTAATTATATCTGCAAAGCCTCCTTTGCAATATAAGGTAACACAACTTTCAGGAAATTGAGACATCTTTGAGATGGGGAATATTAATTAGTCTCCTGCAATTCTAAGGTCATGAGCATCATTTTTAAGAATTGCTGTACATTTTGCTTGCTATAAGAAGCTTCTTTTGCTGGGGTTGCTAAGGCGATTACTGTAAACTTAGAAGGACTCATGGGGCTTTCTAAAACTTCATGGAGGAAGCCCTTCTGCATATAGAATAAACTAACAAGCAAATGATGGAAGAGGAGAGAGAGGCAGAGGGATACGCACACAATTGCACTCATACATACTTGAGTAAGAGTATTGAGCAATTAGACTTAGTCTTGCCCGCAACTATAGCCCGGATTTTTAACTACACAAACCATCCCTTAAATGGATCATGGAACATGTGTTTTTATCTTATTACCAAATTTTAAACTTGTAAATAGAAGTGTTGGAAGCAATAGAATCTGAAATACAGAGCTGACTGAATTTAACTTGGGTTATTGACAGCGAAGATCCTGCTATCCTTGTATGGGAAGCTTCTTCTGTACAAACAAAATAAGTAGCAAATTAAACCCTATCTCTGACCAAAGTTGCCTTTCATATTTTGGAAATTAGATTTACAGAGGCCAGAGCTTTGAATATATGTTACAAAAACTTTAAGATGTAGTGTGCGTTGGCAGGGATTTTTAACAATTGAAACAGTTCAAAGAAGAATGAAAAAAAAATTCTCTTTTATAAAGAGAAGTCTTTCTGTGCATGATCAGTGATCTCAGTCTGAGAGGCAGATTAGGACAAACATGAAAGGATTTGCAACATTCAAATGATTTCTCTTACTCTTAAGTTGGTATAAGCAAATAGGGGAGGATGAAAACTACAATAGAAAATGAGAATGGGATGCAAAAAAAGCCAAAGAAATGGAAGACCTCTATGCAGGTTTCTTCACATATCTTCTTTTATATACTCATTGTGTCACAGAATTTATAATTCTTCTCATGGCAGACCCCTACCCACTAAGATGCAATTTATAGCAAAAGAGCTTCAAGCCTATGCCTCGTCACAGGAGCTTTCTGTGCAAGGACAAGATAGGAAAAGACTGAAGCCGTAGACTACAAGAAGGCATTCATGGTTTCTTGCTAAGGTCAGGATCCTCTAAGATTTATGGCTTTAATTATTAGCAAATGACATAGCCAGAATATAAGCAGACTGATGGCCTGTCATGCTTATAGAATTATCATATGGAAAAATCATAAATTTGTAAAATCAGGGCCTCTGAAAATTTAATACCTAAGATAGTTCCTAGGACTCCATATCCCTTGCAAAGGTGGGGAACATAACCAGCTCCTTCAACTGACCATCCTTGGAGAAGCAGAGCGGGGAAAGACTAAACCTAAAGCATTTTAATCCTTTGAAATTTTTTCAGGTTATTTGTTATTTCAATTGCTCTTTTCTAATTCTGCTTTATTTTTGCTTGACAGATACCATTTAATCATGGGTGCATGCTCTTTGAAAAGAAAAAACCTGTTCTCCACTGCTCTTAGTGGGAAAGTGCTTTTTTTTCCTCATTTCTATATTTCCATGTAGAAAAACTATCACTAGAAAAACACACACTGATTTCCTCTATCTCCTCAATCATCCTTCTGCAGGCAAACAACTGATTAGAAGGAGATTGGCTGAAAAACAGTGTACCACTCACACTCTTCCCTTCTCTTTATGGAATTGTCTTGAGCCTATGGTAAGCTGGGAAATACATGCCCTCTACTTACTTGTCAGAGAAAACCTGTTGTTGCCTGGCTCTCTCTGGATTCTCTGGATTCTGTTTAAGCCAGAGAGGAAGTAATAGCATATCCTTTCCACTCACAGCTTCAGTCACATTTTCCAATTCTATTTTCAACAGCTGTAATGTTTAGTTTTGATATCTGTCTGTCAGACTCCTGAATCGCTCACAACTGATTTCAGTCTCTTGAGAGAATAAAGAAAATCCGTTAAAAAATGACACTAGAACTTTATTTATTTATCACTGAGTTTATTGGTACATTTGGGGTATACATCTACAGTTACATTCAACATTGGGATCTTGTACCTTTACATGACAGGTCTTGGCTCTCATTTTCCCCCTATACCCTTACCCTCCCTTCACCCCCTCCTCCCTTCCCTATTTACAAATACTTTATTTCCATTTTTTCATTTTCTCATTTTTTCTTTCCCATTATTTCCTTTCCCCTACCATTCCCACTTCCCCTACACTTTAGCCCTTTCTTCCTATTTCACATTGTCAATTATACCATTAGGATTTTATGTACAATTATAGTTTTTCACACCAGAGAAACTATTCGGTATTTACACATGTGTGTTTTATTTATTTCACTTAAGAGTATATCCTCAATATGCATCCATTTTCCTATGAATGACTCTAATTTCTCATTTTTTATGGCTGAGTAGTATTAAAAAATGTTCCACATCACTGGTCATTCGAGAGATGCAGATGAAAACAAGACTGAGATTCTACCTCGTCCCACAAAGAATGGCTGCCATCAAGAAATCAACCAATAACAAATGTTGGCAGGGTTGTGGGGAGAAAGGAACCCTTCTCCATTGTTGGTGGGAGTGCAGACTGGTGCAACCACTATGGAAATCAATATGGAGATATCTCAAAGAGCTGGGATTAGAGGTTCCATTTTACCCAGCCATCTCTCTGCTGGGTTTTTCCAAAAGAATTAAAAGAATCATATCACAGTGATATATGCACACCTATGTTTATATCAGCACAGTTTATAATAGCTAAAATTTGGAAACATCCCATTTACCCATCACTTGGAGACTGATAAAGAAGATGTGGTTATTCTATAAAATGGAATACTACTCAGCCTTAAAGAATGAGAAATTAGAGTCATTTATAGGAAAATGGATACATATTGAGATAACTGTTGTCTTATATGAACTATTTAATCTGTTGTCTACTTGCAGAGCTCTAAAGATTTGATGAAGAAAGTTTTCTCTTATTTTTTTAAGAATCAAAGATCATTTTTCCCTCATAATTTTACTATTCAAATAATAAAATCTTCTCTTGTTGAAACTTTGTCACATATTTTAGTATAATATCTCTATTTTCTTTATGTTAGTTGAATTTTGTTCCATTTAATTTTCCAGCACTTATCAATTGAAAGTTTATTGAAATTCGTATTATTAAGCTCAAGCCTCAGAGTGAGCCATTCAGTGTAATATGAGCTTGAGTTTTATTAAAAAGCACTAAAGCATGTGATGATGCCTGGTTATTATTTGATCAATGAAAGACAACTAACATTCTATGAAATTCATTTTCTATTCAATACTCATAAGAATTAATTAGTATTATGTTAAATTAAGAGTACATTAACTCTTACTTTCCTAATGGTACAGTTTAGTTAAAGCTTTATCTGTTATCTTGGTCATAGTATATCCTGATTACAACCCAAATCCAAGCACTGATTGTATCATATGTGTCATCAAAATATGTATCGTATCTTGAAAATGAATTCTTTGGTATCAGATGAAATGTAATTTAGGGAAGTTACTTTGATACATTGCCTGTTCATGAAATGGATTTAATGTGCATTTCCATTCGATTGTGCTGGAATTTAATAGCATCATACACATTAGACTCTGTAGAATTCTGGTGTTTTGAAAATGTCAGTAGTCATCATGATGATGATGATGATGATGATGATGATGATGATGATGATGGTGATAAAGGCATTATTACATGAGATCCAAGAAAAGTGCCTAGGAGAGTTCCTTCATCTTTATATTTCCCCTTATCCATTTATCTATGGATAAAACAAAACAAAACAAAACTCTCTTCTAGCATTAATTTTTCTAAAATAAAAAAACTACCACTAAATCTAAACCCTTTTCCATTCAAGTCAATGATTTGATATGATATATTTTCTAGATGTAAATGAAAAAACACAACAGACATTTCATTGTTCCAAAGCTGAAAACGAAACAAGCACAACTCCCTGTAACTTCCTTTCTGTGGATCCAAGCCTTGTGTGTGGGATCTACTTACATAAGACTGGCTTTGCGCCTGTCTTATCTCACAGGTGTGCATCCTTGATTCTGATTCTGATGTGAAAACCAGGCAGAACTGATGTGAATGCTGCCGCTTGCTCTCATACATTCTCTGGTGATTTTTCAGACATGAAAGCACAACTTACTTTTTCTTCAAGCTCTCAATTTTGATGAAGCTCCTGTAATTTTCACATTTTCTCAGTGCCTGGTCCTCTGCTTGATACATACCAGTATGCTCATTACACATGCATTGGATAACTCCAAATTTTATTTCACTTACTGCTTACTATAACCTTAACTGTAAATGCTCTGGGATTTTTCTGAAGGATGAAAGCCTATTTAGAATAAAATTTCTCTCTAATATTTTCAAAGGTCCTTTTTTAACTGCAGTCCCAGATGTCTTCACCTAGCGAACTTGCAACATGATATTTCTACCAAAGTGAATTCTTTACTCCCTATGGTATATTAGACTATTGATTAGTACATATTCACTTTGTGGGAGACAAATATGTCTCTCCTTGGTCATGTGACCTTGATTTGGTCAATTGAATATTAGATATGCAGCTTGCACTGAAGCTTAAAAGGACTTGCATTGTTGGTCCTTCCCTCCTGAGCTCCTGATTTTCAGCACGACAAGAATATGACAAAGATGACTGCTACTAAAATGAGGATGAGAGACATGTTGAGTATATTCAGACCCAATTCATGTCTTGGAGCCAAGTTTTTTTTTCTTTTTTTTGGTCCCGGGGATCAAACTTGGGCTCTTGTGCTTGCAAGGCAGGCAGTGGAACCACTGAGCTAAAGCCCAGGCTCCTGCAGCCAAGCTTTTAAAGTTCAATTTAGCATAGCCAAACCATAGATGACTTATACATTTTTCAATAAAAATAAACATTTTGTTGTCTATATTATGTTTGGAGTAATTTTTTCAGCATTATTTTATAATTAATTGACCCTTCTATTCAATATATAGGTATGGAAATGATACTTGAATCATGAACCAGTTTGGAGAATGATTAAGAGAATTAAATGTTTTAGTAATTTTTTCTTATTAAACTGCTTAGATTATTATGCAAATAAATATATGAACCTTCCATATCATTTCTTGAAATAAGACTTCACAATATATAAATCTGTATGACATTTGTTTAAGGTTCGTGCTCAGGACTTTCTGATGTAACAATGAAGTACAGTTGCTATGTGACTTCTAATGATTCAACAGTTGACAGTTAAATTATCTGCATGACCTTATTGTATATTACACATATTTTCTTGATAACCATTTTCTTAGTTTATACTTAGGCTGCCATCACTTACATATTGAAGTAAAATTGTTTATTATTATTATTACTATTATTATTATTATTATTTTGCTAATAGCTGGAATGAATATTTAGCTACAAGGAAATTCTTTGGTCTTTTGCCTTCAATCTCAAAGTTTTCTCCTTTCCAAAGTCTTCAATTTTACAGGCCTTTCAATATCATGATTTTTTTAAAGTTTTAACTCAGAATTTCTGTCTTATTAATGCTTTTCTTTGTATACACTGGAGAAATCCTTCCAGTTATGTTGAAGACTGCTATTTCTGATGTTCTAGTTAATACTCGTTTCTTAGACCAGTTCTGAAGATGATTGTTGTCTTTACCAAGATCATTAGGAAAATGGGAAGGATACATCTCCCATTTACAGTCTTCTCCCTTGTGGGCGCAGTGGGACTATAGGTTTCTTTAAGTGTATGTGAATTTTAAAAAGTACTCATTAAAGATGCTTAATGTAGTCAAAGAATAATACAATATAAAATCAAAACAGATAGTTAGAAAAATCATAATCCTTTGACTAGCAATTCAAGGAGAAAATATTTAGAGCTGGTCTTTTTACAAAATACTTCCTCTCCTAAGTGGTCCCTAATTTCTTTTTTCTCTTCTGCTCTCTGTCATTTTGCATGACTCTACATCTATACTGGCATTCCTAGAAAACAATATTCTCACTCACAAGGAGAAGGTTTAGTTCCTTACCAATACCTATCCTTTCCCTATGTTTTTGAAAAAATTAAATTATTAATCTAAAACAATGCCTTTTGATTTCTGTCCATTGGTAGTGATGCTTGTAACCTAAAACTTGAGAAATTCCAAAGTGTGAAACCAATAATTAGAAATGAAAAGGACAGTTCAGAGGCATTCTGTTATTTTACAGCTCCTGCAGAGTGCAGAGACAGAGTGGACTGGAGAAGATGTAAATGGGATGTGTGCAGGGAGGTGATTTGGAATGTAAAATGGAAAAGTGAAGTTGGAAGAACCATACTTCATATACATGGAAGTTTTCAAATATGGGAGAGAAATTCTAGTTGCTAAAATTCAGTGGGGGTGAATCTTTGTTTATTTGACTGATTTACTGACTTTTTGATAAGAGAGCTCACTATGTTGCCCAGACTAGCTTCAATCTTATGATTCTCCTGCCTCAGCCTCCCAAGTAGTTTGGATCATTGCTGGTAGATTTACTTTCATTTATTTAGCCTAATGTTTATTTAACCAGTATTTATGGAACTCTTCCTTGTAGAAATTCATGATGAGGCTTTTTTATATACTTGTGTTTTAAAAATTAGCATGATAGATATACTTCCTGGACTCTGGATTTACAACTTAGATGTCTAGGTACATGTCTGCCAAAATATGAGAAGATATTATCATTTTGTACCTGGGTGATCAGCTTAAAGTCAAAATACAGATTTTCTACTGTATTTGTTTTCCTGTTATAGAATCTAATAATAAGGAATTGCACATATCTTGAAATTGTAAAATGTTCCTTTTTTTATAATTAAAAGATCATCATTTTCAAATGATGGAGATATCATGGTATAGTCCCCAATTAAGAATAGAACACTACATTTCAGATTACTAATCTGCTGCACATTTACTTTGAAATCTCCAGTAAATTTCCTTTTGTTAGCTCTAAGATACTGAAGGTAATGCTGACTCATGTGGCATTGGAAGTGGGAGGAAATATTTCTAAAAGATTCTAAAGTGTTTTGTGGAGATAAAATACTGTGTGTCCCAGAGGTGGTAACATTGCCCCATTATTTCTCATGACAAAAATATTGCTATTTAGGGAGATGATGTGTGTGTGGGGGGGGAGAAAGGGTCCAATAGAATGAAGATAGAAGAGGAGGATTAGAAAGTGAATTAGCTTATCAACTGGATGACAGATTTTCCAAGGGCCAGCACTGTTCACTCTGTCTCATTTTAAATAAAGTGTGAAGGAAAATGCCTTAGATAGGGACACTTTTTAAACATTTATGTAAGTTTTACCTGCGTTTTTCTATATGGGCACTTAATGTTTCATTTAAGCAATATTTAAGCATTTAACCAAAATGTCCCTTTCATGCTAATTTATCTTCATTCATGTAAGAATTTTTTAGTTAAAGGCAATCCTTTTTTATTTCATTATTTGGAAAGAAAACGTATGTCTAATGCCTCATTTAAGATTTAGTGAAATCTTTTTTGCTTCAGTAATTTTCCTATTAAATTACAACTATTAGTGCTAGTTTTCCACCCTAAAGGAAACCAATAAAACCACCCAAACTAATGAAGTTGTTTCCAACAGCAAGCTTCTCGTTATGAGGGTGCTTCTAATTACTGTTAAAATGAACTGGAACAGAACGTCTCCAGAATGGTATGTCCCAGAGCTATAAACCAGATCCATAAACAGCTGTGCAACTCCTAATCTATTCATTTCACCTTCATAATCACAGCACATCAACTAATTTTTAAATGTTGGTACACAAGAAAAAGAATGGGTTTGGAAACAAAACAGGACATATCGATAAGAATTTTCTCATATTGCTATTATGATAGCATATTGGTTATAGTTTGTTTTATGGATAGGATTTATTTTCTATTCTACACACTATTTCATTTACTCACTCATTACTAAGCTAATTGCCAAGTTTAGGTAGTACCTTAATGAAGACTGTATTGATGCAGCAGAAAATGCTGTCAGTGCTGAAGTAGCTTGTAGAGTAGAATGGCTTTGCATCAGACTTAATGAAGGTTTGCTTTGCTTTCCAATGTAATTTTATACCTAAAGCAATACAATGCTGAAATTCAATTTAAATCAGAAAGTAGTCATTCTATATATAAAGAATAAATCATGATGCATTTGCTAGGCTTAATTCATTTACAGTGTGGATATCAAACAGAAACTCGTGTCAATTTTTTGATGAATTCAAATAGCTGTACAAATTAAACACATACAAGCAAAAAGTAATGGATCCTTGTGGAAGAAGTGATCACAGAAGGGAAAATATAACATAGATTTGGAAAAACTAAAAGCAATGTTAAATTCAATGTCTGCTTTTTCCCAGGTGAAAATAAAAATGACATTGTGCAATAATATTTTTATATTTTCAGTTATGCATATAGGGCAAAATGGGACACATGATCTGCATGGCCACTTGTAGCTCTACTTGTCCCTCCAGCTGTCTATGACCAGAGACATTTACACTTCGTGCAGGGGCATTGGTGGATATATATCATTGAATGTCCACAAAATAATTTTTATTCCTTTGTTGGAAAATCATCAACATTAGGCGGTTATCTATATATCTATGTATCTATCTATAAATAGTGTGTGCGCATGTCTGTGTTACTACAAATTTAGCTCAGGGTTTTTGAACCAGTCTAGAACACTATCCAATTTTTAATTTTTAAAATGTTTTTTATATTAAGACAGTGTCTTGCTAAGTTGCTAAATTGCCCAAGCCAGGATCAAACTTGAAACACTTCTGCCTCAGCCTTTCCTAGTGTTGAGATTATAGATATCCTACCTTGCCCAGAAATGTTTTCATATTTAGATATCTGTGCTCATGTTTCTTTCTGTCCCTGAAAATAGCTCTGAGTTCTTTGCACCATCACTGATTATTCCCTCTGAACTATATGGATAATGAAACTGATAATGCTTTGTGATTTGAACATACCTGAATTTGTTCTTGGTTTTAGTCCTTAGACATCCCACCTGAATGTGTATGTGTGTGGGAGGAGAAGGGGGCATTGTTAGTTTAAATAAAAGATTATGCGTTAATCTCAAATAGGTTAACATAGAAAGTTCAAAAAGGAAAATGTGGAGGCTTATTGTACAGGAATATATTAAAAAGGCTATATATATATATATATATATATATTCTGTTAGATCACTCTACTTTTAATCATTTCCAGGACTATTTGAGAATCCCACTATAACAATTTCATCTACTTATAATTACTTCCCAAACCTCACCTATAAACACCACAGTCCATTTAAGTTTCTACTCTCTTAATATCTCACAATGATGATCAAATTCTAACATGTATTTTGGAGGCCAAACTTTCTTAAAACCAAAATATTCCTTCTATTCAGTTTATTTGCTGCCTGTGAGCAAGAGAATCTCTCAGTTTTTTATTAGACCCTAAGACTTGTGATGTCTAGTCATGAGGGTGTATGTGAAAATGTAACAAATCTGAGAGTGACTGGATATCTTTAAATTGAGATTGTGATAATTTTGTCCATTTTTGAAGTTATTGTTCACAAAGTCAATAAAACTTCCAAAGAGTCTGTAAGCCAATCTTTATATTGTCATACTAATTTGAGCCACTATTATATAAAGCTAAATTTCAAGTACTACTATAAAACTTGTATCATTAGATTATACATATTAAAACATTTCTATAAGGATTTTTAAATTAAGTTTATTGGTAAATTTTAAAAATTAAATTTATTGGTACATCCTATAGTATGATGACATTTATCATTGGGAATTTGTACCTTTACCTGACGTATCTTGGTTCTTATTCTTTTTCCCGGTTTCCCTAACCTATTTCAACCTCTCTATTCCTTCCTATTTACAAAGACTTTCTTTCCATTTTTTCCTTTTCTCATATTTGCTCCTTTTCCTTCTTCCCTTTCCCCTCTCCTCCCCTTTTCCCTTCCCCTTTAGAACATTTTTTTCCTATTTTAAATTATCTATTATTCATTTTTATTCTTATTTACATTTTCAGTTTCTCATATTAGAGAAATTATTAGCTATTTACACATTTATCCTATTTATTTCACTTAGGAGTATGGCCTCACTATGCATCAATTTAGCTATAAATATATCTAATTTCTCATTCTTTATGGCTCACTAGTACTCAATTACATTAAAAAAAACAACCCACATCTTCTTTATCCAGCTTCCAGTTTATAGGCAATGATGCTGTTTCTAAGTTTTAGCTATTACAAACTGCACTGCTTTAAACATGGGTGCACATATATTGCTGTGTTATGAAGCTTTTAAATTTTTTGTGAAGATACCCAGCAGGGAAATAGCTGGGTCAAATGGGGCCTGTGCTGAGGCATCTCCATACTGATTTCAACCATTGTTGTACCAGTCTACACTCCCACCAACAGTAGAGAAATATTTCTTTTTCACCAAATACCCACCAGCATTTATATTGGTTAATTTCTTGATAATAGCCATTCTTTCTGGGGTGAGGTGGAATCTCAGTTTTCATTTGCATTTCTTGTTTTCATTGGTATTTCTCGAAAGATTAGCGATGTTGAACATTTTTTCATATGTTTATTTGTTATTTCTACTTCTATGTCTGAGAAATGTCTGTTCATTTCAGATGCCCATTTTTGGATTGGTCTTTAAGTTGGGGGGGCTGATTTTTTGATGTTCTTTATATATTCTAGATAGTAGACCTTTTTCTGAGGAACACCAGGTGAAATTCTCTTCCCAAATTGTGGGTTGTCTTTCCTCACTGCTGGTGGTTTCTCTTACTGTCCAGAAACTTTTTAATAAGAAGAGATCCCACATGTTAGTTCTTTGTGCTAGGTAACATGCAACTGAGGATTTTTTCATGAAATCTTTCCTATACTAATGTATTCAAGGGTTCTACCTAACCTCTCTTTTAGCTGGTTTAGTGTTTCTGTTTTAATATTTAGATCTTTGATTCATTTTGATTTTAGCTTAGTGCATGGTGACAGACAGATATAGGTCTAATTTTAATCTTTGGCAAGTTGAAACCCAGTTTTTCCAGCACTATTTATTAAAGAGGCTATTTTTCTTCCAGTGAGAGTATGTGGCTCTTTGGTCAAAGATGAAGTGGCTGAATATGTCTGGAATTGTTTCTGCATTATCTAATCTGTTCCAATGATCCTCAGGTCTGTTTCTTTGCCAGTACCATGCTGTTTCTATCACAGTAGCTTTTTAATATAGTTTCATTTCAGGTATTGTGTTATCCCCTATCTTGTCTTTATTGCCTAGAATTGCTTTTGCTATTCTAGGTCTCCTCTTGTTTCAAATTAGTTTTTGGATTATTTTCTAAAGCTCTATGAAGTATGCTATGGAATTTCAATTGGGATTGCATTGAATCTATATAGCACTTTGGAAATTTGGCCATTTTCACCATGTTGATTCTTCTTACGTATGAGCAAAGGAAGTCTTTCCATTTTCTTATATCCTCTTGCATCTCTTTTTCCAGAAAGCTGTAGTTTTCAGAGTAGAGGTCTTTGATTTCTCTTGTTAGGTTGATTCCTAGGTGTTTTTTTGGGGTTTTTTTTTTTTTTTTGGATGATATTGTGAAGGGAGTTGTTTCTATGGTTCCTCTCTCTGTGAGTCTGTTGTTGGTGTACAGGAAACCTATTGATTTTTCTGTGCTGACCTTATATCCAGCTACTCAAGTGAATTTTATTATTAAGTCTAGAAGATTTTTGGTGGCATTCTTGGGGTTTTCTATATAGAGTATCATGTCATCTGCAAATAATGACAATTTGATTTCTTCTTTTACTATCTTTATTCCTTTTATTTTGTTCTCTTGTCTCATTGCCATGGTAGTGTTTCCAAAACTATATTGAACAGGAATAGTGACAGTGGATATCCTTGTCTTGTTTCTGATTTTAGCATGAAGGATTTCAGTTTTTAACCATGTAGTATGATATTGGCTGTTGGTTTTTTATGGATGGCTTTTATCAGGTTGAGATAAGATGGTCTGTTTTAATTTTGGGGAGGGTTTTCATTATAAATGGGTACTGGATATTGTTGAATGCTTTTTTTTGCATCTATTGAGATGATCACATGTTTTTTGTCCTTGGCTTTATTAATATAATGTGTTAAATTTATTAATTTGTGTATGTTGAACCATCCCTACATCCCTAGGATGAATCCCACTTGATCAGAATATATGGTCTTCTTGATGGTCTTCTGTATTCTGTTTGCTAGTATTTTATTAAGGATTTTTGCATCTATGTTCATTAGTGAGATTGGACTATAGTTCTCTTTCTTAGTTTGGTCTTTCTCTGCTTTTGAGATCAAGGCTTGCTTCCAGGAAGGAGTTCAGGAGTATTAATTCCCTTTCAATTTCATTGAAGAGTTTAACCAGTAGTGGCAGTAATTCTCTAAATATCTTGTAGAATTCAGCAGTGAAGTCATCAGGACCCAGGCTTTTCTTAGTTGGTAAGTTTTAATTACATTTTCAATTTCACTGATTGACATCTGGTTGTTTAGAATTTTTAAGTCTTCTTCATTCAGCTTTGGAAATTCATGTGTATCTGGAAATCTGTCCATTTCTTCTGTATTTTCCATCTTATTGGTGAATAAGTTCTCAAAATAGATATTGATGATCCTCTGGATTTCTGCTGCCTCCATTGTAATTTCATCCTTTTCATTTCTGATTGCCAAGGATTTGTGTGTTATCTTTCCTTTTTTTGATAAGGTTGGCTAAGGATTTGCCAATTTTGTTTATTCTTTCAAAGAACCAACTCTTTGCTTTATTGATTTTTTTGTATCTTTCTGTTGTTCTTCATGATTTCTGCTCTGATCTTTATAATTTCCTCCCTTACACAAGCTTGGGGTTTTTTTTTTTTTGCTCTTCTTTTTCTAGGAGCTAAAGATTCATCATTAGGTTTTTTATTTGAGTTCACTCTGCTTTCCAAAATGAGTATTCACTACTATAAATTTCCCTTGTGGAACTGCTTTTATTGTGTCCTATAAATTCTGATATGCTATACTGGGATTGTCATTTAATTGTATGAACTGTCTGATTTCTCTTTAATTTCCTCTATGAACCATTGGTTGTTTAGGAGTGTGTTGTTCATTTTCCATGTATTTATGAAATATTTGTGGTTTCTTTTCCTATTGCTCTCCAATTTGATTCCACTATGGTTTGATAATATACAGGGAAAAACTTCAATTCCTTTGCATTTACTTAAACATGTTTTATGAGTAATTATGTGGTCTATTTTGGAGAACAACACATATGCAGATGTTAAGAATGTGTATTCTGATATTGTGGTTTGGAACACTGTAAACTTCAGTTAAGTCCATTTTTTCAAGAGTTTGATTAAGTTCTAGTATTACATTGTTCATTTGCTGTCCAGGTGATCTATCTACTTGTAACAGTGGGTGTTTGAGGTCCCCCACTACTACTGTATTAGTGCTTATTTGATTTTTTTCATGTCTTTTAGTACTTGTTTTATACAGTTGGGTACACTAGTATTTGTTGCATATGTATTTATGATTATCATCTCTTCCTCTTGGATTGTTCCCTTTACAAGGAGGTAGTGGCCATCTTTGTCTGTCTTAATTAGTATTGGTTTGAAATCTATTTGATCTCTAAATAGGACAGCTATTTCTGCTTTTTGGGGGTGGTTTCTGTTCCATGGAGTATCATTTTTCATCCTTTAACTTTCAGTCTTTGAGTTTCTCTATGAATTGTGTTTCTTGTATGCAGCATATTTTTGGACCTTACACCTATTCTGCCAGTGTGTTCTTTTTGATTGTTGAATTGAGACCATTGACATTGATATAACTGATATGAATTGACTCGTTCTTGTCATGACCTATTCCTGCTGTTAGCTTCTCACCACTCTGCATTTAATTTCTTGTCTTTTCTGATGATTTATTCTATTGGGCTTCATTGGGTTTTGACTCTCGTTATCTTTTCATAGGATATTGTTTAAGATTTTTTTGGAGGTACCCCTGTACACATGGAAAAAAATAAAATAAAATAAAAATAAATTAACATTTCTAGACCAATATGGTTGTCCATTTCTGTACAATGCCAAGTCAACACAGTTAATTGGGATGACTTTTTCCAAAGTTGGCAGCACCGTTAAAGTTTCCCAAAATTCAATTCAATTTATATATATAATATGTTATGCATCGATAGCAGCAACCGCTTTTCCAGGTTCTGCAGTCATCTGAACAAAATTATAGACATTCAGCACATTCCATTAAAAAACAAAAACAAAAACAAAAAAAACCAAAGAAAAGAATAATATCCAGACAACAGCAAAGTTCTGTTGCTGTTGTGGTACCTGGCACCATTTTTTCTATTAGCCTCTTAATCATCATCTGGAAAGAGAACATTCTAGAGTAATATCATTAAATGTAGCTCTGATAAAGTGCTGGTTTGGTATTCATGAAGTTCCTCAGGTGCTCATTGTCATGAAAGTATCTCATTTCTCCATCAATTTAGAAAGATAGTTTTTCAAGGTATATCAATCTGAGTTGGAGATTGTTTTCTTTTAGGGTTTGAAATATTTCACGCTAGGCTCTTCTTGACTTGGGGGTTTGTATTGAGAAGTCTTCTGTGATTCTGATGTGGTTTCCTTTGTATATGATTTATTTCTTTTTTCTGACTCCTTGTAGTATTTTGTTCTCTTTTTGGGTTTCTGGAATTTTGACTATTATATCTGAGGTGTAGTTTTTTTTATCATGGCTAATTGGAGTTATATATGCCTCATTTATCTGTATGTCAAATTGTTTTCCCCTGCTTAGGAAGTTTTCTGCCATTTCTTTTGTGTAAAGTTTTTTTGGGTGCTTTGCACTATATTTTGTTTTTTCATTAACTCCAATCAATCTTATATTATTTTTCTTTGAGTTATGTAGTCGCTGCTTGTTTGATTTCTCATGGTCCCTTGCTATTTTTAAGAAATCTTTTTTGTTTCTCTCATTGAGTTTATCGGTACATTTTAGGTGTACACTACAGTTACATTGATTATTGGGATCTTGTACCTCTACATGACAGGTCTTGGTTCTCATTTTTTCCCCTTGTTCCTGCCCTCCCTTTACCCCCTTCGCCCCTCCCCATTTATAAACCTTTATTTCCATTTTTTTTTCATTTTCTCATATTTTTTTCTTTTCCCTTCTTACCTTTCCCCTACACTTCCCACTTTACCTACAGGTCACTAATCACAATCCTGTCTTCTATATCTGATAGTCTGTCCTCAAATTCGCTGTATAAACTATCAGTGGAGTTTTTTAATCTCCTGGATATTTGTTTGCATCTGTTTTATGGATTCCATTTGTTTTTTATACTGGGATTCCATTATGTTTCTCAGCCCCTCTATTTTTTTCTGTGTCTATACTAGAGTTATTAATCATGTCTTTCACGATGGACACTATCTCTGTTGTTATCTGAGAAATTATTTCTGGTTGTATTTTTTCCAGATCACTTTTCATCGCCAGTTCAGAGACCAGCTGTTTGAGTTTCAGATTGTTGTATCTCATTGCCCCTTGTTGTCTCCTTTGGTGATCTGGAAGTTTGATTTGAGATTGGTTTAGGTATCTTCTCATTTCAACCAATGCAGTATGCTGTGCCTTTACTGAGGTGTCTCTTTGTTCTTCCAGTATGTTTCAATTCGCAACAAGCCTCAGAGAGGCCTTCTCTCTACTGCTCACCACTGTGGCCAAATCTGATGGTATCTGGGCTAGCCTCTGGCTGGGGCCTGCCCATTTTGCAGTTTTTTTTCCAGGTGGGCCTTTTGCTGAGCCTGTGTTCCAAAGCTGCTGGTGAGTGGATGGGCTTCTGGCTGGGGTCTGTATGCAGTTACTGATGGTGTCTGGGTGGGCACCTGGCTGGGGCCTGCACACTTGTGCAGCTATTTTCTAGGCAGTCCTCTGGATGCGGCCTGTTCATGCAAGCCTCTGGTGTCTGGGTGGGAACCCAACAGGTGCCTGTGCAAGCACTCTGCTGTAGTGTGGGTGGGCATCTGGTTGGGGTCTGCACAAACTTACCAAATGTATCCGCATTTATTTGAATCATTGTATACTTGTTTTTAAAATTTAAATTTATTTTTTATGTGGCATGTATCATTATAAAAACTAAACACTTACATGAGTATCATGATGTTTTGATATATGTAAGCAACAAATAATGTTTAAATCAGGTTGAATATAGCTATGTCTTCAAACATTTGTCATTGTCTTATAAACATTTAACCTTTTCTGTAGCTTTCAAAAGCACATAGTATATTATCATCTACAGTAAATTTATTTATATATATATACATATACATATCTCCACCTTAAATTGGAGGAATTATGACTATACATTATTTATTTACTTATGAATTAAACTTGGAAATGAACATGTAATTTTTCTCCCAAATACAAATATGTTATTATAATAAAGATATCTAGAAATACCTGAAAAATGATGTTTTGAATAAAAACCTCAACATCCTACAATTTATTCTTAATATTTTAGGGAAGAAGAAAACTTATTTCTGCTGTCACTGAACACCAACTATCATGCTACATACTTGAGACAAAAAGATAGTAAAATTATCTCCTCTTCCAATAAGTAATAGAAGGTTAAAATGTTTAGGTCTGGGACTCTTTCTCTTAGAAAGGCCATCTAATTTTATGCATTTATTATTTTTTCTACCTAAGGCTTCTAACCTGTGGATACAATTGTCTATTTGAAATATGCACTTTTCCTATAGTAGACTTTTATTTCCCCATGCAGTAGAAAGCTGCTTCTTTCAGTAGGAAATGGCACCATTGTCTATTCAGGTGATGATTCAGAACCCAGGAACTCTTCTCAAACTCTCTTTTCCATGCTCCACATCCAATCTCAGTATCCCCATTGCCTACTCTTCTGTCTGCATCTGTATCTTTCCATCTGCAGATCTTTGTACCCAGGATGCTGTCCTTACTTGCTGTATGACCACAGTTCTCCTGCTTCTTTTATACATCTGTGTCTTTCTTCATAGCCAGAATAATCATTTTTTTAAAATGTAAGCCATATCATGTTGCTACTTAGCTTTAACTTGTCTCTGCTGTAAAGCTCTCTAGCTAATACGACTTTCCTAACTCCTGATTAAACATTTACCTCATTGCTTCTTGTGCTCCAGGCTTCTGCACACTGGCCCTTTCTCTTTCAGTTTGCCAAATACCGCTGCCATAGGAACTTTGAACTCACTACTGAGATTTCCATGTCTCACACTATGCATGGCTCTTTCAAATTCCACCTTACATCATTCAAATTTCACCTTACATGCTACTTCCTCAGAGAAGCAATCCTTTGCTACACAATCTCTGAAAGAGCCACCATACTTCCTGTAAGTCTCTTAAAATCACCCAGTTTTATTTTTACCTCATTATCACTATGGATGTTTTCATCTGTTTGTCTGTTTACCCCTGTCCCCCTCTCTTGTGGTATAAAATTCTTGACAACAATATCATATCAATTGTTTTAAAAGTACCACTTTCAGTCCTGTCCTATAATTTCATTTTTAAGGGAACCAAAAGTTGATGGGCTTTAAGCAAAGGAATTGCGTGTTATGATTTATATTTCAAAATGATTATTTGTGCAGAAATTGTTGGAGTGAAGCAGGAATAAAAGGGGAAATAAATATCTAGAAGGCTATTGCATTTCTTTATGGGATGAGAATCTGAAACAGACAGGAGGTAATGGGAATGTGCATAAAAGAAAACTTTGAAGAATACTTAGCAGTAAAATCTATAGAATTCAGTAATATATATATGCAGAAATGTGTAGAATAACTGAACTTTTGGTGCTATCAACACATAAATAGGAGGAAAAAAAAGAAAAACACATTTGTGCTGAATTAATAAACTCATCCTGGGCACATTCATTTAAAGTGCTGTTGAAATATTTAGGACAAAAAAGCAAAATATAGAAAAAATAAGAAAATAGATTTCTCCTTTGTTTTAGGAAACAATATATTTTAATTATAGTAGATATATTTATGAGGCTTTGGGCAGTGAGCTATAGTAAGTAGAAACAATGTGTTGACATTATAAATTATGACAATTGGTATCATGAATTGATCAGCTAGTTCAGTTTTTGAAATACTAGTTAGAAAAGCATTGAATGAAATTAAAAAGAGCAGCATTCTAAATTGTCCTGGTGAGGCTTTAATGCTGCATTTTAGTTCCATGAAATAAGGTTCTAACTGCTAGAGTGGCTATAATGAGGTCTTAGTGGTATTTTGTTCCATTTTATTATTGCCTTTGGGCAGACTTTGAGCTTTATGATTTTTTGCTCACCAGAGCAGATATTTAGGGAAAGAAGTCTTTTTCTCTCTCCTCATTCATATTGAGTCTATTTTTATACATTAAACTTGACAAACTAACAGAAGTGTATGAACTTGTTGGCATGGTTTTAAAAAGAGCACTGTATAATCAAGTTCAATATTGTCTTTCATATCTCACACATTTATGATTCTTCCCCTTGCAGCAATATTCTTATAACCCTACATATCTTATTAGATTTTTTCATTAATTGAAAAGTATTTCCTTATGTTTCTCTGGCAAGTAAATGTCTTATCTTAACCCTATATGCTTTACAAATAGATGGCCATAACATTTGCTACATCTATGAAGAGTATTAATATATATAAATTGTATCAAAAGCTTAAGACACATTTTTTAAATTTATAACTTCAACAGAATGAAGATTAAATTTAAAAAAAATAGCTCTGAATAATTATTCTGTGCAAATAGGAGGCACTTGGGGGAGCTTTTAATTAATTCTGATACTGTTTATCAGTTTAGTTTGTAAAACATTTAAAAATGTAAATAATACCTGTATATTTAATATATTTAATTCTCTTATAATTATGTTAATATTCTGAAAACCTGTCATAGCTGTAATAAATTAGGCTGGTAAACATGGTTAAAAAAGGAAACTTTTTGATGTAGTTTCAAGCTCAGTGGGTACTCTGAAAACAAAATAAAGCAAAAGAAACAAAAATTTCAAAGAGCATTGCTCAGTCTCCCAACAGATTTTATTTTCTTTTTAAATGTGAATCATCTTTAATAGAAGCAAACAAACAGAAATGTGGTATGTTTGATAACTCACTAAGTTGTACTGGAAATATATGTTGTACAAGTCTTTATTCCTAACACAGAGCATTGATTTAGGTGACCATCACTGTCATGCGATCTTCTGTGAATGTTCTTTTAAGGGTTTCTGACCTTATATACATTTATTTACCTTAGACACATTTACTGCAGCAGAGCTTACCAAGTTAATTGAAGCCTGATAGCTACTTTATTTTACATGTCATAGAGCCATAGGTGAACCTGTGATGCAGTGGGCTGTTTGCATGGTTGGAAGCTCTAAATACTTCAACTAGAGTAATGTTCAGTACATGAATATTCTATGAAAATCAAATTTGAGCGTCCATAAAGTTGTTTGTTGTTTTCTACACATAGATCTTCCAGATCATACCAATAATTTTGTTGAAATTCTGAGTTTGCTAAGTGCCATGAACATAGTGCACAGTCAAAAGCTGTGTCTTCTTTTACTATCACTAGAAATACAAAAGTCCCTGAAACTGGCATTTATTTTTACCCCCTGAATTTACAAGTGGACTAGGAGGAGTGGATTAAAATAGTGATTATAGGGCCGGGGATTTAGCTCAGTGGTTCAGCCGCCTGCCTTGCAAGCACAAGGACCTGAGTTCGATCGACGGTACAAAAAATAAATAAATAAATAAAAATAGTGATTATACAGATAGTGATGATTTTTTTTTTTTCCATTTTGCTTTTTTTGCTCCTAGGACTGAACTCAGGATCTTGCACTTCCGAGGCAGGTGACAGCACCCTTCCCTACTTACAAAGACTTTGTTTCCATTTTTTCTTTTCCCTTCTTTTCTTTCCCCTACCCTTCCTACTTCTCCTACTCCCTTAGCCATTTTCTTCCTATTTCACATTATCAATTATACAATTTGAACCTTATTTACACTTTTAGTTCATCACACCAGAGAGACTATTCGGTATTTACACGTGTCCTGTTTATTTCACTTAAGAGTGTGGCCTTAGTATATGTTTTATCTCTTTTTAAGTAAACTGATTTTATTGTGTTTTTAAGAAATCAGGTTTTTCAGAAAGGTTGAGTGCTTCTTATGAATTGGTGTTCAAAATTAGCTTTTAGTACCAACATCATCACTTACCAGCTAACTGGGCCTATACTTGCAAACGTTTTTTCAATATGCCAATTTCTTTCAGAAAACTAGAACATTTTAAATTCAAACTATAGTGAAAATACTTCTTTTCTATGGCATTTTATCCTTTTGATGTTGTTTGAAATTTTATTCTATTAACCTATTTAATCATGGGAGGTTATTTTTGAAGTAGGTTTTTTTTCAAAGGAACTACATTAGTAAAAAATAAAATAAATTTTTCCTCTTAGACAAGTTCTCACATTCCTACCTGTGGCACATAACCAATAAAATATTCTTGTACAAGCCACATACACCCACTTTAATGTATGTATATTTAATTCAGTGACTGTTCTTGGACATTTAATATCATCATAATAATTAGCATTTATTGAAATTTTGTGCTTCTGAGGACATCGATGTGGAAGTTGGAAAAGTGCAGAGCTTTAGAAAAAGCCTTGCCCTGACTTATAGTACCATGTAGGTTATTTTATACAAGATATAGTGTCTTACTTTTTCCTCTCTTGAAAATTGCAATAAAATGTTACTTTCCTCATGCTTATTTGAAATTATAATGAACATTAATAAAAATCCATATTTGGATGTTAAATTGACAGAGTCCTGCAGAGAGTAATTATGTTTTCCATGGACTATTATAGGCCAAATTTCCATGTGATAGCTTTAAATAAAAATTGTAGAGAATGAATATATTATGTCATTATGATTTGTCTTTGGGGGCTATTATGAATTACTCTGAGTACTGAAGTGAACAAAATTGCATTGATCACCTGGTTCATTTAATTTACATTCAGTAATGAGAAAGATAAAAGCTGATAGGACATTGGCTGTGGTAGGGCATAAAATTAGGAGAAATGATCCTACTGTTACACTATTTTCTCAAAAGGATATGGCTGTAGAGGGAATATTATGTATTAGTCATATTATGTCCTTAGTAAAGTACAAACTTTTTCAAAAATATACATTTTATTGTCAGTGTGTGTGTTTTGGCTGTTTTACAGTGTCACTACAATTATTTAGTGCTATACTACTCTGGAGAAAGGCTAAATCATATTCTAACAGAAAACAGTGATTATCTGTTCTCTGATGGGCTTACAATTCAGAGCAAATTTCTCCAGATACTTTTAGGCAAGAACTTTGAATAGCATTGGTTTAGACATTAAACTGATGTCTCTAACCAACACATTGAACAATAATCAACAATAGAGACAAGTATTAATTTTAATTTTCAGAAATTTGCCCCATGTTTGAAAAAAATTAGGCAGATATTTTATAGCATGTTTTTAAAGCTAGATCAGGTATGATAACTCTTATGGAAAGTTATTTTGGTTAAGCTCAGGATATCACATACTTCTATACATAGTATAATAGAAGGTATCTTAGGGGCTGGGGATTTAGCTCAGCGGTTTGGTGTCCTGCCTTGCAAGTGCAAGGACCCAAGTTCCATCCCTGGTACCAAAAAAAAGAAGAAGAAGAAAAAAAAAGGTATCTTAGTAAAGGTAAAATAAGAAAATATTTTTTCCTGAGGATCAGAATGAAAAATGAAACAAACATAGCGATACAAACTTTCATTCAATATTTTACTAGAAGATTGAGGGTAGTGCAAGAAGGCAAGGGAAAGTTATAATGTAAAGTTCTATGATCTGGAATAGAAAAAATAAAACTCATCATCTACAGACACCATATAAAAACATATATATTTAAAAATCTACAGATAAGCTATTATAATTAATGAACATAAGCATTTCTATGCTTACAGGACCAATATTCAAAATTTGTTTGTATTTCTGTACACAAGCTCAAACAATTGCATAAATAAAATAACATTCTGCTATGGGAACCAGATGATAAATAATGAAAGCATAAGTACAGTGAAGAAATATATGGCAGGGTAATGGGATGGAGATTCATAAGATATATCTTCTTCAGGAATGTATACTTTTTCCTTTGTATTTTAATGTAAATTGTGTTAATTATATCTTTGCCTTTATCATTTTTTATTTTTTTGTGTCACGTCTCAAGATAGTAATTGCAGTTTAAAATTATGTTTTCACAGGGAATTCATAGAAAGATCCTGAAAAGGACACAATAGTTTTCTTTAGAAATAGGATGGGAATAAGATGGAGATAGCAGAACTGAGAGGAAGCATTTAAAAATATTCTTCCATTCTCCATTCTTACTGAATAGCTGAAGACAGAATTTGCTAACAATCAGAATTTGCAAAGGACTAAGAAAAAAATTCTTGTTAAAAACTTATTTGTAAAAGGCATTACCAATGTCCTAGAGATAGTTTCCAATTTTAAATGAAGCAAAACTATTCTTTTCCCCCTCCTTAATAGTTATGCATCAATAAATTATGCTTGTAAGAGTCTAGGCATAGAGTTAATAAAGTTCAATGACAAAACAGCAAGCAGGATATTCTGAGAGGCAAAAACATCTTTCAAATATTGGAATTCTTTTAAATATTGTTTTTAAACATAAAATAATTTACTGTTCTCTCAAATTTTCTTTATTTCTGCAGTATATATAATATAGACTCAAAACAATTGTATAAATAGACTTATTTATCCTGGACATAAAAATTGAAATTAAACTGTGATCGTATTACAAGTTATGATGACCCTGAATTTTATGTAATTGACAGAACTGTTAGCATTTTGGGAGTTTCTTGTCCAAGATTAGTTGGATTTATTCTTCTGGACCTGAGATAGCAAATCATAGCATGAAGAACGAAGCTGCTCACTGTACTGTGGTTGGGAAGAGAAAGAGAGAGTGAGACCAAGATTCCACACTCCCTTTCAAGGGCATGCCTCCAAAGACCTAAAACCATCCAGTAGACCCTACCTCTTTCATGTCTACTGCCTTCCAAAGCATCAACTAAGAATAATGGCTAATCTTGTTTGTCAACTTGATCTGGTTAAGACAACTATTGAGCTGGAATTATGAGTATACTAGCCCTGTCAAAGGATTAACCCACTCATTCAAAATTGAATGACCTCTTAGTGGGTAGGGCCTCTTTGGAGGAGGTAGGGCACTGGGGCATGATTTTGGAGCATGTGACTTTTCTATGGCTCTCTCCTCTTTTTCGAGATGCCATGAAGTGAGTGGCTTTGCCCCATCACAACCTTCTGCCCTCAGGCCTAGAGCAATGGAGCCAGACAGCCATGGACTGCACTCTAAAACTATGAGCTCAAATAAACATTTCCTCCTTTAAGTTGTGTTTGCAAGGTATTTTGTCCCAGCCAGGGAAATGTGCCTGACACATTGGACCAAGCTTCTAACATAGAGACTTTTGTGAGACATCCCAGATCCAAGCTAAAGTAATTATCTATGATGTTCTTTGGCAGGCAAGTATATTTATTCTCTGAGATATATAATTTGATCAAGTATCTCCAGGACATGATGCCAGTGTTATAGTATGATTTTTATTTTTGTACCGTGGATCAAACTCGGGTCCTTGTCCTTGCGAGGCAGGCGGCAGAACCACTGAGCTAAATTCCCGGCCCAAATAGGATTTTTGAGTACTGTATTTCTCACTGTTTCTTAGAATCAGAAGAAGGAGCAAAGAAAAAAATATATTACATAAAAGATAAATATATTGTATTTTGCAAAATTAAAATATTATATTTTAAAAATTAAATACATTGTGTATATTAACTATATACAAGCAGAATTTTAGGTTCAACAGAACTGCCAAATGAACTAGTTACTAATGTTTGTGAGTTCTCTATTTAGAATTACGTCAGTTCAATTAAGGGAGACAGAAAGATAATTTTATTTTCTTTGAAGTAAAATTAAAATACAGTTCTAATATCTGTACAAGATAAATTGAAATGTTGCATAATTAATATGTTGAATTTGAAAAATGTGTGCTATTTTATATTAAGCTTTTCTTTCTTGGTGAAGCATTTACATTACCCTAGGAATTTCCCACTGTTCCATAGGAAGCAACTATTCTGATTTCTATCACCATAGATTAATTTTGCCTGCAGTTAAGCTATACAACAAAATTATCCTGTACATAAAATTTGTATTTAGATTTTTTTATCAAATAATTGGAAATTTTACATTATTATTATTTCATATGCATATTTGTATTCCTGCAGGTGAACATCTGAGATATATCCAATTTTTAGTGAATAAGTTAGATGCTTTGTATACAGAGATGTATATTCCATTATATAGACAGTGACCCCCAGTTTTTCAAAGTAGTGCAATTCTACATTGGTGATGAGAGTTTACATTTGCTTCATATTTTTACCAATATGCAGTGTTGTGGCTCCTTTTGATTTTAGTTTGTGTAGGGGTGTGAAGTGGTATCATTATGGTTTAATTTGTGTTTTCCTGATGCTTTGTTTCAAGACCTCTAATGTTCTCATAACAATTTAGATATCTTCTTTGGTCAAGTGTCTATTCAGATGTTTTTGTCTATTTAAAAAATGGGTTATTTGTATTTTTATTATTGATTAAAGAAATTTCCAAAGTTTTCCATACTTATGTATTCCAATGTTTTCTCCTATAAAGCTTAAGTTTTAACTTTCTTTTTTCTTTTTTTCCCCTAATAATTGGAATTAAAGTCAAGCAATGCCAAGCTACATCCCTAGCTTGTTTTATTAAATTTTGAAATTTTGAGACAATGTCTCCCTAAATTGTCCAGCTTGGCCTTGACCTGATGCTTTGGCCTACTAAGTAGCTGAGATTGCATGTGTGTACCACCACACTCAGCCATTTTTATTTTCTAAATGGTGCATTTCATTAAGCAGAAAGTTTAACTGACTTATAAGTGGTTTATGCTGTTGGATCATCTCTCAGAAATCTCTACCTACTGTCAAAAAAACCCGTGACACTGAATATTGGTAAAATGTTTTGGATATCTTTGAGTCTCTAGAGCTAAACTGGTATACTGAGGTCTATGGTTCCATAGTGTTGCACTGACCAAATTTATCATTCTTTATTTTCTGGAAAGGTTTTTGTAAAGACAGTATATTTTTACCCTTGAATAAATGATTGGGCTGAAAAATAAAATTTCTTTGATTTGGTGTATTTCTAGAGGCACTTTCCTTTATAAATGCAATTTCCTCAATATATAGAGTTATTCAAACTTGCATATCTTCAAATTTTTCTATAAATGAATCCATATTTTCTGTTTTGTAGAATGTTGTTCATAATTTTATCTTTTCTATTTGTAAGGATATTTATTCTCTAAATTTTTGTTTTATATTTATGTTTAATTTTTTCTTTTTAAATCAGTTTTGCTGGGAATGTGTTAATTACATTAATATTTCTGAGGAACCAATATTTGGTTGCTTCTTTTGCATTTTCTATTTCACTCATTTTAGTTCTTATCTTTACTATTTTCTTTCTTCTACTTTGTGTTTGATTTGTTCATTTCACATTTCAGAATGTGGAAACATAAATTTTTAAATGGGGAATTAGATTTAAAATTTTCCTGTAAGCATTTCTCCAGGTGTATATGACATTTGATATGTTTTATGTACAATATACCAGCAAATATATTTTCTAATCTTCTTTGTTATTCTGTAACCATTTTTTTTGCATTGTGTTATTTAATAGTAAATACTTGAAACTTTCTAGGTTTTTTTTTTTTTGTTATTTCTTTTTGCTTTTATTCTGTGGGGTCAGAGAATAGTTTTTCATTTTTCATTAGCACTTATTAATTATGCAGAATGATGAGTATAATTGTGACATATTTATGCATACATATGACATGATTTGATTATATCTGTTACCTTCCTTTACCTTTCTCTTTTCCTTATCCCCTTCCTCTTTTTTAATAGTCTCTTTGAATTTCATATCATTATTTTTTTCTGGATTCCACATATTAGAAAAAATGTGAAATATTTGCTTTTCTGAGTCTGATTGTTTTACCTAACATGATCAACTCTATTTACATCCATGTCTCTACAAATGACATGATTTAATTGTTCTTTATGGCTGAATAATCACTTCATATATACCATTTTTTCTTGGAATTTTAGTGATTTATTTCATTACTTTAGTCAAATATACTTCAAGATTTTTGCAACTCTTATTTCATGATTTCACACTTGAGATCGTTACGTTTTGTTTGTAAGCGGACTCTTTTATTTTTATGAAAACTCTTTTTTCATGTAATTACTGAACATGCCCCTTCCCAGAATTACCTTGCTCTTCTGATTTTAAGACATGCTCACTAGTTTTCTAAGAATTGCATAAAATAACATTTGGCATCTTTTCATCTTTTGTTTATATTTAAGGGGAAATTTTTAGACGATATATAGTTAGGTCTTAATTATTTTAAGGTCTGCCCATCTTTGTCTTTTGGTTTGTATTTAGCTCATTTACATTTGAAATGACTGCTGATAGTGTTTAAGTTGTCATCATTCTATTTGTGCTAATTTTTTTTTTTTTTTAGCCTCCTTTAATTGAATAAATTTTATTTTCTGTTTCTGGCTCTCGTTTGTGTTTTAGTTTGCAATCTATACTTTTTCATATTACGTGTTTGTTGATTATGTAAATATTATAATACACATAGTTTTCTTATCACAATCTACTTAGAGTTAATATTTTAGGACTTTAACTAGAGGAACACTGAATTTCGGTGTGGTGGCACATTCCTGAAATCTCAGCACTCTCGGAGGCTGAAGCAGCCTAGCCTGAGCAACATAGCAACTAACTAGACCCTGTCTCTAAATATAAATAAACAAACAAACAAATAAATGGAACTAGAATTATAGTACGAAATATCCCAAAGATTAAATATGAAAATAGTATATATTCATTATCCTAACCTGATTCTTTACAATATTTTTTTCTCTACATATGAACCTTGTAGAACAATGTTATCCTTACTTTAACTGGGCAATTGTTTTTTAAATAAATTAAGAAAAGGAAAAAATTATCTTTCAATAAACAGCATCTATATAATTTTTAGTGCCGTTTTCTTTCCTGGAGCTCTGAGTCAAGTTGTTCTTCCCTTCAGTGTGAAAAACCTTTTAGAAGATCTGATGAAGAAGTCTCTCCATTTTAATTTACCTTCTTATTTTTATGTTAATTTATGAAGGATTGTTTCAATATAATTTAAGGTTCAACATTTTTTTCTTCTTTAGGTTTGTTATTTTAAAGATATCATTAATTTTATTCTACCCTCCCCGTGGAAAATTACATTTATTCTTTTTGCTGCGCTTTTGATTGTAAAGTACTTTTTCTTATCCTGGCTGCTGTTGTTTTGCTTTGTTCTTTATCTTTGATTTTCAGCAAGTTATAGGTAATATGTATACATGTAAATATCTGCTGAGGAGCCATATATTATCTTTTAACCACATTTGGGAAACAGGTTAGTAGAGCATTTATATTTTTTCTTTTCTGTTCTATTCTCTCCCCCTTTCAGTTACAGGTCATTAAACCACTTTGTGTCGACTATACTTCCCAAAGGTCTGTTTGTTATTTCTTTTTTCTTTTCTGTTTTTTAAATTTCTGTTCTTTTGGAAGGGTAATTTCTACTTATCTGTCTTCATGCTTACGGACTGTCATTTCCAATCTAGTGTTAAAGTCATTGATTTTTTAATTTTAGATATTATTCTTTTCCACTAGAAATATTTCATTAGGTTCTTCTTCTTCTTTTTTTTAATAGCTTCCATTATTCAGCTACGTCCTGCTCTTTGATCATTAGGTCTATCTCATCTTAGTCTAAATATATTTTAGTCTTTATGTTCCAACTGCAACATCCTAGTCATTCTAAGGTGTATTTCTGATGCTGCTACATTTTTTTTTTTTTTTGGTTATTAACTTTTTTTTGTGCTTCTTAGATTTTCTAATATTTTTGATAATATGCAGGCCATTATAGTTGAAAAGATGTAAATGTGTGTATTTTATATTATTTTCCTTTTAAAGTTGCTAACTTTTGTTCTGGAAGGCAGTTACAATTATTGGCAAGTTGATTTTAATCTCAAGAAATTGTTTTATTCTTCATTAAGAAATATAGACTTCATATATTTTTGTAGTTTTATGTTTTGGCCTTTGTTCTCAAGCAGTATTTCACAAAAATTTTAAATTTAGAATCCCTTTACCCTCTTAAAAAACTGATTGAGTACTCAAAGAGCTATTTTATTCATGAGTTGTCTTTAATAGTAAATATTATATTGGAAATTAAAACTAATAAATTTTGAAGTTTTTTTTATAAATCTAAACATGCATTTTGTTATAAAATAAATTTTAAAAGTTAACATATTTCCAAAACAAAATATTAGTGAGAAGAGTAAAATTGATTTACTTTTTTGAAAACTAATTTAATATCTGTCTTAATAGAAAACAGCAGATTTCCATATCTAACTTTGCGTTCATTTTGTTGCTTTTGTTAGCATATATACATATATATATATCTATATGTATAGACATATATATGTGTATGTATGTATGTATATATGCAGACCTACATGACAAGTAGCTTAAAAGTGATCAGAATTTAACAAAAAGAGATGTTTATCTTTGGTATGGTACTAAGTTCAAAGTGTTAATTCTTAAATTAGTTGTACGCTGAAATCTGAAAGCACTTTTACCACCTTTTGTTCTTTTATATATTGAAATCCATTGATTAGTTTTACAGTTCGAGTGAAGATTTTCCTTATATGGGTTTTTTTAATAATGAGTGTTGAAAATTCTTTTAAAAATTGGCTTATGATTTATGGTGTTTTACAAGTTTTAACATATTTTTCTTATACAATGTAAGACATTTGCATTCATTTATATCATCAAATAAACATTCAGTGTTGTGAATGACTAATACAGCTTTTTACTTGAAAAGTCTTTTTTGTTACAAATACTATCAGTTGTTTTCTTGAAAATACAGCTCACTTTATTATTATGTCTTGATTAAATGCCCACAAAATATCCAAACTTGAATAACTATCTTTTCTGGCCAACATTTCTCTCAGGGAAAAATGGTGTTCTATGAAAACACATTAAGGTCAACTTGGAACTCCAGTTATCATATGGATTTTTTGATACTTCTGTTGTATTTTGGTATGCATCAGAGGTGCTTTATGCATATACAAAGACTATTAATATATAATGCATCATCGAAATTTAATAAAAATTATGAAATTATCCTGCTTCATCAAGGACATTCTTAAGTTGAAGTGAAAAAATTACTTATATAGAAATAATAATTTTATTCTTTTAGCACATGGCAGAGAGGAATACAATGCCATTTATAGACTTTGTGCTGTGACATTAAGATGTGATAAGTTTTATTTGCCTATTGTTTTGCTCCTTAGTGTAAATATTAGCACAAGGGAAAAAGCAATAACATTTGGTATTATTGTGAAAACAGCTTTGGCTTTGTGTGGACTTCCTGTGAATGTTAACCCTTTAGTGACTGCAAACCAACCACATTTTGAGATGAATAGCTGTAGGGAATAATCTGTAGTCCTAAATCATGACTTTCTTTTCAACTGAATTCCTGGCTCAGACAAGACCTGTCACTTTGGCTGGAATTTTATGCTATGGGACTTTCAGAATTTCTGTATAGTTCTCAGCTTTGTGGCAATCACTCTTGGCCTCAGAGTCTCGCTACATGCATGTGAAGTTCAGCTCTTGATCAAGGACTGGTGAAAGCTCACGTGTGACTCTGCCACGCCTACAGACTTTTTCCACTTTGGAGTCCTGAGTCACGTGCAATATCAATAGATCCAAACGTATCTCTGCCACCACAGAGTGAGACTGCTGTGCTTTGCATACAACTTTTATTATGGCAGAAAGCAGAGGAATATAGATGTGACGTGGCATCCATGTATGCATTCCTTCTTTAAAGTATCACAGTCCTAAGTTACCTGCTGTTCAATGTTTGAAAATTTGCTTTGTGTATTTTTATCGGTTTCACAGTTGCTTGTAGCATGAAATAAATATAGGACCAGTTAGTCTGACATGGCTAGAACTGGCAGTTCAGAAGATAGTTGGGAATATATTAAAGAAATGATATAACATATAGCATATACACATATGTACAAATGTACAAAGATATTTATGAACATATATATATACATACATCTATACTATTTAAACATATATACACATATATACAGGAAAGGATTAAAAATGTAAAGAAAAATTCAAATCTACTTGACAGATACATTTCAAAAGTGTTTCCCACCCCAATTATCACTTTTCTGCAATTATTATTTCATAATAATTAGAAAATGTAAGAATAATGGAGAAAATATTAATTTGCTTGAATCTTGGTAAAGTGGTACAGCAGGGCAAAGTCTATTCTGGCAAATCTACAAAAGAGCCATGCCAATGATAAGTTTTAAATTTTCACACAATAGGCAGTTGATTCTATTATTAAAGGTGGTATTAGGTACTAACCTAGTAATAAGAAATTCTAAAACTAAATTTAAAATAATGTGTGCACAAATGAATAAGGTACATTTTAATGTTGTTTAGAGTAAATTTTTAAAACATGCATGTGATAACTGGATACACCCTTTGGATAAGTTTAGAGTTAGAGAATAAACACAGTTGTAATACTAGCTTTTGCAACTGAAAGTGAAAGTGCAAATTAAATAAGCACCATAAATGATTGTGGTGAATCTTTTCTTTAACACTAATTAATTATCTGCCAATGTCTGGGGGCAAAGAGGGCAGGATCATATCAGAGAGGACTGAATTTTTTCTCTCAGTGCCTAGTAGATAAGATGAGTAAACAAACAGGGAATAACAGGGAGGATGAGGCATTCTTTTTTCAGATAATTTTTAAGAGGTATATTAAGAGTAGAGACAGGTTGTATAAAAACTCAAAAGAAACAATGAGAATTGAATTACAAATTAAGAACTGAACAGACTTAGAAGGGTAAAGTCAAGAAAACATATCTCCTAAAGGAAACATGAAAAAAGGAAAAAAAAAAAGGAAACAAAATCTTTGTAAATAGGGAAGGATAAAGGGGGTGAAGTGAGGGTAGGGGAATGGGGAAAAATTAAGACCCAAGACACGTCATGTAAAGGTATAAAATCCCAATGATGAATGTAACTGTATTATTTACCTTAAATGTACCAATAAATTTAATGGAAAAAATATTTAAATATGTAAAAAAGAAAGGATAGCTCAATACTAGAGATAATATGAATAAAAATATGAAGCCAAGAGGAACTGTTCTGGGGACTCTGAACAAGTGATAGAGTCTACATAACTAGAACAAATTGTAGAGATGATATTCAAATGCTCCAATCACAGTGAAAGGGTCTTGTATTTGTGTTAGAATTTAAAGTTAAATCTTTAGGGAGCCATAGCTAAATATCAAAAGGGTATGATGTGATCAGATTCTTTTATGCCTTTCTTGCCAAGTAATACCAATTCATTGAATTATTCAGCAAATATCAATTAAATAATAACTGAATCAGGCATTATTTTTATAGACAAGGTGTAGATTATGGATTTATCCAGTCATTATCCTTATGATATAGGGGGAAGAGATGTAACTCCCAAAACTACTAGATATCTGAAAAGGGAGTTCATGCTCTTTAAAATCGAAGAATGAATTCTAGGAACAACGCAGGTTAAGAGTAGAAAAATTTATTGAGAGAATGTAGGCTCCTGCCTAAGAGAGAGAGAGAGACAAAGGGGGAACCTGAAAGTGGGTTGCCCACCCCACTTTTCAAAGATCTTTTATACAGCAAAGCTATGTGGTGAGGTGGGTACCAAGTGGAATTAAATGGGGATCAAGTGGGAAAACAAGTCACATACAAGGAATTTCCCATTTAGTATATCAATCACTGCTCTCTATCTCTAGGGGAAGTAGCACTTATTTGTATAATGCTGACCAGTAAATGTGCCTCACTTGTTCTCCATGTTGGCTCCTTGCTGTGTTGGCTCCTGGAGGGCAGGCACCTTGAGAGAGGCCCTTTTTAACTGCCTACAAGATACCTAATTAACATACAATACTTATCCCTTTGGAAATTACCCTGTCTAGCAGAAGAGATAATCAAACAATTACAATATATAGCAATGTGATCATTGCTAAGAAAAGCGAAGACTAGATTTTTTTTTTTTTTTTTTTAGGAGCAGCTGAGAAAAGCTGGGATTGGGATTATTAAGTAGAATGGACAAAGGAGTGCCAGCTGGGGCCAGAAAGAGCTGTAAGGAGGAAATGCTTGTGGCCAGACATGCTGGAGTTTCTGGAAGTGACTTGTGAGAACTGAGGTAAAACGTTAGGAAGATATTTTTCTTTGTGTTATTACTATCAGCTATAGAAGTTGCTTCAGCATGACAACAGTATAATCATTTTAGTATTAGAAGTATCAAATTAAGCAGGAAGAGTTGTAGGATAAAGTTTAGAAGATCCCAAGAGATGATGATGATGGCCCTGCTGGGGTAGTAACAGGGAAGAGACAAAGTCAAGGGAGATTTGGGGATTAAAATGAAAGATTTACATAAATTGAACAGGAGATTGAGTTTGCAGAGTACAGGGAGTAGAGAGGTAGAGTCAATGATAAGTTCTGTCTTGTGTTCTTAGTGATGTTAGTTACTATGAGGATAAGGAGTTTACAGCTGTGTCACATAGGAAGGAAATAAATCCAGCACTGTATTGGGGTTGTAATTCTTATAGAACATTAAATTAATGCCCAGTATGCAATATTTTAAACTTCTGGTGAGAATTTGGCCACACACACATTCTTGAGACTCACCGGCATGTGAATGTTATGAAAAATCAGACCAAGGCATTTATTTATTTATTTATTTAAGTTTACCCATGCCTTAGATGAAACACACTTATCTTAACCTTTAAACTTCAGACAATTCTGCATATTTCTTCTTAATCCTTTCTCACTGGTAAATAGATTTATTATATGGCAAATGTATCAGCACATGCTGTTGCACCTGTTCGATAGTTTTCCAACTTTAAGGTCATGCTGTTTTGAGGGTGATAAGCACCACTAAAGAAAAACAGTCTCCTTGAGCCTTACCTTTCCTCACACAGGTAATATATCCCCATGTTCTATGTTGATTTGCAGCTCTATACTTCCATTCTGCTCTGCATTCTTCAGTTTAAGTAAATCTATTTAACTACTTCTCTAAGCTTTTTACTCATTGCTTGATATTGTGGCAACTATCAAACAGATTTGAGTTGGGAAAAGTCAAATTCTTATCTGAAAAATGAGAATAACATCTTCTGAGCATTTTTGTGAGCTAATAAAATAGGACATATGTACAATGAGTGCTACATGTAAAATGTATGTGTGTTGTAGGCACTTGGCATATATTTTGGTATGTTTTCTGTAAATCCCTCTTTTAAAGTCCTTTTTATTGGAATTTCTGTGAGTTAATGTTATGAGAAGCCCTGATAGAAATATAAATAAGTATTCTGTGCTTCCTGCTCTCCATTGTCAGGAGTCAGACACTAAGAATACAGTACAGTGGTAGGATTAGAAATATCATCAAACTTAGTATTTTTGCAAATATATTCACTAACATTTTTAAATGATTAACTCACTTTCTACTGATGCAGGAAGAACCCCATAAAGTAAATAGCCTGTATGCATATACAATTACTGTATTTGTTTATATTGAATTTAATATGCACCAGTGAAACGACCCCATAGCTCAGATTAGGTGGCACTTGTTATTTTTTACATGAAAAAATTAATAGAGAACATATTCTACTTCATCAGTGTGGATACTAATCTGAAAAAATATCCTGTTTTATGAATAATTTTGTGTCAATTGCTTCTAAATTAGATCTATATTTCCCTTGTGAATTCTTAATTAGTATCTTTACTCCCATCTAATTTAAATTGAACATTTTCATTTTCTTTGCACAAATTCTATTTTTGTACAACTCTAAAATACACTCTTTAAAAGGATGTTTTTCAAAGGGTCCAGATGGTACCAATAATTATTTATTATCTTTAGCTTCTACCATTATCTGTCATCCAATCTGTGGTATTATAAATCTTATTCATTGCTCAGAGTGGCTGTAGCAATTCAGTGAAAAAAAATGCTTGTGTAATAAGAAGTTCAGAGGAATTGCATATTATAGAGGTAGAACTACTTTGAAAGCTTTAATTAAAAGTCTGATGACTGCTGGCTTCATATTATGGTTTTATGAGTAGCTTCACATGACTCATCTAATCTTTGGCTCATCTCTAAATCATTGAATAATACTCGTATATTTTCATTGAATTTGTCACTGTGTGCATTGAATTTTTATATTTCACAAATGTCAAACTGAGAGAAGTCATTGGAAAGTTTTTTTTCTTTTTTCCAATTTAACAACTAATTAAGACCTTTCAGCTAATTTTCACTGGAAGGATATTAAGGAATTCTTTTTTGTTGAAGGAAGTGGGGGGAAACTCTCTCATTATTGTCATATCCAAAAGCAAGAAATATTTATATAATTATTATTTTTATTCTAAGAATAAACATATACTGAATTCTTGAAACATGCCAAATCATTTTTCAAACTCATTTGATGAGTGTTTACCTATGAAACTTTTCATTTTAAACAGAATTAGACATGCTATTTGATTGCTTATCACTTTATACCTATTTGTGATACAATGCTTATTGCATTTTCTTTTTTATTTCTTACTTTCAGCTTTTATTAGTATATTTTGCAGTTCACAATGATTGCATTCTTCATGAGTACTAAGTACATGTACACAAGGTACCCTAATACTTTCTTGATCTTCCTTTCCTTTTCTTCCTCCCTCTTCTTTCATCTCTTGGTTCCCCTTCCCTTTTGTAAAATAACTTCCTCACTTTTTTCTAGAATCTATATTTTATTTGGCTATTTATTTAAATTATGATTTTCTTATATAAGAAAGGCCATGCAATACTTAAGCTGGTGCATCTGATTTATTTGACTTAACATTATAGCCACAAGGTGCATCCATTTTCCTTGACTCATTTATCCTCATAATTTGTTTTCATTTCACTGTTTAGAAGATCTCATTGTGGAAAAACTTGTATTTTTCCATAAACTTTGGCATATGCTGTGTCTAACAGACTAGATTTCATATACTCTATCATGTTCTCAATAAATAGCCTTTGAATTAATTAGCAAATAAAGTTTCTGAGAGTAGTTGTGAATGCCCCCAGCCATAAACTTGCCATGTGATTAGGACATAACATTTTGGTGGTCAATCAAAATATGTTTTCTTTTCTTTCTTTTTTCTCTCTTCTTCATTATCCATTGTAAATTCCTATTAAATTTGCTTCAGCTAATATGCAAAATGCAATTAATTTTAAGATGGCTGGTGTAGAACTTTTTGTGGCTCTTGTTACATCTATTTTGCTCTGTGTTTCAACTAAACAAAAATATATAAAAAGTTAAATTTCTCTACTAAAATTATTTTGAATATTTGATTGAAAAATCTTGTATGGATTTATCGAAATTGTTTGAAAGCTACTAAATTATATTAGAGCAAAAACCCACTTGACATCTCCTGGAGTTATAAACCAATTTATTAATCAACTTATTCATTATATTCTTTAGCTATGAAGGACTAATTGTGATATTAACTAATTCACACTTCTGTATGAATTCTGTATGCTCTCCACCAGATTTCATGAAAAAATTCTAACATCTTATAATTAAATTTAATACCACAGAGTTCCAGTAGTAATTCTTTAGAAAACACGGAGTAACATCAATATGAAAGGAGGCATGAGCAAACTTTGAAAACTCTTTCAAAAAGCAATGAAAACATTTGAAAAAAAATTTGACAAAGTCAACATTTCCTGAACAAATACCTTGTAATAACCTTGTTAGCAATTTTCCAAGAAAAGTTATTTAATCTCAACAAACCTGTACGCATTATAGTATTTTAACTTACTATATCTCTGTCCACCCACTTACCATCTCTTGATAGACTTGAAAACCAATGGCCTTAAAATTTCATTGAAAATCATGAGTCATTGGAGAATGTGTATGGAGTTGGACCTCCTACAAAGCTAATTTCACAGCTAACTGTGATTATTTGATCTGTTTGGCAGTTTCCTGGAACATCCCACTCAAAGGCTGTCACGCTTTTAAAAAGTCTGACTCAGAGTTTTTCCACCGTGGACAAACTTTTACTGAGGGATATTTCATTAACAAGATCCCAGTAATGAATGTAGCTGTACTGTCTACCTAGAATGTACCAATAAATTAAATTTAAAAAAATTAGTGGCAATTGCCTGGGGTACTGATAAAAGTTGGGAGAAATAACTGGGTGATCAAAAAATTGTAAAAGGCAAATCTTGAACATGTCCCTAGTACCTCTGAAAATCTTTGACATATTTCTTGTAATCCTGAACACCCCTCAAATACATAGAGTCATGTTCTTGTACAGGGCTATGTTATGCATAGGAAAGACCTGAGAAGATCCCAACCTCTCACATTTGGCTTACTATGAAGTTCTGCATAAGCATGAAGGAAAGGTTAAGGTAGAGTTTTAAACTGTCAGGTTGAAAGTTGAATAATTGCCTAAGCCGATATACAGAAGTATTTAGTAAAAGCTGAAAACTATTGATAAGTGGAATTCAAGGGAAATTCTATTAAATTGTTAATTGCCCAAATAGCAACAGCAAAAACTCTGTGAAGATAAATTTGTTTGTGCAATTGTCACAGTACATTTCTTAAAATAATCATTTTTCAACCAATAATTCTGAAGAGAAACAAAGTCATATCCACTGAGAGGAAGAAGAAATCAATTTTCCTGCAATTCTGTGGAAGTTGTGACTGTCAAAGACCAAATATGAATTTGCCATTTCAAAGAATTTAATTTAGCTATTTTAAATGTTTTAAAACACTGAAGTAAATAATATCTAAAGGATAGAAACATAAGAACACCACATAGACAATATCACCAAGTAGATAATATCAGGAGTGGGATAATTATAGGAAAAGAGTACATAAAATTCTGCAGTTTAAAAATAAAAAAAATTGAAATTAGATATTCATAGAGGGCTTGCCAGCAGATCTGATATAGGAAAAGAGAGTCAATGAACTTATAAAAGAAATTGAAAATGTGTAGCTGGAAGAACAGAGGGAAAAAAAAGAACAAAGAAAAATGAACCAAGCCTCAGAGATCTGTTGTATACCACCAAAAGTATCAACATATGTATACTGCAAATGCGATAATTAGTAATGAGCAAGAGAAAGGGCTAGATTATTTGAAGTAATAATGTAAATATCTTAAAAATTCAATGAAAAATTAATTTCAGGTAGGATAAACTTGAAACTATGCAAACCTAGACACATTATGAACAATTCAAGGTAAAAACAGAGAGACTCTTGAAAATGAGACAAGTGTCTCCTCAAACAAAGGGATTCTAAATAGGTTTAAGAGCTAACTTCATATTAAAAATATTAGAGGGTAGAAGTGTGGCACTGCATATTCTAAGGTTAAAAAAATGAGTCTCTTAAGGAAGGATCTTATAAAAACTCCCAATGAATGTAAAAAGATAGAAATAAGAGAAAGCTTATTCTGTAATCAAACACATGAAGAAAATTTGAAAACTCATAAATGTATGGATAATAAATAAGATTCTATATAGCCAATTTGACAAAAAAGAAAAATTAGAAAATATGTTGATGTAAGTGAAAATTAAATCACAACACCACAATTTATGAGATGCAGCTAAAACAGCTGAGAGGTAAATTTATAGTATTAAAATACATATATTTAAAAAAGAAAAATCTAAATCTTAAATTATAAAAAATAGAAAATGACATCACTGGTTAACTGTAGACCAGTTAACAACTGTAAATATAGATGCAAAATACGTAAAAACCCCAAAAACTCTGGCAAACTTTGCCCAGTAACACAACTATCCACTTGAATAGGTAGACAGTAACTTACCAAAGATATCTGAATTCTAATCCCTGGAGCATTCAAATATGTTAGGTTTCATGGGAAAGGTGAACTACAGCTATGATGAAATTAATGTTGCTAATTAAGCTATTTAAAAACTGTAAAAGAACAAAAATATTCTCATTTTTTTCAGGTAAACCTAATTGAATCACATAGTAATTGAATGGGGAAGACGGGGAATAAAATGGAGGATAATGCAGTAAACACATCTCAAATGACAGAAAGTAGAACCCTAGGTAAAGAGACTTCTGAAATTTTCCATTGGTGAAACTGTTTAATATCATGGATGCATGGGAATGAACTGGAACTTTTTTGTCCATATTCTGTGATGTACCTGCTTCCTGTGTCTCAATTTCTCAGTAAAATCAATCACTTGCATTATCTGGAGAAAATGATATTTTTGGAGATTAAAGACAAAACAGGAGAAAACGCATAGAACTGGATATAAAAATAGAGAATGACATTAGACATTAAGACTTCAGTAGAAGTGCAAACAAAGAAGTAGAGGTGAGTTGAAGAAAGGCAAGTATAGATACATATGTACACACACATATATGTGTCGATGTGTTTCACATCTCAGAAGACTATGTATTTATTCGCTTATTTTTAACAAGTACATATTATAAAGACTTGCTTCAGTGGTTTAGTAGGGAATATAATTTTCAGTTCTTCTACAGGTTAATTTGTAAGTCGTTAAATTCCTAGAGTTTTATATAATCCAGTCTAAGAATTTTCAAGCACTTTGTCCATAGCACAGAGGTTTTCAGTTTGTTTGACCCATCTGTTATTTATAAAATGAAATGGATATTATAGGAGCCTTCAATCATGCTCTCTCCCATTTCACCCAGTTTTAGGAGTTTCCTAAACAGATACAGATCAAGAGCTGAGATACTGAATGTAATGAAAATTTCAGAGCCCAGATAGGGACACTGTCTCTTGTGCCTTTAGCCAAGAGATGTCTGTGTATTTTAGGAACAAGTTTTGCTTTTGGGAACTTTTGCCATTTGGGTACCATATTGTATAAGAGTTGGCTGAGAAGAATAAAAATGATTGCACATGGCTTATGCTTCTTTAAAAAGAATATTTAGTATTTTTTGGGGGGTACCAGGGATTGAACTAGTTATTTATTTTTTAAATGACAGCATTATCGGTTTCCCATATCTTGCCTATAATTTCCATAAAACCTTTTTTCTTAATGGAACTGATGTGCCAGAGCAAGAATAGTTACTTTGAAAATGGATCTTTTTTTTCTAGGCATTCTAGTCAACTGTCCATACCCAGCAAGTCTTCACACAGTTACTTTAATGTTCCTATAATACACATTTTTCGACCTGAACTTCCTTCAGTTGACTTTTTCTTCTTCTCCTTATCTATTTTTAATGCTGCATATATTACATTAGCTCCACAAAATTTTATTTTCTATATAGTAATGTGATGGTAGACTGAATCCTGGCTCTACCATTCTAACAGTGGAATCTATCCAGATAATCTCTTTGTGCCTCAATTTTCTTACCTGTCACATGAGTTATTTACAGTACATATGGCTTAGGGATCTTATGATTATATATTTTTTTTGTTTGTTTGTTTGCTTGCTTTTTTTTTTTTTTTTGGTACCGGGGATCCAAGTTGGGACATTATACTTGCAAGGCAGGTTGTGGAATCACTGAGCTAGATCCTCAGCCCCATGGTTATATACGTTAATATACGAAGTGCTTAAGTGAGAGTCGCTGTGTTTAGCACTTATATTTTGAACTAAATAAGTCCAAGAGTACCATTTCTATAAATCATCCTGATTTTGTGGGAAATGGCATCCCTGGAATTGTGCCTTAGCAACCATAAATAATTACCTCACTTAGAATAGTTTCTGGCACATAAAAGTAGCTCTAAGCTTCTAAAAATATTGGCTAGTATTGTTATGTTCTTTTCCATATTGATAAAAATTTCATTCTTGTATTATTTGTTGATTATTAATTTCTTCAGTCCCTTCTTTAATACATGATGGACTTACTAGCTCCTGCTCATCTTCTATATTTAGTTCTTTTTTTTTTTTTTTTTTTTTTTTTTTTTTATGAACTCTGGTCCCCGAGAGCGCAAGGCAGGCCACCGAACCACTGAGCTAAATCCCCAGCCCTGTACTTAGTTATTAACCACTGTCAACTCATGGTTGCTTATACTATATATACCATTCATAGGAAATTATAAATTTTAAATTTTGTTGAAGAATATGGAAAAAATTAGAAAGATAAATATGTACATAAGAAAGTAGAAAAGTTATATAAAAGTGATTGCTTTATCTCCAAAATAGTCAGGCAGAATAATTTTCATTGCTCAATTCTCATTTTTTTTAAATGAAGAAAATTATTCTCACTTAAATCATATAACATCTTTTTAAAAAAGAATTCTTCATAAATGTAGCACAAACATATACATACCTATAAGTGTTAATGAAAAGACTTCAAATATTTGAAATTAAAATCTGAGGTCCGTTTATAAGACACTAAAACATGTGAAGTTAATTGCTGCTATAGTGGGGAAGTTTAGAATATCTATGAGTGCAGTGACTATATTCAATAATCAATAGTGTAGGCCAAATGCAAATGAAAAATGTAATATCTCAGTAAAAGAAGACACAGATTAAGAATAAATACATAACATTAATGTTTCAAAATATGAACTATTTATATTTATAAACTAAAATTAAACACCAGTATTTTAATATCAAAAACAAATAATTCTTTGTAAATTCAAAAAAGAATAATAGTTGACAATGATTGGAAATTCTATGAGATAATATAGAACATTTACAAAAAGGTACACACATCATTTAATTATGTTTTCACTACTAGACTACATTTTTATTAAAAGTGAAGAATTATGCTGTATTAGTATCTCATCATTTCTACTGGGCTCATTGGAGGGTATTGTTTTAGACTTTATTTCTAAAATAACTACTAGTTAAACCATTGTTTGCTAAATTTTCAAAAAACATTCTTGTTTATAGCTTCTTATTATAATAAGACTAGATATTAATTAATTTACTTATATTCAGAGGGAGAGATTTGTCTAATCTTTCCTCATTATATCTTTCTACTTTACCTACACAGCTCCTATATAAGTGGTGTTGTTAGGTTTGATTTGATATTGAAATGATTACTGTTTACCACATGAATCTTACACTTCAAGAATTGTTTTCTGGATTTTACTTTTATTTTTAAAATCATATTTTAAGCAATTATTTACACCTAAATCAACATATTTAATTGGTTTTAATGCTTAATATTAAATCTTTTCTATTTTGATTATTTTTCATGTTCCGATTTTAATTTCTATCTGTTTGAATATAACTATGGGAAATTTTATTTTGCCCTTTCTTTCTTTCTTTCTTTCTTTCTTTCTTTCTTTCTTTCTTTCCTTCTTTCTCTCATTTTCTCTTTCTCTCTTTCTTTCTCTTTTTGTTTTTTGAGACAAGGTCTTGCTATGTAGTTCAGGCTGGCCTTGAATTCCCAGCAATCTTCCTGCCTCCAGCCTCCCCATTGCTGAGATTACAGACATAAACCACCAGGCCCAGCATTTTCTTAAGTGATATATAATAGTAATAATCATTTTAGTAATTTAAATATTCATGAGTGTCTTCTTATCCTATTTTCATGACAACTCCATATTTAAAAACTGGTTTTTCATACTGTTTTCCTTAAAAATTGGAATGTTCTTTTTTCCTTTGGATAAACAGGGTATACCTCCAAAGAATATAAAGTTTTTGTATATCTAAATTCTTTTACTCTTTGAATGATTTACTATTTCCTTTACTATTTATATCAGTGCTTACTAGTAAAACAGATTTAATGCAGATTATACAAATGTATAATGGTTTACAAGGTAGGCTTACATTGGGCTCCCACAGGTTGAGGTGTGGAATAGCGCAAAAGCATGTCATGTGCTGGAGATAGGAAGAATCCAGTGGAAAGCTTGGAGCTCACTGCATTGTCCTGCATGCGTCAGTATCAGGAGGCAGAAGGTCCATGCTGGAAAGCTGAAAGGTCTGCACTGGAAGCCAGATGTCCAAGATGAAAGTGAAGACTGGGGCTCCTCTGAAGAAACAGAAGGTACCATGATTTTTATCCCATTCATTCAACAAGCCTATTGGTTGGTGCCACTCATACCAGGGTAGGTCTTCTGTTTTTAGTAACCCCGCAGCCACACCCAGAATGATGCGATCCAATTTAGTTGAGCACCTCTTATTCAAGATGACACAGTTAGCTATCACATTATCTTTGTTATTTTAAACATTATTGAAAAAATAAAATAAAATGAATGAAAAAGAAATACATGTTTTCAATACATTGATAGGCTGTAAATGATTGTAATTTTCTTAAAGTTACCATCTTGATCAAATTCCTTGTTCAAATTTTTAGTGGAAGATTTATATATAATCACATATAAAATATATAACTGAGGTGAAGATGAAAAAAGAAGGCAGGGGCTCATTGTAATAGACCTCATATGAAAATTAAGATAGCATAATATATTTACAATCAGAGAAGAAAGAAATTGAAGAGAGAACTCCCCGACACATACCTTGAATTGGTCTCATGCCCATATGGACATTTTATTTATGACAAGTTAGAATGTAGAGCAGTATGAAAGGGATTATCTTTTCAATAAAAAAATGTCAAGATAATTGGATATTCACTTGAAAGAAAATGAAATTCAATTTCTATCTCCCTCTCTTTATAAAAATCAATTTCAATGGTTAAAGGCAAAACAACAAACTTTTTTGATGAATAATGAAACATATTTTTATGACCTTACAGTAGAAAACAGATTTGTTACAGAAAACAAAGCACTAACAATGGAGAAGATTGATAAATTTCACTGTATTATAATTCAGAACATCTGTTTATTAAATGTCATTGAGTGAGTAAAAAAATAAAGCACATAGTGTGTGGAAGTATTTGGAATCTATGCAACTGTGAATAGACCCCGAATTCCTACAAATCAATTGGAAGAAGATTAAAAGTATGAATATAGAAAGAGGAATAAAAAGTCAACTCACAAGAGAATATCCAAATAGTCAAATGAAAATGTGTTCAGCCTCCAGTAATAATTAAGGCAATATAAATTGAAATCATATATGATACCAAATATCTCAAATGAGAACAAGCAAAATGAAAAGAGACTGATAAATGTTGGCCAAGATGAGAACAGTGGGGATTTTGATGAACAAGGCAGATGCCATTTAAATAAGTAAAAACAATTTGAGGAAATGTTTGATATTACCTACTAAAATTAAATATATGAATATCTGCAACCCAGATATTCTATTTCTGGATATATAATCAAGACAAATACATGAACATATGCACTAAAACATGCATAATGATAGATGAATTATTCATAATAACCACCAAATTATAAATAGGCCATATGTCCTGTAACAGTGGAATTATTAAATAAACTATATTTTAAAATGATGAAATATGAAACTATGAAAATTTACATTATAAATGCACACAATAGTATGTATGAATCCTAACAATAATTTTTAAAAGATTGTAAGAAAAATAATCAAAGCATAATAAGTACTGGAAAGTTAATCTTTAATCTTATAGATACAAACTTAGCTAATATTGAGGGTTGGGCTTTAGCTCAGTGATTCCACCACCTGCCTCGTAAGCACAAGGAACCAAGTTCGATACCCAGTATCAAAAAACAAAAACAAAAACTTAACTAATCTAACCACTTGGATTAGAGAGAGCAGTTGACCAACATAAAACTCAAGGTAGTAGTAGCTTTTGAGGAGAGGAAGACTAGTGAGTGGGAAGATGTGTGTTGAGGGTTCCTGTGATGCTACTGATATTTGCAACTTTTTGGCCCCACTGGTGGTTTCATGTTGATAATTATGATAATATACTGATATGACTATTTATATTTTCTACACTTTTATATGTGTGCTATTTCAATATAAAATATTTGTTTTGTTTCCTAAAGGAAAATATGCCAAATTTAAATAAATTTCTGGGATACAATTCTAGAATAGTGACACTTTTCTTTTATATCTTCTTTTCATAAGAGCTATGGTATGCCAAAATATTTCACACTACCTCTAGGTAAAAATGCCAGTCTGAAATAAATTAATTAGATATTTCAATATTTAAAAAAATCGAAGTTATTGATTTTTGAAGACAACAGCAAAAATTCAATTTTGAAACTATCCTCCAATATTGGATATATTTATCATCATAGATTTCAAACAAATGAGTCTATAATCCTATATTAGTTTAAATTAATCAATAAATATTAACATATTACTATTAAAGTTCACATGCATTGAGATTTTCTAAGTACTTTTTTGTTGTACCATCTGATACAAACTATTAATTATATTTATTTATTATTATCTCCTTAGACTTTTCTTGTCTGTGACACATTCTTACATTTTCTTTGATGACCTTGAAAGTTCTGAGAAATACTGATCAGATATTTTATCTATGCCTCAAGTAAAATTTACCTTGTGGTTTTATAATTATTCTGGGATTTTGTGGAATTTGAGGAAAATCAGAGCAATAAAGTTCCATTTTCATTATTGTATTCAGAGTATATACAATCAACATAACTTATCATAGTGTATATTGATCTTGGTCACCTGGCTGGGATAGATTTTGTCAGATTTCTCTACTCTATAAAGTTAATACATTTTCAATTTTTATACTTCATACTTTTTGGATGAAGACACGGTACACATCCTCAACCTATGGAACATTAAAACTCCACCACCTTGGCAGGTGATCTACACATCTTTGGTGTGGCAGACTGATCTTTTTTTCTGGTTGTTCCACACACATTTGTTTCCTTTAAATTATCAAACTTCTACAGGAATTATTATTCCCAGTCTTCTTCATCTAGAAAAAATTATGGATTCAATTTTCAAGATGAAATGAAAATGTAATTTTCATTTGTGAACATTTTTGAACCTTTGTCAGATATTTAGTACCTTGCTGCATTTTGTTCTGAACTTTGCATATACAATATTTTTAGCACTTATTAAGTTTTATTGAAATTATGGCTTTATGTGGTTGTATCCCACTCAGCTACAAGTTTCACTGAGACAGAAACTAGTTCTTTTTTTTTTCCCTTGTTGAGTTTATTGGTACATTTTAGGTATACCTTACAGTTACATTCATCATTGTGATCTTGTACCTCTACATGACAGGTCTTGGTTCTCATTTTTTCCCCTTGTCCCTGACCTTCCTTTATACCCTCCTCCCCTCCCTATTTACAAACATTTTATTTCCATTTCTTATACTATCACACTATGTACCTCTATGACAGGTCTTGGTTCTCATTTTTTCCCCTTGTCCCTGACCTTCCTTTATACCCTCCTCCCCTCCCTATTTACAAACATTTTATTTCCATTTCTTATACTATCACACTACAGCCTATGTGCCCAGAATAACTGAAACTAATTTCTATTTAATTTAAAACAAACCAAAATTAAGGAAAACTATGAATGTTCTTGAAACATGAGTATTTCTAGAGCTGCTATATTTTTGTGAAGAAAGATATTGGATGGAAACCACTTTGTAGTAAGGTATTTTCCTAATTAATCCTGCTATAGCAGATGCTATATATAGTATACTCTTAATTATCTTCTTCAAAGTCTATTTCCTTCTTCTAGGAAACATAAACATGCTTAATTTAAATCAATATATCTTTACCATGTGGTTTTCTGGGGGCTCTGTTTCAGAGGACTCATTACAAATCTCTACTTGCCAGGGTAATTATAAGTAGAACATACTGGTAACTTCATAATGTTTGATCAAAGTGGTCAAATACTCTGTGCTAACCAGCCTGGAACAACTGGTTTTTGATCTTGGTTGTTTTTAGATTTCCAGAATGCCCAAAGACTATACCTTCCTATTTTATGAATTTTTTTTCATTGTGTTAATTAGGTGACACCTCATTATTCAGTAATTTTCACTTCAATGAACAAATGAATAATTGTTCTATGTTGAAATTCTGTGGTATGCTGAGGTAAAATGAATAAATAGTGCCTGAGATGTGTTGGTTTCACTTTGAAAAGACGTCAAGACATCCCTAATTATACACCAAAGCTTTCTGGAAGTGGGAAAGATATCTGGGAGCCCTGCTGATTTCTAGCTAAGCGATAAAGTCGGCTTTTTTCCCTTCTCCTTTTTAGGGAGGATTCAGCCATGTTCCCCTTTGTGGTGAATATTTTGCGGTGCCAGAATAGTGGGGCATTCTAGCAGGCCTAGATTCAAACCAGAAGACTACATTGGTTCACCTATAGGTTATTTCTTTTTTAGTATGGATTCACTTTGTTTGAGCTGCTTTTTAAATCTTCTCATGTTTGGTACAGAGGGCAGGAGCACACATTACTAAATTCTAAGTCAAGCTCTAGGTCTGTTGTGATTTTCGGTGAGTTTGTCTTAAGAATAGCATTTTCTAGGCTATCTGGGGAGAAAATAGTTTTCTGCTGAGCAGAGAATCATAGGCCATTAAGAGGGCACTGAAGGCCTCAGGCAGAGGTGGAAAAATCAACATGCTTTTGTGATAGAATGACTTTTCCATCAGATTTCTGATTGCCAGGAGCCAGCTGGGATAAATTTTTTAAAATATTGAATTTGCAGCTACAAGACAGAATTGAGTTCTGGCTTCTGCACTACCTGACTATGTAATTTAAGGCCATGTTTCTCAATGCTTTTTGGTATTGTTACACTAAGAATCCTTTCAAGACATGTTTTTCTATGAAATTTTAATAATGAAAAATGTAATGTGTATGTTTATATAGTGAATATATATTGAAAAGGGGGTTCATGTGCCCTTTTGGGTGCCCCTTCCCAATTAGGTCACTCACACACCGAGAGGTCTGGCAGGAGATCTTTATTGTAGGGAAGCGAGCAGGAGGCAGGAAGGCAGAGAAAGAGAGAGAGGAGGAAGAAGAAGCAGAAGGAGAGAGAAGAACAAAGAAAGGAAGGTCCTTTTATCAGTTTTGGGGTGGCTATTGCTTATTTATGAGGAGTGAGCTACTTTTATCCTATCACAGGCCAGATTGCTTTTATGGGCGCAGTCCTGCAGACACAGGTTTCAACTTTCCTGGACCACTGTGGCCTTGGTGGGGAGGGAAACCAGAGATAAGGGCATGAGGTCATTTTAGAAGCCAAAATGTACCAGGAGAATGAAGCCTGTGAGGCGGCATCACAGCATACTTTAACATGATCAATTCCCTAACATTCCCCATTCTTTGATTTTGGATGATAATTGGCAGCCAACATATCCATGGGCAGAAGGAAAGGGGCAGAGTGTCTGTCTTCTATAACTACTTCCTGCAGAATTGGGGCAATGAGTCAACCTAGGGGCAGGCATGGAGGTTGACTGGCTGAGTTGTCCTTTATGAACATGGAATTGTTGACAGCAGCAGCATTATCATTGGAGTTGTTGGTTGGGCTTCCTGAGAAAAGTCCAAGCACACAAATCAATTAATGAGGGAGGGGAGAGTAGAAGATAATTTGTATGAGGCTGTGGACTGGTTGGAGGGTTACTAAGAACAAGTATAACGGTGAAGATTGTGACTTCAGACAGGGTGAAATCTGATAAAGTTTTTTGGAGCCATGTATTAGTGATCCAGTCAGCTATGTAGGTAATAGGAGGAGGGTGGGGAGCAAACCAGAAAATATCAGTCTAAAGATCATTCAGAAAATGTTTAAATTGAGCTGAGATCTGAGCTATGGTTAGTTGGTTGGCTGTTATGTAACACGGTGGTCTCACTGGGGTCTCTGGCCTGATATCAGCTGGTGAGTCATCTGTCGGGAGACTTGAGTGGAGAGGCGACTGACCTGGGATTGAATAAGACAGAGAACACAGGGGGCAACTGTATAAGTACATATGGAAAGGGCAGCAGAAATCAGCTGTGGGCCAGTCTGAAGAGCGGCAGGAATTTGATGATTTGGTCAAAGAACTGGCATAAGGTGGCCTGGAATGTGATTTCAGGAGATCATACCTGGGTCTGAAGGAGGGATGAGTTAGGCTGGGAGAGAGTCAAGGTACACACCAGGGGCCTAATGGCTTGGGTAAGGTTTAGGAGAGACAACAGGAGCAGGAGAGGAACCATTATTGTTTCCAGCAATTAAGAATGGCAGAAGTAAGGGGAAAAAATGAGAATCAAGACTTGTTATCTAGAGGTACAAGATCCCAACAATGAATGTAACTGTACTGTATCCCTAAAATGTACCAATAAACTCAATTAAAGCTGAAAAAAAAGAATGGCAAAGAATGAGATTATGAGGTAATAGGTCAATGAGAGTAAACATCTGGAAGTAAAATTATAATTGGGAGGAGATACTGTGGCCAATCCTATCCCAAGGACAAGTCTCAGGAGTACTAATATAAGAAGACTTAGGATATCAATGGCTGTTGCAGTGTGAAATGGGTCACAATAACCTGTGATAGGATGAGAGGGTAAACAGTTAGGTTGGCTTATCTGATTCAGGACTGGATGATGGTGAAGGATCCTGGGCAATACTTAAATTTAGAGCAGGGCTTTGAGTGCATTGTCTCCTGGAGTCAAAGTCTATGAAATTTTCTGGATAGACCTGTTTTACTTTACAGTGGTGGTAGCTGAACTTTAGTTAACTTGACAACTGTGGGAGTAACCATAAGTGTCTTATATATGGTCCATTTTATATATAAAGTCTGTCAAGATACAGGGTGGCCATCCAAACAAGATTTCATATGGGGAGAACCCAGAATGACTTGAGGTATCTTTTATTTAAAAGAAGGTCAAAGGGAGCCAATCAACTCATACCTCGTGTTATTTGACAATATTTACCTTAAGGGTATAATTTATCATTTTTTAACTTTACAAGAACTCTGAGGTCAATAAGCAGTATAACAGTGTAGCTAGATCTTATATAACCTGTTATAAATGTTGGCCCATTGTCATTGTCTATGGAGAGAGGCAGACCAAACCTTGGAATTTTTAATAAAATCTTGTACACTTCTGAAGCCCTCTGTTTTTATAGGGAAGGCCTCAGGTCCTCTAGAAAAAGTAAAACCAGATAACATTTAGACAGACAAACATATAAGACAATTTAAACTAGAGTGTACCCAGATGGTTTTGGCCAATTGAATTATAAAATCTTTTAGTTATGACTAGTCAAAACCTTTGCAGGTCAATTAACAGATCTCATAGAATTAGAATCAAAAGGAATGAAAGCTGTTACTATAAAAGTAAACCTTCTGTAATAAACTTGAAACCAACAAGCAAACATACATATTTTCCTGTTAAATCATTTTTACATACCTTTTTTACATACTTAAACCTTTTGGTCTTGTATATCTTTCTTTATATCTTTCTAACAAGACATGCATACAAAAACCTTTTATATCAAAAGTATATCTCTTTTATCCATAGTTTTTAAAAATATTTTTTCTCTGCCGTCTCACTTATTATAAACCTTCTATAACAAATTTCAGTTTAAAATGTCCTTTTTCTGTTTTTAGATTGTTACATCTTAAAATTTGACTGGCTGTCAATAGAACAGTATTAACCTTGAGTTGTTATCAACAAAGTATAGAAAAGAGCAAGTTAATCTTATAATCACAATTCAAGAATTTGTAATGTACAAGAAATGTTTAAAGTACACCAATTAAACTTAATTCAAATTGAAACAAAGATACATTTAACAAATAGTTAAAATTTCTAATTTGATTTTTCTTATAAAAATCTTTTGATGTCTAGTAAAACACAATTGCAGTTTTTCTGGCTTGCAGAGTTTTTTTTTTTTTTTTTTCATTTTAATTCTTTTTAATCTGAGTGTAAGCCCTGTTCCATTTTTTGAGTCTGACCATGTTTTTCCATTTGTATCCTCTAGCACAGTAAAGCTAAGCAATCCTGTTTTTGTCCCCACCTATTCTACACTTTCTTAGCAACTCAAGTGGGGCGGGGGATAGCTAGACTTCCTCCAAAGGGGAAACACCAGAATTTGTCTGCATCAATGTCACATTTTCTGAGAGGCAAGTTTTCCATGGGAAAACAGCAGATTTGTCAAGCAATTGTTTTAAAACTAAAACTAAATAGTTCTCATTAGTAGTTGATTACCATGGAGCAGAAGCTTGAGCAGTTCTTAGAGTACAAGAGGCTCCACATTATCAGTCTCAGGTAAGTAAAATAAAGGCTGATAACTTTTGCTTTGTCTAGAGTTGTCCTGTGGGCAAAGTCTGGCTTAGCTGAGACCATGATGACTCACAAAGAATTGTTTTAAAACTAAAACTAAATAGTTCTCATTAGTAGTTGATTACCATGGAGCAGAAGCTTGAGCAGTTCTTAGAGTACAAGAGGCTCCACATTATCAGTCTCAGGTAAGTAAAATAAAGGCTGATAACTTTTGCTTTGTCTAGAGTTGTCCTGTGGGCAAAGTCTGGCTTAGCTGAGACCATGATGACTCACAAAGTTTTTTTTTTAAAAACATCTCTGGTGTAAGTCCAGGTAAATGTGAAAATGTCTTGAGAATCTTTGTGTAAAGGGATAGAAAAGAATGTATCCTTGAGGTCTAAAACAGAAAAATAAGTGGCATCAGGTTGGGTGGAGGACAGGAGGGTATAAGGGTTTGGCATGACTGGGTGTATGGGAATAATAGCTGAATTAATAATTCTGAGATCCTGAACTAATTGATATGTTCCATTGGGTTTTTTTACTGCTAAAATGGGAGTGTTAAAGGGAGAGTTGGCATGTCTCAGGAGTCCCTTTTGTAAGAGATCATGTACTTTGGGAGTTAACCCTTCTAGGTTAGAGCGAGGGATGGGGTATTATGTGAAACTTGGAAATTGTGAGGGATTTTTAAGGAGAATTTTGACAGGAGGACATTTGGCCACTGAGGGTGAATGAATATCCTATATTTGGGGATTTACGAGAGAGGGGCTGATTGGCCAGTTGGATTGGGAAGATGGAAATTGGAGGGCTTGGGATAGTACCAGGCAGAAGGAAGTTGTCAGAGTGCTGGAAGGGCTCGGCATAGAAAAGTGGATAGAGGTTCCAATATGGGATAAAATATTGTGGCCTAATAAAGGGACCGGGCAGGATGGGAGAACTAGGAATGAATGAAGAAATGGAAAATTGCCAATTGTGCATGACAGTAAGGGAGTCTGGAGAGGGCACTGTAGCTGGCCTTCTACCCCAACAATAGAAGTCTGAGAAAGGTAGGTAGGCCCCCAGTATTTTCATAGTGCAGAGAAGCTGGCACCAGTATCCAATAAGAAAGAAATGGTCCTACATGCCACAGTTAAGGTTATCCTGGGCTCCTGGGCGGTAATCTGCATTGGGTCAGGTGTGCCAGGGAATCTTCATAATCCCTCAGTTGTTGCTAGACCTATCAGGTCCACAGGTTGGGGAGCTGTGGGGCTGATGATAGAATGATGGTTGGATGTCAAGGGACAGTTTATACCCCAATGTCCCTTCTGGTGACATTTGGGATAGGGCTTAGTTGGCACCTTGGGATTAGGACAGTCTTTTGTCCAGTGGCCTTCCTGATTATACCTGTAACAGGAGCCTGGTGGTTGGGAGCTCCTTTGTAGGGTTTTTCTTCCCTGTGGCGCAGGTGGACTGGTCGAATTAAGAGCCTGTGCTAATAATTGATTTTTTTTGTAGTTTTAAGGTCATCTCGGCCATGGTAGGCCTTGAATGCTATAGCCAGGACCTCTGCCAGAGGGGTCAAGGGCCCCCAATCAAGCTTTTTTTAGTTTAAGTCTAATGTTGGGGTAGCTCTGAGAAAAGAAATGTATCATAATTAATCTCTGGCCATCCACAGATTCAGGGTCTAGTTTGGTATGTTGACAGAGGCCATCAGTCAGCCTTTGTAAAAAGGTGGATGGATTTTCATTTTTATCCTGTATGATCTCATTAAGCTTTTCATAATTAATAGACTTCATGGTGGCTCTGTGGAAGGAGAATTAAAGTACCTGTTTTGAGCTTCAATTCCCACCTCCTTGTTGTAGTCCCATTCTGGGTCCTAATTGGGGACTGCAGCAGCACCTGCCAGGTGGTGATTGTTGGTTAAATGTTCTTGGTCTGCATGTGCACGAGCCTGATCCAGCACTCTTCTATTTTCCTCGGGAGTTAAGGCATTGGTTAAAACTACAAAAAGATCATGGTAAGTTAGTTGATAAGACTGAGTCAAAAGTTGAAATTGTTTTATAAAGGTTATTGGATTGGCTGTAAAAGAACCAAGCCTGGCCTGAATGAGAGCTAGTTCAGACATAGGAAAAGGAGTATGAACATGGACAATTCCTTCAGCTCTGGCTACTTCACTCAAGGGTGCCATTGTGTGGCCCTTGTGTGTCTTGGAGCAGGTGAGAGGTGGAGCATAGGGGGGCTGGTCGGTGAGTCAGAAGAAATGGGAGGGGTAGGAGATTCTGGAGGAGGGGAGGAGTCGAATGGTGTAGGAGGAGGGGGTGAGCGGGTTTCTGGCTGCTCCCTATGGGGGAGGATCATTTGCCGGGTCTGGTTGGTTTGAAGAATCCGGAAGGAGGGTGGTCAGTTGTGGGGCGACCTTGAGACAATAGAAGTATGGGAGAGACTTTGGTGGTGGAACAAAGAGAGGGTTGGCTAGCCAGATAGAAGAAGGGGGGTTGGTGGTGGAAAAACCTTGGGTCAGCAGAAGTATTGGAGCAGTTTTGGTGGCGGAACAGAGAGAGGGATGATTAGCAAGATAGGAAAAGCCTTGGACATATGGGATCTCCTACCATTTTCCTTGCCACTCACACAAGTTGTAAAGGTCTCTAATCAGACCTGATTCAAAGGAGCCGTTAGGCGGCCTGACGTTTTGATTGCCTAATTTATATTGGGGCCAAATTTGAGTAGACAAGCGAATTAGCTATTTAGGTTTTAAATCAAGACCCTCCAAATTCCTGAGTAAGCATCCCAAAGGAGAGTCGGCAGGTATAGAGGAACCAGAGCCCATGACCACCAGGACAGGAGGTTATCAGAAGACCAGACGTCTCTGAGAGTTCTGATAAAACTCCTCTTTTTCTAGACCCTGTCTAGAAAGCTGAAATTTGGTCTCCCGCGAAGGCGTCCCTTATGCGAGATGGGAATGTATGAGAACTAAGTCCCGGACTTAGTTCAGCTGAGTCCCGGACTCAACGGAGGCAAACCCGGTTTGCCAAAACTGAGGAACAGAGTACCTGGGCCCCAGCCTTGTCCCGGACGTGGTCCTTGTGGGTGGTCTGGAGTCTGGGGTCCCCATTACCCTGAGGACTTCTCAGAAAGGGGAACTTACCCAAAAAGGTGTGGGTTGGAAGATCAGTAGGTTGGTGATGGCTGCAAAGATGATGACTAGGAGAATGGTCACGGATGTCGGGTGGAGGTCGAATAGGGGCGCCCTGGAATCTGGGTTTCGGGCCCCAGGTGTTTAGCCTGTGGACCTGGCAATCGCAGATCCCGCTTTTGACACCAATGAAAGGGGGGTTCACGTGCCCTTTCGGGTGCCCCTTCCCAAATAGGTCACTCAAGCACCGAGAGGTCTGGCAGGAGATCTTTATTGTAGGGAGGCAAGCAGGAGGCAGGAAGGCAGAGAGAGAGGAAGAAGAAGAAGCAGAAGGAGAGAGAAGAACAAAGAAAGGAAAGTCCTTTTATTAGTTTTGGGGTGGGCTATTGCTTATTTATGAGGAGTGAGCTACTTTTAACCTTTCACAGGCCAGATTGCTTTTATGGGCCCAGTTCTGCAGACACAGGTTTCAACTTTCCTGGACCACTGTGGCCTTGGTGGGGAGGGAAACCAGAGATAAGGGCATGAGGTCATTTTAGGAGCCAAGATGTACCAGGAGAATGCAGCCTGTGAGGTGGCATCACAGCATACTTTAACATGATCAATTCCCTAACATATATCAATGTAAAGAATGAGAAACTTATTAGAAGTTCATCTGTAAATGAGAAAGATTTTAATATATAAGTGAACTTTATAATTATGTTTGAGTAACTCAATATACTTATTTACATATATAAATTATAAAGTATCAGATTGCATATAAAATTAGCACTAATCACAGCCATTTACTCACCAAAGTTTTGTAGATGATAAAACTCCTGTACAAGAAAATGAGTTTTCTCATGTAATGGTATATTCTGGAGATATTTCACAATTGCAATGTTACTGGTACTCATGTAGCAACCAAGAAAACTCAGTGCTAGATTATACCTTTGTCAGGTAGGGCAACCATTGTAATTGTTAAGGTGTATTTTTGTCCTCAGGAACCAATTTTCATCCACTTGTAGGTTCTATCACCTCCATTGGAGGTTGTGTGACTTAAGGCAAGGCCATTAAGGTTGAGAGCTTTGGATTCTCAAGTAAAGTAGGGATAATATTATCAAGCTCAAGATCAAATATGTGAAATTAAGTACCTTATACACTGCTGCTTGATAATATAGTTTATGAAGCCATATTTTTTATTATTAACTAAGGTCAGATATGCTAGTGGGTGTTAAGAAAATTAGTTAACTATAATATTAACAGGGCTTGATTCTTGCATACAGAAATATATAGTACAAATAGGTGAGAAAGCATAGGCAGATTGTTTTAATATAACATGGCAAGTACAGTTGTAATAGTGGGGAAAGAACAGCCATCCTGGATTAGTTTTCCTGTGAAGCAAGGAAACATGGAGATGACAAATAAATATCATCTTAAAGAATCAATAGAAAATGAGTCAGGAAGAGTCTTCACTGGTATATGAGGGCAGAACAATCTAAGTGAAAGAATCAGCATTTTTAATAGAATCATAAAACTATATGATTAAATGCAGTTGCAGAGGCAAAATGTATAAATACATAAAAGATAGGCTTAAAGGAACAGTGTTATGGGTGCTGAAGTTTGGCTATAAGCAGAAGGCAAATCACAGAGAGAAATATGTGTGTGTGTCTTACAGCGCTTGCACTTTATTCTGTCCATCAACGCTTAACTTTTTTTGGGGGGTGTTGGGAATTGAACTCAGGCCCTTGAGCATGTAAGGTGGGTGGCAGAACCACTGAGTCAAATCCCTGGCCCACATCAATGCTTCTTAATCATTCTCAGGAACATATTTTAAGAAGACAAACTACTTTTTTATTTTATCATTTAACTTAAAATTTCATGTGAATTTTAGATTCTACCTCATTATATACTTACTTACTAACATAATTATAATTTGGAAATTAGTTGCTGTATAAATTGCTCCCAAAAATATTTGAGTCAATTTATGACCTTGAAAGGTGCTCCTTACAGTTTGAATTTTCTTTAATATAGTTGTCTCTGTGATAAAAGGTATGATCTTTAAATTTTCAGGAAATTTTAAATAGAGTAGGGAGGTAGTAACATAGTACTACTTCTTCCTTAAGGAGAGTATCTGGGTAGAAGAGAAGAGGTTGAATTTGACCTAAGTAGAATATTTAGGTGGAAAAGAGGAGGGTGAATTTCAAAGAGTGGAAAGGAGTGGGATGCCACTTCAATAATTTAAATGAGTGTTAAATAAGTTACCTCCCAAACTCCTGTGGAAACTGAGAGATAACAGTTTTATCTTTTTCGATGATTACATTTCAAAGGGATGTCACCTAGGACCTTCAGAAACACATTTTGAGTTGTAAACCTGGCAAGAAGCTTTTAAAAAGATTTATGTGCCAAAGGGGAAAAGAAAAGATTTACAATTACAAGTTGTGTATAGTACATATCTTAAGAAAATGGAGATGGATGTCAGGAAGATGGAAAGTCAGGAAGAAACCTCTTTAAAATTCAGTAAAGCAGAGGGAAACATTAAGTTCATCACTGTCAGTCTGAAAGATTAAATTTTAAAGTTGATCTCCAACAATTTGTGTGTAAAATAATGAGTGAGAGGAAAGAAACTATAAACAAAATCTATATGAATGACAAGTAAATAGAAAAAATAGTAATTCCATGAATATGAGCTCATTTATGTACATTTTTTTTTTGCTTTCAAAATAAGACTTGATCAGATGCAATACTGTTTGAAGTGCTATCACTTCAAACTAGGAAGTGTTTGATCATGACTGACATGCTGCAAAACTGCACAGTCCACATGTTTGTGAATAATGGTTCTGACAAAATCATTATGTAAGAAAGGTTAATCCATACCCAAAATATATGCATTCATATATTTTGAAGATGGATTTCTGACCCTTCATATAGGAAAAGTCCAGGATAATCAACCCGCCAATTCGCTTGTTGAGTCTACCTCATACTGAGAAATGATGTCTAATCAAGTATGCAAGATTGGTTTCTTCTTGGACACCCAGCAGATGAAATAATTAGGTAATATTTGTAAGAGAAATTCCACATTTTGAATTGAAGATAGCTTCCATCCTTGGTAAAAAGGGGCTCTTTGTAAACAGGTCCATTGGCTTTGTAATAAAATGGCTGAAGTAAAACAGTGGCTAAAACATGGATGATTTTGTCCACTGGACTGTTGAAAACCTCCTTTGTTGAACATGTGCATGGGCCAGAAATATGTAGATTTTATGTGTCCATTGTGAGGGGCCTATCTATCTAAGTCTGTCACTAATCTCACAGTTCTTTTTTCTATGTCTATGTCTATGATCCTCTAAACTATTGGTAATGTACGTGAGTCAGCAGTATCTTAGGAAAAAGTGGACAAGTGAATACACTATTTGAACTTCTGCTTCTTTACTGCTGTCATTCATAAACCCTCTTCTTTTTCTGGTTTGCATATTTTATGAAGACATCCAAGCCACTTGATAGTTTGTGTTCTTCCAAACCAATTACCAAAATAGTGGACCAGTATAATATTATATATAATGCCCAGATGATTAGCATCTCTATTAACTATATCATGGCAGAGGATAGAAGATTTGTTTTAGTTTTAAGATAAAACTATTGAATTATATTACTGGTTTTTGCAGAAAAAGTAAAATTGTTTTTGGTATTTACACATTGGTGGAGAGAAAAGTAAATCCAAGTCAATAGCTGCATACAAAGTACCAGGGATGGGTTGATTTGCTAAAGTAAAATATATATGTGTAATAACAGATGCAGTTAGATTCACTGTAGGATTATTTTGTGATCTTCAACTTCTTAATATGTTAGTTGTGACTTAATTGGGGATATCATAAGTATTATGACTCTTGTATCACATAAGTTTCTGATGTTGACAATAATCTCTGAAATTTCCTGAAGGATGTATTGTTAGTAAATCTGATTTACTGTTTTATAAGTCTGAAGTTCCATGAGCTTCCACTTAGTTTTTCCTACCATGAAAGTTACTCCATAGCTCAAAAAGACAGTTTAGGTATCCTACCAGTTTTTGAGCATGCCTGCTGTAACTCTACAAGCAGGGACTATTGGAAAACATGCTTTGGGTGGATCCATATAGGTTCACTAAGCAATTAAAATCTGAGCTGAGATACCATCGATCACCAGAGCATCATAAATGCCTATTTTGACTGATCAGTCACCAGTGACATTTTTGGCCCCAAAACCTACTGATAATTCAGTATCTAGTAATATCCAGAAATTCTAGGCATTTAACTTTTCCGCTATACTGTTACTATAGAAATGGTTTATATTATCCTTTTGTGAAAGGCTTGGGGGAATAATAATGATCATATATTAATAGTATTGTTGCAGGGTCTTTCCACAAGAAGATCCACATTTAATTAAAAGATCTGTATTTTTTTAACTCTCCTGGATGTATAAAAAATGAGTGTGAAATCATGACTTAGCATTGTGGTGACTTAAGCCAGACCACCAGATTTAAGAGTGTTTTCTGTGATGGGGTTTAAATAGTTTTTTTGTAGGCTTCCCATCTGTTTAATTCCTAAGGACATTGTGGTCAGTTAGTCACTGTCAGGAATCCCTGAAAGTCAAAATATTCTGATTACTAGTAAATCCCTGTAACCATCACATTTTATGGCAAATATACTCATCTTGTGTTTGTCAATTAAATTATTTACTCTTGGTCTATGATTCTTTGGGAATTCCATATTTCTCCTTGAAATCAAGAGTCCCTCTCATTTGTAACATCCCTCACTGTAATATGTTGCTAACTATGGAGTAGAGGAATTGTTTTCAAGGATGAGAATCTTTCCCTTAATAATATATTGACAGATTACCTAGTAAGTGCTCTGTTATAAATGGTTCTTCTTGACTTGGTGTTATGTTTCACCCTTCCTGGATTAACAGTTATATAATCAACTCCTATACCTATGCCCTAATTGAAATAAGGTATGCAACTGACACCTGGACAATAATCTTGCAAGGAATCTACCCCAGTGAGATAATTACAGAGTTTTTTTTAAAAAAAGGAAAGCTAGTTTCCTTGGATTCAAGAATGCAAGTTACTTCCACTGGTAAGGGAGTTTTAACATGCCTCAGGTACTGAGATGTTTGTTTTCATCTGAGTCTATCCAGTTATCTTAATTCAGAGTTTCAGTAGTGTATGTCTTTTTTGGTACTAGGGATGGAACTCAGGACCTTGTGCCTGGGCAGGCAGCAAAACTACTTAGCTAAATCCCCCACACCTCGCATATTATTTTTTAATCAACATCCTAGTGCTTACATGTTAGACTTGGGGAAAATATGAATTTAATTGATGCTTTTAAAATTTTATCACCTAAACAACTATATTAGTATTTGATTTTTAAGCAACATCAATCCATGGAAGACCTTTATTGGTGTTTTATTTATTTTGGAGATTTTTGTTTGTTTGCTTTGAAGTACTCAATTATATTTAGGATATTTTTTCTAAACCATAACTTTTGCATTTGTAATTACTGCAGATAACTATGAAGCAGCCAATTAGGCATCCAAGGTCATCATTTAGATTGGAGCCTCACTACAATGCAATGCACGATAGCATGGCTAACTGTGATGTACTGCCTGACATGCATTACCAACACACACTTTGCATTAACACTAGTTTGGCATTGTATGTAGCTAGCTATCTATCTATCTATCTATCTATCTATCTATCTATCTATCTAT
>NW_022900928.1:47123184-47150157 GCF_012274545.1 Fukomys damarensis
TGTAGCTAGCTCTATCTATCTATCTATCTATCTATCTATCTATCTATCTATCTATGCACCACATTTAAGTGTCTATTTTATGAGACTACTTTTGGTACCAAACTTATATCAGTCAAGGTTACACCAGGACAAATGAGACAAATAATTTGGAGAAAGAAAATTTAAGAAGAGAAAAATTAACAGGTAAATTTGTTAAGATAAAACAGAAAATGAAGAGGTGTAGAAGTAGCAAATTTAAAAAGTAGCTAATGTAAAGGTACAAGATCCCAATAATGAATGTAACTGTATTGTATACCTGAAATGCACCAATAAACTCAATGAGGAAAAAAAATAAAAGGTAGCTACTTCCACTAGGATTGAAAGACAATAACTAGAGACTAAGAACTTAGGAAATCTCTCTTAATCTATGATAGGTTAATATCTTTTGAAGGGGGTGGCTTGAACAGAAAAATGCAACCAATTGATGGTAAAGAAATTTACCAGAGAATGAGGCTAGAGGTTGTCAGTAACTGTGACATTGGAAACAATTTTCCAGAGGTTGCTAGCTGGAGCTGGGATATAAAAACATCCAAATGGGTCATTGGAGATATTTTCTGAAATGTGGAGGCTCTTACTTTGTTATAATCATTCCTTGGAGTTCCTCTTGGCCACTCAAACACCAATCTGCTGGTAAAAGAATGAAGATAGTACACTAAAAATTAGGAATAGAAGTCTTTTTTTTTATGTGATGACTTTACAGTGTTCCTCCACTATCCTGTATTGGTAAACTCTAACAGTTGGCTGGTTGGTGAAGGATAAATAACTATCCCATCCATACCCAATGTCATAAAGCAAAGAGAAGAAGGGTAAATTTGGAGATGAAATGCATAAATTGTTACTGGGACAGGTAAGATGATCTATATGGTTTTAGACATCAGGATTCTGACACCTATACATTAATAGAAATCACCAGTAAACTTGTAGGTAGAATGTCCTGAACAATTTCAGGCCTTTTAACAATTTGATGGCAGGTATAGTCCACATAGGAACACTTGAGATTTCTAAGGAGATATATAAAGAGAAGGTTACTGAGCTAAATAATGCAAGAGTAAGAGGAATGCCATTATGAAATAGCTCATCAGAGAAAATGAGAAACCCCCAAAATAGAGCTAGAAAAAGTCACAGTAGGACAGCCAGAGATGATAGTTTTATGGAAGCTAAAGTGCAGAGGTTTAAGAAAGTGAGAGTGGTCAGGAGAGTTAAATTTAGCATAAGGAACTAAAGAAAAGATATGAGTGAAGTCAATACAGGTTCCTGATTTAAAAGCCATCTGGAATGAGGCACATACAAGTTTAACTTAGAGAGATAAATGAAAATTTCAAGACGATTGGCTGCAGATGAGAGGATGGGCATGACAAAGTGAGCTGGAAGCATAGTGAAACTGGCTCTTGAATGGTCAAGTGATATGTATGCCTTTGCATAGGAATAACCTGACAGGTTTTAGCCTACAGATGTCCTTTGTCTCACATTACATTCTTTTGAAAAAATATGACCTCCAATATTTGAAGGGGACCACGAATTGCCTATTATATTTTATCTACCTCAAAACTTTCATTTATGTTACCTGCCTTGTCCTTATAGACATTTTAGAATACTGACATTTAGGTGGCATATTTTAAAAAAATAGACAAAAGGATATTGCTAGGCATTTTTCCAGAAAGGAAATGCATGGCAAAATGGATTTAGTGAATACTGGAACTATAAAGAAACTTTGAAATAACTGACCTCTCTAATTTCATTTAATGCTTATGAACTAAGAACAGTGGTGTTAAAATTAACAAAGGTAAAGGCTTTCTCAAGATCACACAGCCAATATATGATAGGGAGGTGGTTAAAACAGAGCTCTTATTCACTTACTTTTAAGAACATCATTATAGGTTAGTAACTTCTATTCTCCTCCTGAAATTCTCATCAATACCTAGTTTCAAGGAAAAAAAAATGTAGACCAAAGAAAAAGCTTATGGAAATATAAGAAACTAATCTTTAGGAATTGAGCACAATATTATTCTTCTGTTTTTCAACCTAGATATTTCCCTACCTGTTATCAAAAAAATAAAATTCTGACTATAATTTGCTATCCTTCTGTTTAAAAGTCAATGGTATTATTGATTTCCATTATTTAAGCTATTGTTTGGCTTATGCTTTGTTTAGGCACTGAAATGACATGGGCATTAAGAACAGTGTAATATTGGTCAGTTGCTTCACTATCTATAGTTGTTAGTGGATTACAAAATATCAGAGATCTCAGTTATCCTCTTCCTTTTCTAAGGAGCCTGTATTTTTCAGTGTTCCAGTATACAGAATACAAAATAAATGAATATAAAGCTATAAGATAGGTATCAAAAACTCAAGGGTGAAGGGAGGGAAAAAAAAACTCAAATTACTTTTATAATAATTTCTGTGAAGACAAGAAGAAAACAAAAATAGCTGTCACCAGTTTATGAATTACTTTATTTCTCTGAGATTCACTAGTCCATTTTATGTACCTCATTTTCACATGAAATGCAGAAACAACCAAAAGTAGTAGTTCAGAAAATTTTTAGAGAAAGATAAATGTGTGGTTTTATTAGGAATTTCCTTCTTGCTATCAGTGAAAACTTAAGCAAGAGATGATGTCTTTGAAGCTTGCTTTCCACTGGAAGTAAAACTTTTTCTAATTTATAATTATAATATATGACATCCAGAAGCCCACCATACCATCACTAAATGCTTGCAGATCCCTGGGAGCAGCTGTGTGGACCAGAGTAGTGCTGCACCAGGCAGATACCAGCCAGGGTCCCACCCTAGCCCCAGAGGCACAGATACACCTGCCCAAGCCACAGGCTTACCTAGAAAAAAGCTGAACAGGCAAATAAGCTTCAGCCAGAGACCTGCCATAAGATGGGGCACAGCCAAGGGCCCACCTCGAAAAGAACTATACAGATGCACAAGCAACAGCCAGAGGCTCACCTTGATATCAGGGATAAGTGCTTGGAGACACTAGCCAGAAGCCTATGCAGACAACAGGAACTGAAGTACAGCTCCCAGCCAAAGGTCCTCCTCCCAGAAAACAGCTACATAGGGGCCCCAGTGACAGGCAAACTTACATACCATCCTAAGTGTGCACAGGCCACAGCCAGAAGCCTGCCCAGGCAAAGTTCAGCTCAGGGATATACAATGCCACAATTCTAAACCAAGAAATTAGTGTACGCATGAGCAGCAGAGTAAAGGCTGCTCGCTGGCTTGCTGAGAATTGAAGACCACTAGGTGAGTAAAGAGTTGCCTGGATAAAGGCACAGCAGGCTGTATCTGTTGAAATGAGTAGACAAGTAAATAAGTTTCAAACCCAGACCTCCAGATCAACTAAGGCAACCCCAAAGGGCAATGATATAATACAATCTGATATGCAACAACCTGGTGTCCCTGAACTGGCAACAAAAGAGGACCTGGAAAAAATGAAATCAGATATAATTTCTCAGAGAAGAGCAGAGATTGTGCCTATAGAACAAGACATGATTAATAAATCTAGAATAGACACAGTTTTAAAAAAAAATAGAGCTGAGAAACATGATGGAATCCCAACATAGAAAAAAATGTAATCCATAAAACAGATGCAAATGGATTTGCAGGAAATTAAAATCTCCATTGAAACTTTACACAGCAGAATAAGCCAATGCGAGGATAGAATTTCAGATATAGAAGATAGCATTACAATTAGTGACCAGAAAATAAAATCTCTTAGAAATAAGAAGGACCATGAGAAATCACCCCAGCAGCTGCTAGATGATTCAAAGAAGAATAACATAGAAACAGGAGAGTGCAGATGACATAAAAAAAAAAATCTGTTCACAGAAGTAATGGCTGAAAACTTATCAAATAAGGAGAAAGAACTTATTATAGGTAAGTGAGGCTTATAGGACTCCAACTAGCTGTGACCAAAAAAAATCTACACACAGCATATAATAGTTATATAGATCCCAGAAACTCTATGGAAGAACAAAGTTCTAAAAGCAGTTAGAGAAAAGAAACAATTCAGTTACAAAGGAAAGGACATCAGAATCATAGCTGACTTCTCAATACAAATCCACAAGGCAAGAAGAGCATGGGGTGACAATTTCAAGCCTCCAACCTAAATTGGAAAACAACCTCCAACCCAGATTGATGTACCTTGCAAAACTCTTTCAAAATCAATGGAGAAATGAGATACATAACAAAGAACACCATAGGAACTTCATGAATACTAAATCAGCATTCCAAAAATTTTAAACAATATCCTAGATAGAGACAATGAGGATCACAACCCCAGGAAGCCCAACAGAGTGAATGCATCAGGACCAACAAGAAATTAAATGCAAAGGGAGAGAATCTAACAATAAGAAAAAGTCATGACAAGGATAAGTCAATATGTATCAGTTATAACCATCAATGTTAATGGTCTCAATTCACCAATCAAAAGATAGACTGGCAAAATGGGTCAAGAAGCAAGATCCAGCAATATGCTGAATACAATAAACACTTAATTTTAAAAGAAACTCATAGACTGAAAGTTAAAGGGTGGAAAATATTACTCCATGTGACAGGAACCCCGAAAAAATAGGGGTAGCTATCCTCTTTGCAGATCAAATGGATTTCAAACCAGCACTGATTAAGAGAGACAAAGAAGGACACTACATCCTTGTAAAGTCAAAGAGGAAGAGATGACCATCATTAGTATTTATGCACCAAATACTAGTGTGCCCAACTATATAAAACAGATACTAAAGGACATGAAAAATCATATAAGCACTAATACAATAATAGTGGGGGACCTCAATACCCCACTATCACAAATAAATAGATCAACCTGACAAAAAAATAAACAATGAAATAGAACTCAAACTCTTGAACAAATGAACTTAACAGATATTTACAGTGTTTCACTCCACCAAAGCAGAAGACACATTCTTTTAGCTGCACATGGGTTGTTCTCTGAAATAGACCACATACTTCCTCATAGAAAATGCTTAAGTAAGTGCAAAGTAATTGAAGTTATCCCCTGTATATTATCAGAACATCGTTTGATGAAATTGGAGATCAATAGCAAAAGAAACCACAAGAATTTTACAAACACATGGAAATTGAACAACACACTTCTGAATAACCAATGGGTCACAAAGGAAATTAAAGAAGAAGAGGATCATCAATGTCTACTTCAAGAACCTATAATCCAATAATATGGAAAATATAGAAGAAATGGACAGATTCTTAGATATGTATGAATTATCAAAGTTGAATGAAAATGACCTAAAAAATCTAAATGACCCAATATCAATCAATGAAATTGAAAACATAATTAAAACCTTACCAAGTAAGAACAACCCAGGTCCTGCTGACTTCACTGCTGAATTTTACAAGACGTTTAGATAGGAACTACTGCCAGTACTGTTTAAACTCTTCAATGAAATTGAAATGGAAGGAATACTCCTGAGCTCATTCCTGGAAGCAAGCATCACCTTGATCCCCAAAGCAGAGAAATACCAAAATGAAAAAGAGAGCTAAAGGCTAATCTCACTAATGAACATAGATGCAAAAATCCTTAGTAAGATACTAGTAAATAGAATGCAGAAAATCATCAAGAAGATCATACACCCTGACCAAGTGGAATTCAACCCAGGGATGCAGGGATGGTTCAACATACACAAACAAATAAATGTAATACATTGTATTAAAAGAGCCAAGGAGAAAAAGCATATGATCATCTCAATAGATGCAAAAAAAGCATTTGACAAAATCCAACACACATTTATGTCAAACACCCTCCAAAAAATTGGAATAGATGGTCTCTACCTCAACGTGATAAAAGCAATCCATGAAAAACCAACAACCGATATCAAACTAAATTGTCAAACACTGAAACCCTTCACATGAAAATTGGGAACAATTATATCCAATATGACCACTCCTATTCAATATAGTTTTGGCAACATTAGCCACATCAATTAAATAAGAGAAAGAAATAAAAGGAAGAATGATAGGAAATGAAGAAGTCAAACTGTGATTATTTGCAGATGGCATGATACTGTATATAGAAGACATCAAGAACTCTACCAAAATCTTCTAGACTTAATAACGAGTTCAGCAATGTAGCTGGATAGAAGGTCAACACACAAAAACCAGTAGCTTTTCTGTACACACACACAAAAAAAAAATAAAAATAAAAAATAAATAAAACAACAAACAGACTCACTGATAGGGAAATAGGGCAAATAATTCCTCTTAAATAGCATCCAAAAAATTGAAATACCTAGGGATCCACCTAATGAACGAATCAAATACTTTTACTCTGAAAACTACAGCACTCTGAAAAAAGAGATGGAGCAGGATATAAGAGTATGGAAAAACACCCACTGTTCCTGGGTAGAAAGAATCAAATTAGTGAAAATGGTCATACTTCTAAAACTGCCATATAAATTTAATGCAATCCCAGTTGAAATCCCAGCAGCATACTTCACAGACTTTGAGAAAACAGTCCAAAAATTCATTTGGAACAAGCAGAGACCTACAGCAAAAGCTATTGTAGGCAATAAAGACAAAGTGGGGGAATCACAATCCCCAAATTGAAAGTATACTACAAAGCTATTGCAATCAAGAACAGTATGGTACTGGCAAAGAAACAGACCTGAGGACCAGTAGAAAAGATTAGAGGATCCACAAACAATTACAGACACACTCAGCCACCTCATCTTTGACAAAGGAGCCAAACACCCTCACTGGAGGAAATATAGCCTCTTTAATAAATAAATTGCAGCTTTATTCACAAGAGAAAAATAATAGTTGTTTTTACATCGAGGATTCCATGTACTAAAAATGTATACTACAAAAATAATAATAAAAAACATCAAATTGCTGGTGAAAAAAGAATCAAATGACATAAAATGTAAAACAACTTGTGTACATTCTGGAACTCAGTACAAGTAATTTTACTCTCTATTTTTGCCTTACAGGTGTCTAGATATAATTTATCACCAAAAGAATACATTCTTATCTATCTTTCAGAGGTATCCAAATGTGTGTAGTACTTTTACTATATAGATCACTGGATACTTGAAAATGGCCAAGTGTACTGATGATAAACTAAAATGATATATAATATATAGTAAATTCAGTGTTTATAAGGCATAAAAATGTCACTGAATAAATATTTAGTAATCTTTTAATAGTGTCAGTCATAGAACCAGAGGTGAATATGATTACTTTGTGAAAACTGTGATACAGTTTTTTTAAGCTCTACATTCTTAGATTTTAAGTGACACAAAATCAATTGAAGCCTGATGCCTGTTTGGTAAGCTATATAAAATGAATTTGGTGAATCAGCTCAGAACCTATTTGTAAAGTATTTAAAATAATGAATATGTCTACAAGATTTGATTTGTTTCTAGTTATTGTGGGCTAGTCTAGCAATTTGTCAAAAAACAAATTGGGGAAAGTGTCTCATGAAAAATATTGTTCTGAGGATTTTTTGTTCTCATAACAAAAATATTAGAATATTATACTGTAAAATGTATTAACTACTAATCATGTATATGCTAGTATTATAAATAAGCTTAAGAGTATACTCTGATCATTTTCTTAGGATATACCTTTTCTGTTATTATATATTTGTAATCTATAGTAAGTACAATTCTATTAATTCCCCTACACTCACATCTCTTCTTAGGAATATGTCTTCTCAATTTGCAGGTCTCTTTATGAATCCTGCTACTGATAAGTTATAGTTAGACATTTCCTTCCTTTCTAATCCACCCTAGTTAAAGCAACAACCATCCCTTTCCCTAAATTATTTTAATCAGATTTTTCCCTACCCAGGAAACAATTGTATCTCTTAATTAGCTCTAGAATCAAACTCTTCAGCATCTGCCTCAAACCCTTCAACTCCTGTTGCTCTTACTGGGTTTGTTCCATGGTACACACATTCAGAAAAAATAGACATTTGCTCCAAACACACTTAATTTACTACTGTGTGTTGGGTTCCAGGATCTTAATACACCCCTCTATTCCCTCCCCTGCCTTTAAAAATGAGCTCTTATGTAGAACTGAGTTATACCTGCAGATTTTTTTTCCAAATTCACTTTCTCATTCAGTGTCTCTCACAAACTCTTTTAGATTCTTACAGAGCTCTTCCTTGAGTATTTTCTTAGCTATTATTCCCTAAGCACAAGTTCCAAAGGATTGAAAGCACAAACACACACACACACACACACACACACACACACACACCCATCATTGAGACAATGAATACTTACTTTATTCCAGGCTTTCCATAAAGGACTTTGGACACATAGTTTTAACAAATGAATGTAACTCTATAAAAAGTTGTGTTTGTGTCATTTTACAGATAGTGAAAATGAGACACAGAGAGTTAAGGTCTTCAAAGTAATTGGCAAGCACTGGAAATGACTCTGAGGCAAGCCATTCAGCTTTAGTAAACGTACTATTCATCACCAAACTCTAAGATAGCCACAGTAACTTATATCTGTACATTTTTATGTTTTTGTTATATTTGCCCATTTATACTTCTCTGGTAGAACATAGATTATTTCTTTTTGGCTTTTTAAAAAATCTCCATACCAACTTCCACAGTGGTTGTCCTAGTTTACACTCTCTCTCCACCACAGTCTTGTCAGCATTTGATGTTATTAGATTTCTTGAAGAGAGACATTCTTTGTAGATTAAAATGGAATCTCGGGATTGTTTTAATATGCATTTACTTAATAGACAGAGATGTTTAGGTATTTATTGGACACTTGTACTTCACACAAATATCTATTCAGTTGCCCATTTTTAAATAGGTCTTTTATTTGGGGGGGTCTATTTCTGTGTTGCTTATATTCTAGATATTAGTCCTTTGTCTAAGGAATTGTTGATAAAAGTTTTTTTTCCTATTTGTAGGTTAACTCTTCTTGTTTCCTTTGTGTGCAAAAGCTTTTTAACTTTATGTTTCCATCTATCAATTCTTGGTGCTATTTTTGGTGCAATTGAAATTCTGTTCAGATTAAACAGATCAGTTCCACGTCTAGAAGCATTGTGTCGAAACACATTGCTTTTTAACCTGCTAGCCAGAATTTAAGCAGAATTTGTTTTTCTCTCTCATCAAATTTTGGACTAGGCTTCAATTTTTTATATGGTTTTTATATGTTTTTCTGTGGATTTCAGAAGATCAAATAGTTAGAACTCTAAAAATATCTGAAGCTGTTGTTCTATCCATTAACCACACACTAATGTCTGGCACTGCACTAGCCACTGGGATTAAGGAAGAAATAAGATCATCCTCAGTTGACAGAAATAGATATTCCATTGGATGGTAGTATTAAACCAAATACAAGCAATTGCTTGTTTCATTGTAATTAAATGCTATGAAAATATACTTAATTATAATTTTAATTACAATTTGATTATAGTTTTCAAAAATGGTCTGAAGTAGATGTATTGGGAGTTATTACTGCATGATAAATATATTTAACTTTGAGAACATTTTAAAAAATATTTCTTGAAAAAGCAACACTTAAGCTTGAGGGGCTAATGGAAATTGATCAGGTGAAAGAGATGAAGGCATATGGTATTGTTTCAGACCAGAAAACAGCATCTGATGGGGCCTAAAGTGGTTAGGAGTTGTGACCTTTGAGAAACTAAAAAGAAAGGCAAACAGTTGGATTTCTGTAAATTTTCAAGGATGTAGTGTGGAATAAAACTGGAGAAGTAGGAAGGTGCCAGATCACACTGGTCTTGCTTATGTTTTGTTTATACTAAACAAATTAAAATGTAATTATTGCCTTTTTCTCATGGGACTTTTAGGTGTGTGAGCAGAAGGGTAGCTGGTTTGGAAGTGGTAATATGCTATCAAACAGGGAGCCTCCACCCTGTTAGTGGGGGTTTGGTAATCATTAAATGAATAGAGTTATTTTTCTCAAATGTTTGCCCTTTAAATGTTTCATTCAAGTTTCTCATCATCACAAGGGTGGTGAGGAGATGTAGATGGTGAGATGTAAAGCAAATAGTTAAAGAATTATTAATGGAGAAGATAATTTTGTCTAATAGATAGTAAGGAACTCTTCAATTAAGTAGATAAACATTCTATCCAGTAAATGAATAAAATATTTGAAACATAATACAGAGTTCTCCCATTCGTTTTTTTTTTTACTTTAAGGAAAAACAAAACCACATTATCCAGATATTTCTTCACCTATCATGAATCATGTGGTGCTTGAAACTGACATTTGAAGCCATGATTAATAACATGCTTAATTGTTTTTTTTTTCTCACAGCTGGCAGATGGAGTGCTGTAGATGTGACTATGCCACATTGGTATTTAGTCTGCAAAGCAATGGTTTTACAGTCTGTGGCTTTCTCTGTTTTGATCTAAATACCCTGAAGACAAAACAGAATTCTTGAAAATTTATCTCTGTTTCTTCTTTTGGCTCTGCTGCCCTCTTAATTTTTATGCCAGTACAGTTGGGATTTGAGCCCCAGTTTAAAGGTGATCTTGAAGTTTTCAGCTTGTTTCTGTACAGTTCACATTTGTAGCTTCAAAGATAGATAGCTTTTGGAGATATAATTGGTATAATATAAACTTCTTGCTTTGAGAATAGCATTCACTGACATTGGTGCTTTTTTATGCTGTATAATCAAAATAGGTATTTGTCATTCTTTCTCCAGATTTTAACATATCCACTTGCATGTTTTGGAACTACTAGTTTTATTTGTCACTTTTGATAGTGTTTGCTTTCACCTTGAATGTAAGTACTATGTCTTCATTAACTAATGCTTATTTGCTATTCAGTTCAGTGGCCTCTAGGAGTCAAACACTTGGGAGAAGGAATCTCTGCCAGAAAGATATGTAATATTTGAGAGAGGTGGATTCAGTGGTCTTTGAGGTGAAGCCACGCTCTTCACTGGTAACACCTGCTGGGGGAATTCTGAGGGAGGTTTTAGTTGCATCATCACCCTGTGAACCTGATTTGTCATGGAGCAGAAGGGTTGAGAAACAATGAGCAAAGAGAGTTAGCTTTTAGGGATGGTGTTTGCTGAGCAAAGATTTTTATTTTGGGAATGTTTAATTGCCTTAGTAAAATAGAAAAAAATGTTTAAAAAATCAATTTTAGGTATTAAGAGCAATTTGTGTTATTTTGTAATTTTAAAACTTAAACAATTTATTAAACTATTGGTTTGACAAAATAATTTTTTGAAAAAATTAACAGCACTAATAGCCAACTCCTTGAACCTCTGTCTCCCCACATCTTGTTTTTCTTTCCTTCCCTCTGTTTTTCTCCTTCTTATTTCTTCCATATTCTTTTAAATTTATGATTTCACTGAAGTTTACACACAAGGCTTTTGAGATATTTGTTCATTTTACAAGTTTTAGAGTCTCTTAGATGGAGCTGAAGCCAATTATGAATTTGTGAATCAAACAGTTTATTTGGTGATATTAGTTTCATAGCAAGCAAAGGAGGACTTGTAGAGAACCAAGTACTTGTTTATGTTGTCTGGCTCAATGGGAGGTAGCACATCAAGGGTCTTCTGGAATGGTGAGACCGCAGACAGCCAGTTGCCATGTCCTGTAGGTAATAGGTCCTCTGGGAAAAGGGAGTTCCACATCAGCCTTTTGTTTCTGGAGGGACCCAGTCACACACAAGGTGTTGCAATTGGTGGCTTAGATACTCAGTGGTATCCTCTGGTCAACAGCACCCAAATGTTTTGGCTTAAGCATGAGGACTTCTACAACAAAGGGCCTGGATGATTATGGGTGTCCCTTTAGTCAGCAGCACCATGCGTGTGTGTCTAGACAGACATTTGATGGCCAGAGCAGCTGTCTAGGCCGTTATCAATTTTTGAGCTGGAGCTTCAGTAGGCCACTGATGGTTTATGTATGTATATTCTAGGCATAGTCTGGGTATGGTTGTTGGCCATCCAGAAGTGTATATCAATAAGAATAAGTGGTGTGATAAATGATATTTAGAGTTGATCGTGGTGTCACTCATGTCAGTCAGGTTTAGCTTCACTTGACAGAGGGACTCCATAATAAAGTTCAAGGTTTTAAATTATACACAGGCTCTCTCCACTGACATATGGAGTTTTCCTATACTGTATGCCTAGCCCTAAATTATGGCTCTCCTACAATAGATCTCTCACTTCTTTTGTTTGGTTTTGGGTTTTTATTTTTATATCCCTAAATACCATGCTTATACTACCACCTTGAGTTTTCAATTATGTTATTTTTTATTTTCAATTGCAGAAGATTCTGAAGTCTGTTTTTTTTATTGTTCTCATTCACCAACCCTTACTATGCACAGGAGAATGCAGTCCATTCCCTTTCTCCTAGTGTACACATACTGAAATGTGGTCAGATAAATTCAAGGTGTGTGGTATATTGACTCTATAAGCTGACCAACAGCTAGCAATACTATTTTCTAGGATTATTTTCTCTATCCTACTCATCTTTTTCTTTTTTTCCTTGTAAGTTATTAGTTTTCCTACTTTATATAAAATAATTTTTATTTGTTTATCATTAACTTTACTCCCATACCTCTACCCATGTTGTTATTATTTCTTCAATACAATCAGATGATTTGAGAATTTGTCAGTTTATCAGTTTTTGAAGATACCCTTTTGAAGCTTTCTAACCCTCTGACTGAACAGAACCTGGTGTGGTGGTTACTATAGGAACCAGCTCCTCTGAACTTCTTTTTTAATCTTTATTCTGTTAAACCCTGTATTCCCTGTATCCAATGCATTACTTTTTCTGGATTTGTTTTTTTAATCTTGTTGTAAAATAGCTTTTACTAGCTATAAAGAAAGGGGCACTGGGAGTTCAATTTTTCAAGATCTTGCATGTCTGAAATGCTTTTTTCTTATTCCCATTTGTAAAACATTATCAGACTCATGTTTCCTTTAGTTTTTTGTAAACTTCTTTGTCATCACCCATTTTCCATAAATGTCACATTTTGATACCTGATCCCTAGGCTGGAACTAAAGGTGATAATAATAGAGCCTATCACACAAGATTTTTGCAAAGATATAACGAATTACTCAAAATCCAGCACTTACACTAGCATGTAGCCTACATTCATCTTTCAATAAGTTTTACCTTTTATAATTGACAATGTGAAATAGGAAGAAAAGGGCTAAAGGTATAAGGGAAGTGGGAAGGGTAGAGGAAAGGAAGAAGAAAAAAGAAAAAAATGAGAAAATGAAAAAATAGAAATAAAGTTTTTGTAAATAGGGAAGGGATGAGGGGGTGAAGGGGGGCAGGAGTATGGGGAAAAGTGAAAACCAAGATCTGTCATGTAAAGGTACAAGTTCCCAATGATGAATGTAACTGTACTGTATACCTAAAATGTACCAATAAACTCAATGAGGAAAAAAAAGAAGTTTTACCTTTTAAAATTCTTTTGGAGGAAATTTTGGGAATTATTTATTTTGGATATTTTGTCTGTTTTCTTGTGGGAAACTCCTATTATTTCTGAGCAGAATCTCTAAATTTTATATCTTCTCTATCTTGATTTTTAATCTTTTTGTCCTACTTTCCAAGATACATCCTTAACTCTGTCCTGTAGCCCTTAGCTTGAATTTTTAAATTTTTCCTACTATATTTTAAGTTTGAATCCTGTGCATGTGTTTGATAGCATTCTCTTCTTAGATCAGGAATGCTATGTCTTAATATTCTGAGGAAAATATAAGTCAAACTAATCTTTCTTTGCTCTGGGTTCTGTAAGTAGAGATTTTTCTCAAGTAAGAGAGAAACTTACTTGCTGCTTATGCCCTCCAGTTACTGGGCTTAAATATTAGATTGTCTCAACATAATCTGCTTCCTTTTACTTTCAAGGCCTCAGGTAAATACAGCCTTTTTGAAGAAATGTTCCCTGGTCTCCCATGTAAAATAAAAATTAGTGATTATTTTTTGATTTTTTTTGTTATTACATGTTTGCATTACACAGTGTTTACATTCCTTGTGTGGAGTTGGTACATATACATAAAATTATTTCTACCTTTGTTTGTATTTTCATTTACTATTTATTTTCCATCACTTCATACAAGATCCCTAGTGTAGGGATTTTGTTTCTTTCATTCTCAGCTATAGTTCCAATCAGTGCTACATAGTAGTACCTCAGTAAACATTTGCTGAATACAAAACAATATACATACCATAAAAACTATTTATTGAAGGCATTTGATACAGTGTTATAGCAGAAAATAATTTAATTTCCCTGCAGTACTTGCTCTGTTAAGCTAAGACAGTGCATTTCTTTCCCATATTAAGTATCTATCAGGTATGAAATCCATTTATTCTATTTGCTTTCATGGACAAAAGCTCAGGTTGATTTGACATTACAACTCTAGGTTTTCTTCTAATAAGAGTCATACTGGAGTCTTATAAGGCCTTGTTAATGTCTCATAATTCTCCCACACTGTTCTTTTGTCCTCACCCCTTGCTTGCTAAGCTGTTTCCACCTCCTGCATAGAAAGGTGACTGCATAGCATTAGTCTCATCCAGGACACAGTTGAAAAAGGGAGTGTATTTAGTAACAATTATTCCTATCTAACAGGCATAGAAAGCACTGGCCTTAAACCACAGGACAGGGTACATGCTGTCCTATTTTAAGCCCAATAGTAGTTGGAGGAAGGAGACATATAGACAATATTTCAATCAGTGGGTACAGTTATAATCTGACACTAAAATGTTTACTGTGAAAGAGGCATACTTACTATGTTTCTCATGCATAGAGAATCTTTCTTTGAAGCCAGCTCTGAGCAGCCCTTACTACCCAGGAACCAGTCTCTAAACTCTCTGGTGCAGATGATGTCTCCTGTGACTGGTTGCCATAGTTTCTGGCTTAATATCTGCATTTTGCACACTTTATTTCCAGCTTTTTCCTACTAGATATCAGTTCATTGTAGGCAGGGAGCTCTCTTGGGGTGATGTAAAGGTTAGGATATTCACTGTTGTTTTCCCTCTGTTAGTTCTACATTTGATAGGTTCAGCCATCATTTAGCAGACACTTTACACTTCTATGGCATCATTTCTTTTTTCTGCTAACTCCAAACAATATCTTACTTTTTGAGGTTTCTTCAGTCATAAGTCAGGTACAAATTGTTTGTGATCAGATTTTCTCTTAACCGCTAGAGCACCTACAAGACTCTAGCTATTTTCCTAAAGTTCTGCTCATTACGATTAGGAGGCCATCATTTTTCACCTTCTATAATCTTCTTCTCTCTTTCTCTCTCCCCACCCTGAATTCCCTTGAGCATCCTGAAATGAGCTTTACTTATTTTAGGATACGGTTTATTGAGCATCCATGGACCTTATAAACATTAATTCAAACTCTAAGACCATAAGAAAAAGCTACTTGTGACCCTCTATTACAGTAATTCTTAACAAAGTGTTTGTGCTGCGTGCAATAATTGGCATTTTGCATGTAATTTCACATTTAATGTTATTGAAATAGAAGATATTTACTATCCTTATTTTATAGATAAGAAAACTGAGGCCAAGAAAATTACAAACAAACAACAGTCACACAAATAATGAAAATGGAGCTTGGGTGGATTTATATCTAGAATGGTTGCTTTCAGATATTAATCATGATTCTGTCTGGCTAAGAGAGAGGTAGATGAGTGAACATGAATGTCTGCCCACCTCACTCCTTTGTCTCTTTCAAATCTTACCCCATGGTTTAATGAATTATAAGATTTCAAAAGGGTCTTGTGTAGAGAAAAGTGTATTTGTCATGTAGATAGATTAAAGAATATGAGAACATAAGTGAAATGGGATTTTCCAGATGAAGTATAAGAGGCAACAGTAAGATGAAGCTGGCTCCTTAGGAGAGACAGAATTAGAAAGGAAAGTAATTAGAGAAGAGTAAATAAGCTTTTTTATCCTTCTCTTTATTTCAAGAGTTTTGGTACCTCTAAGGAAACTAGAATTCATTCTGATAATGGATTGAAGTTTCCTAATTAATCTAGCACCAAAAGATAGGACAGTTAAGGTGTAGAGGAGGGAGAGTCAATGTATTAATTGAACTGTATCTAAATGGAATAGAGTTGAAGAGAAACACAGGTCCCAGGTGATTTTGGTTGCCTTTTTAGTAGTGATTATGATTACCTTGTTAGTGAAAATATTTTCTCCTTGAATTTTTAGAGACTATATATATTTTCAATTTCATTATATTAAGATCCCACTGACACTTGGCCAGATCACTGTCTTTGTAATTTTCTCCATTTTACTTCCAGGTCAAATCTAGTTTAGCTATAATAGAGTGCAGGCCCAGACTTGATAATTGAAAAGTAACTGAAAATGAAACACATAATATTTTCCATGAGGAAAATATTTTCAATGACATTTTAATAACCATAAAATATTGTTTGTTTTAATATTCACGTGAACCATCCACGATATAATTATCAGTTTAATAAGACTGTAAATTTACTTCATAGTCTGCTTTGGTTCTTCCTCTTACTTCTACTGTCCTGCACTAATATATAGATATGAGACAAATGAGAGTTGCATAATTTCTCTTTGTGGAGGTATGATAGTTGATCTGGCTTGTCAGTTTGCATTGCTTGAGAGATGAGTAAACCAAACTTCTAGGTGTGTCTGGTTGTGTCATAGAGGCATAACCTTAGTAATTATATCTGGTCCCTGAAACTTCCTTTCTATAATGTGCTTTTCTCTTCTGCCATGATGTTCCTTCCTTGGAGCCAGCTGACCATTGGTAGAATCCTCTGAAAACATGAAACAAAATGAGCCTCTTTTTCTTTAAGTTGCAGTTATTTTGCAATTTATATAGCAACTGAAAAGCTGATGGAGACAGGAGGGAGTGTAACACAAGTGAGTCCAGCAATAGATTCAAATTTAAGCAATCTCATATACTTGAATGAATATATTTAGACTCATAAATACAATGCTATATTTTTTTTGTTTTCATGTCAAGAACTAAGAACTGCTTTTTTACTAAAAGTGATTTTCTTATGGCTATGTAGATTGGCCTTCAACAGTGCTCTGCGTTATCACCTCTGTCAAGACATGAGTTTTGATTGAGCACAACTGCAAGCGCCAATGTGCATCTTTTAAAAATAAAGCAATCTCTGTAAACACAATTTCTAAACTAGAAAAGACTAGGAACATGTTTGTGATGTGCTCTTTGGCTTTATTGTATGTCCTCTGCTCCCAAGAGCGTGTGATCACGTCGCTGGCCCTCGTACCACCGGAGCAGCTCCTGGCTCTTCTAGAGGAGCATCTTCTGTCATCTTTGTCACTACTTGCTAGATGACATTTTTTTCTTCTGTGCCTGATGAAACCAATTATTTTACTTTTCCCAAGAGTGTGTCAACTATGTCATTGTCATTGTTTCCACCAAAGGTATATGAGTCTTGTTTTGTTAAATTTATTTTGAAATTTTGGCGTTTTGTTCTAAGATCCTTCTGTTTTTTCCCCTCCTTTAAAAAAAGTCTTCCTGTACAGTAATTGTATTTTGTTGTCTCTTTTAATGTGAAGGTGACTATTTGACATCCTTGTCAAAGTGTCTTTCTTTGTCTAATAATTTATTGTAAATGTCACTGCTATTGTACAGTTGTGTCAGAATATATGTCACATTCTCACTTTTGTTGTTCAATGTTTGACCTATTACTGCCACAGATACAAGTTAACCTTTTATCAAATCCTTTTAGAGACTTTAGAGAGTAGCAAAAACGAATTTATTTCTGGCTTAATTATCCCTCTTATTCCCAAAGTGTTCAGAATATATTTTTTCAAAAAACAGAATGAAAATTTTCTCAAACACATAGGTTTCCCCAAGTTTTTGTTGATTTTGACAGTTTCTTTGGGTCCTTTTCACCAGTTGTTGTTGTCATGTCATTTTAAATATATAGTAATTATTTTCTCATATGCTCATTTGAATGTGGTGACTTTCTTGAAATGGAAGTCTGCATTTTATATTCTGAATATTCATTGTGGCAGAAATCTTTTCTCATTTGCATTCTTTTCAAGAAAATATGTCTTTTAGAGATAATATGATTATAAAATTAGGTGTAGCTATTAAGATTCTATTAATATTAATTGTATACAGATGTAAAAAAAATTGAAGATTTTCTTGATTTTCTAAAGTGTTATCTAAGTAAATCACTAAGAAATAAGGGAAAAATCCACCCTAGAAGTAGTAGTTTGATGTTGATAACACACCTATGAGTTATGTTGTTGTTTGTCATGGAATACAAAAATGTAAGGCATCAGCATTTTTGCCTTTTTTCTTTTCAACAAATTCATCATAGTTTGGTTTTGAAAGCAATGCTACTTCTTAAGTCCTGTACATTTCTTTGACTTTTTGAAAATAGCCCATTTGAAAATGTCGCAAACACAAATTGCAGTTCCTCCCCTTGTTGTGGTCAGTAGTTATCCAAATTTAATCTCTGAAGCTCTTTCCCTATTGCTTTGTTTTTTAATTTCAGCTATATATTTCTTTATAAGCCAGATCAGAATTGTAAACTTCGTTTTTCAATGTCAAAAGACACTGCAGGTTCTTAGTTCCAGTCACTTGGTTCACAGAAAGAGTGAAAATTAGATCATGTTAGGGTCATATTTAAAGTACCCGGGATTGTATCAGTTCTCTTGTGTTTATCTCAGATGTAGAGTTTTTCCGTCCAGTTACTTTAGTGGGGGAAAGTGAGAGTAGAAGCAAAATATGATCGCCAATAATTACTTCACAGTGTGGGAAACTCGCTGGTTGTGTCAGCAATCCCAGCTGTGAGGTCCAGTTTCAGTTCAGCTATGCCCATCTGGACTGTGTTAGTGCAAGTACTTTGCTTTTCTGCTTTAAGAAGAAAAGGAATGAGCACAGACTGGCTTCCCTTGTTTCAGTACATTAAAGCAATCACTTAGTGTTTATTATACTAATTAATTATATCCCTATTTATTTTGTACAATTATTTGTTTGCTCTTAGTGGGTAGATAATGAATTCTGGTTAGCAGAAGAGGGATAAAGCAGAAATTAAAAATATCCAAAACCTTGGCTCAAGATTAGGTGCTTGAATGGGAGAGTGAAAAGCTGTCGTTAGGATGCCTTGCACTGGTATGAACTTGCATTGTCTTTCATCACATTCGGAGCATCAGTTCTGCTTACTGAATTCCTAAATTATGGATGCTCAGTGTGTGAACTCACAATGAACTGCTTACTCTAATAGGATTCATCTCCATTATAAGTTGATATAACAAATAAATTTAAATATGCAATTAGATGCTAGGGCTCTTGAAGAGCCATCTATTAGAAGATAAATTTTTGGAAGACAAATACAAGGCTATAACGATGTAGACAGAAGATTAGGACAGTTGCAATTAGAATTTTATAAACAAACATTAAGGTTTCTCTTTTTAGTGAAATAGTATATTTAAATAAACAACTCATCTGCAATTCTCCTTGACATCTCATTACTCTGTGAATTATATACTTAGTCTGAGCATCACAGGATAAAAGTTTGGTTATTAGATGGCTGATTCAAAAATGATGATGAATATTTCAAAACTTTCAGGAATCTGCTCCTCAGCAGTTATTATTACTCATTCCAGCAATCTTTTTCAGAATGTGTCAGTAGATAATGTACCAAGATAAACTTGGTACATTAAATAGAACACTGTTTTTTTTATGAAGACCTATATTAAGGACAATCAGTTGATTTTTTTCTGTGATCTATTTTGTGATTTGCCAAACTGATTATGACAAAATCAAAGGCAATTTACCTTAAAAATGTTGTTTGGAGTTGTTGTTCAGTTATTTACTAGACTTTGATGTACACGTAAAAGTTGAAATATTCTTAAGGTTTAAAATATTTTTAAAATTGTAAAGTTTTTGTAAGTAAAATTATTGTGATGTAACTGGGAAATTTTCATAGATAATGTTAAATGGATTAATCATTTAGCTGTGATTATGGCATCAGAGCAAGATGGCATGGAAGTGTTCGTTGTGTATATAACTTCCAGGCATTCATATTTTCTGGTTCCAATTATCCTGAACACCCTCGTGACACATACTTATAAATTTGATTATAGTCATTATATATTTTTAGATTTTTTTCTACCAGTCTATGATTTTGTAAAGAACAATGTCTCAATTATGGTAAGCCTTGCTGTAAAGTGGAATGGTATCTCCAAAATTTACACATCTTATATCTTAATTGATATTATTAATAACTATATGTATTTTCTGGGTGCATTGTGATGTTTTGATGCATGTATTCCTATGTAATATTTGGCATACATCCCTTCAAACATTTATCATTACCTTCAAAGAGAACCTTGAGAACTTTCTTTTGTGGCTATTTTAAAATGTAAACTATAATATTGTTAACTGCAGTCACCCTACTAAATTGTAGAACACCAGAATTTATTTTGCGTAGCTGTGATTTTGTACCTGCTCATCAGTCTATTCCATCAGCCTTTCTCTTGCCTTTGCTTTCCGCCTTCTGGTGAACTATTCTACTTTGTACTTCTATGAGGTCAGATATTTCACATTTTACAAAAGATTGAAATCATGCTGTTTTTTTTCTTCCTGTTCTTAGCTTATCACACTTGACATAGTTAATCCATCTTGCTGCAAATGACAGTTCATTCTTTTTTATCAATGAGTAGTATCTATTATGTATATATGAAGTATGATAAAATATAGTGAACATTTAAATAAAAATTTAAAAGATACACTGTCATTAATATTTCCTCAAAATACTTACCTTTGCTTCAAATGCAGTTCTTTCATTGTTTTTGTCACTCTTTGAAACAGTTCTGGAAAACCTCCTTCATGGGTACCTGCCTTTTTGCATTGATATCTTGAATTGATTCAAAACATTTATGGCAATTTCTGATAAAAAAATATTGTGTGTCCTCATCCACCTTGCTCATCAGATCTGGCACAGTGGGCCTTCTGGCTCTTCCTCAATGTCAAAATGACAGTAAGAGGTAAACATACTGAGTTGATTCAAGACCTCATAGGAGCCATGAAAGCACAACTAAGGACATGAAAAAGGAATTTCAGCGCTGTATCAGAAAGTAGCCAGTAGGATGGTATAAACTTGTTTCAAATTGTTGTATCTTGAGATAGATTAATGGCAATATGTCTTTTAGTGTAATAAATTTTTAAAAATGAACATATACTATGATTTTTTTATTTTACTCTAACTAAAACATTTTATTTTTTCCATTGAAAAATGGCAAAATTTCTCAAAATACTGCATACAAATGTTCAACCAGTATATGAAAAAAATACTCACATTCTCTAATCATCAGGAAAATGTAAACCAAAACCGCAATAAGGTATCATCTCTTCTCAATAAAATAGCTATTACAAAAAAAAAAGGCAGAAATAATGAATTTTGGTAAAGATATGGAGAAAGGGGGAGTCTCATACACTGTTGGTATGAGTGTAAATTAGCACAAATTATATAGAAAACAGCATGGAGTTTCTTTAAAAAATTAAAAATTAAATTACCCTATGATCCAATTACCTCACTACTACATGTTTACCCAAAAGATGTTAAACTAGTATGTTTAAGAGATATTTGTACTCCCATATTTATGCCCTCTTTATAATAGGCAAGAAACAGAAACATACTAAGTATCCATCAACTAATGAGCAGATAAAGAAAATGTAGTACAGAATTATTTTTATGATGTTAATCGGTATAACTATTGGATATGGGAAAATCTGTAATTAAATGTGTAAAAATAATAATACAGGTCTCACAGTAGTTTTGTGTGGATTAAATGTGAGAATATAGAAGTGTCTAATTTATTCTTGCTTGACAATAGAGTTTCTTAAGTATAGCAGTAGGCATTTCATTTGAGTGGTCTTAATTTTCAAAGCAGTAATAAATGATATTTTCTGAGACCTGACTAAATGTCTTGCACTATTATAAATGTTACATGTAGTAATGCCTTTGTATTTATTTTAATGTAAATCTATAAGTCTACAGATTAATTACATTTCAGCAGTGGTTCTTAACAAAATGCACAAATGAATAAACATTCAACCACAAGTTTGTAGAAGGCAAAACAGATAGTTGTTCATTCTCAAGGGTTCCAGTACAGGGTCACTAAGATAGAAGAAAAGACAAAACTTTAGAGAAAAGCATGGATTAACTTAGGCAGTGGTTAGGAATTCCATCAGTAGCCTGGAGTCCAGGACTAGTTATTTTGGGAACTGAGCTCCTGGGAAATGCAATGAATCAAAACCAAAGACTGAGAACCAAGACCGAAGCCCAACTGAGATGACATTTGGAACAGGGAATAAAAGTACCGTAGAATGTTCTCCTAAGGCTGAGGGTGGAATTCACAACTCTAAAGACATCAGGCTTTAAACTGGTGTTCAGTGAGACAAATCTCTATAGTCATCACAGGAGCTACTTTATATCAAACTCTACCTCTGCAATAAACTAATCTGAGAGGCAAGCAACACAGGTATCTGCTTTTACAAATAGTACAGTATCTGCTCCTATACTTAAAATTACTAAGGTATTAAGATGACATAGTTAAAACATATATGTGCCAATTATCAATTGCTTCTAAGTAGAGGTCTATTTTTGGCTTAAGCCCCTCTGTGACCAATTACATAATTTTATGGTCAATTGATTTTGTGATGTCCAAATTCAAATGATCCAATTATTAATTATCACTAAGCAATGTATTATGTCACTCAATAAACCAAGTGCATGCACAGAAATAGGTTCCCAGAATAAAGTGTATATTTGAATTTATTTGCTTGTGTAACTTTTGAAAAAATATAGAATTATGGTATAATTTTCCAACTAATAATTTTCTAAGACCTTCACCCATGTATTCTTCTCTATCTCTAAAGGGCAGGCAACTTCTAGGAATAGTTTTCATAGAAATCCAAGTTTGAGTTTATGAGTACCTTTTAAAATTGTAAAATGTTTCTTAAAATACTCAATTTGTGTTCAAAACTCTGTTACTTGTATGAGATTGAATCATTTTTTAAAATTTTAATGAGTATAGAGATTTTACAGCTTGATTTGTTTTTTATCACATTATATTTCATATGTATTTGCAAACAATGTACTAAACATTAGAAACTGAGCTACAAACAATATAGATAATATTCTTGTACTCTTCAAGCATATAGTTTGGTATATGCTATAGAAAAACTATCCATAGTTCTAATGAGAGGAATGCAGCCAACTCACTGAAGTATATTGGGAAAGATATTTTAAAAAGATTTAGAGAAATTATTTGCTTTTCTATATACAATAATGTGTATAGACTTCAGCAGTTCACCATACAAATAAATGCCTGGAAGATAATGGCCACCACTTTGAACAGCTCTTGTAATTGTAGAGGCTAAAGGTAGCTTGTACTAATCTCATGATGTCTCAATAAATTTTGTGTTAAAATATTTATACCAGTTTTTCTTTTCCTGATTGTATATATTTTGGTGGAATATATTTGTGTATATGTATGTATATACGTATACACACATATATATATATATATGTATATGTGTGTGTGTGTGTGTATGCGTATATATATATTTTTTCAATTTCTATTATAAACATTAGTGTCTTAGTCACTTTCCTCATTACTGTGACTCAATATCCCACACCAATAGCTTAAAGGAAGAGCAGTTAATTTTGCCTCACAGTTTTCAAAGTTTCAGTCTATAGTTGATAGGCTCAAGTACAGAAACGGCATGTTGGAAAGGATTCCTACAAAAGAAAGCAGCTCACATCATTGCAGCCAAAAATCAGAACAATGAGGGTATAGGCAGAGAGAGGGAGGATACCATTTCAAATCACGTTCCCAGTGACCTTCCTCTAACTAGGCCCAATCTCCTAATAGCAAGTCTTCCATAGCACCCCCTATGATCCAACCATCTTTTAAAAGCCCCATCTGTGAACATTGAGAAATTTGGGGACTTTCTAGATTCTGCCCCTGAACCCCCAAACATTCATATTTATGCTTTTATATAAGAAGCATTTAAGTCCATCTCTAAGAGTCACCAGTTTCAAAGTTCTAACATTGCTAAAAAAAAGTCCAAGTCCTAAGTCTCCTTTGAGACTTGAGGCAAGCTTTTAGTTGTAAGTCCCTGCAACAATCAAAAACAAGTTAAATAATGGCACAGGCAAACATTCCATTTCAAAAGAGAGAAATAGGAGACCAAAACACATGAACACAAACATTACATCCCATAATTCAATGCCTATGACCTGTGTCAAGTTGTGGTGAGATATGAGCTCCAAAAGGTTTAGATATCCCTGTCCCTATGGCATTGCTGGATGCAACCCTCATAGCTTCAGGCCCAACCTCAGCTTATCTCTTCTGGGTTCATCATTCATCATCCATTATCTATCAGCCATCAGTTCATACACTGACTGGAACTTGTTTTATCAGGATGGTTTCATCAGGGCAAATTAATCTCTGCTGTAAATTATCTTTCATCCGTATGTAGGTTAGTTTGAATTTATTCTCATGCAGTGTCATGGTTCCTAAAAAGAAAGAGGCGAGGAAAAACATTCAAAGCCTCCTGAAATATAGGGTTGGAAAGGGCACAGTATCATTTCTGCCACATTCCTTTAGTCAAAATAGAATGCTGTCCACATTCTAGGAATAAAGAAATAGATTTTGGGTATTCACAGTTTCACAGACACATGGATATAGGGAAAAGTGCTGAACTGCACTGTGTTTGTAATCAGCACACCAGAGCCAGTGTGTGGGAGGATGAATGGTAGTGGAAGCTCTCCCAGTCTGCTGGCATTAAAGTAATTCATACAATCATTTTGACAATTAACGTTACTTTACATAATAAACTCTAGGATTATGTTCTGTTGCTTCAACTCCTAAGTTTCCCAGGTACTAGCCATCCAGGAAGGGCATCTGGAGAAGACTGTGACCCTTCTTTGCTGCGTCTCTGTCTGGGTAAATGCACATCTAGTTCTGAGATGCAGTGTTAGGATGTCATCTGTTCCCATGTACCAGAGACATTAGGTATAGAGCTGATACTTTGACCTCCATCAGCCTCTCTCCTTTTCTCTTTCAATATTTCTCAACTAAGGCCAGGAAATGCATCATTATAAGTTGGCTCCCTTCAAATCTCAGTAGCACGTTGTTTAATATCTGTCTTTATGTCTAAAATATAAATTGCTTTTCTTTAATATCTGACATCATGTCAATGAAGTTCAGAACATCACTTAGAATGGTCGAGTCACTCTGTTGGTGATTGTGCAACTGAATCACTGAATGAATATATAAAAGAACATTTTCCTTTTGAAAGAATTAAGAGGCCGCGCCATCAAAGTGAAGCATAGCTTATTCCTTAGGTTGTGGAGATATTTTTGGCTCTGACGCAGTTTATTTTTATACCATCCTACAATCAGCACCTTTTGGCTCATGTTCACATGGTGTGTGTTCCTTTGCGCTGACTATGACGCTGAATAATCACTACTCACTCATAGGTATCACCTCATTCTGGATTGTCCTCTTATGGTGACCTCTATTAAGACAAAGGCAGCACAATAAATGAGCGATCTTGCCTACTTAGCATCTCAGCAGTGGACAGTTGGTTTCATATTTTTGGCATCTCTAGCATTTTTTTCCACTATAATTCATGCAGTGGGGTCTGTTGAGAGCAAACATATTAACAAGGGCATTTTTAAAAACCACTTTCCTGGAAACTATGAGATAAAAATTAGCCCTTTTTATGTTAGAAGGAATAAATCTGTAGCAGAAAGCTTTCTCCAGAGAATATTCTGATTTATGAAATTCTAGATAATTGTATATATTTTTGTTATCATATTCTAGTGGTACATAATGAATATATTCATTGTGGGCAGTTGATAAATGTACATGACACATCTTAATTGTATATTTTTAAACTTTTTACTATGGAAATTTCATCCATATACTAAAGTAGCGACAGCCATATGACAAAATATAAGATTGCTCTGCTGAGACAGGATCTAAGAGGACTATAATTTGAATGATTGAACACAATCAAAAGATTGAGAGTATAGGTTCTGATATTGTATAATCCATCTTTCTCAGAATGTGGTACCAACAGAGTCTTAAGAGCTGCAAGATCAGAATTAGAGCTTTAACAATGATTCTATGTGATTATACTATTGTTTATTATTGTCTTTGCTATAAGGAAGCAGAAACAAGGAAAGGTCCAGTAATTGCCACAAGATCATAACGTAGGTAAATACTGCAGTGAGCTCCGCATGTCTGAATCTGACCTCACAATTTCAGCATTGTCTTACTTAGCTTGGACCCTCTCCTTGCATTCCATTGCTGTTTAGTTATGTCTGTGAGCCCCTATTCTGTGCTGAACAGGCTCTTTGAAATCTCCAAATTCTCCATTTCCCTTCTATTCCATCTACTACTCCAATGAAGATCACTTTCCCTATTTCTTCTGGAATCCATCATTCGTGTTTCAAGTCTACTTTTGACATATTGTTCTGCCATATTACTTACTTATTACCTTTCAATATAATTTTCCTTCCTCAGAATCTGTTTTCATAATTTCTTGCTTCTTCCCCTGTTCTCTTTTTACTTTGTTTTTCCTTTCTCAGCCATTAACCTTTACCGTTTATGTTGATGCCCCTTAAAACACCTTTAGCCTCACAATTATGCAAAATCAGTATCATTGCTGACATTCGCCACTTCTTCAAGATTAGAGGCTTATAATCAGGGCTAAAGAGTGTGGAACAAAGCTCAGAGATAAATAATTTTGACTCTATAGTTAGACAGATTTAAGAGAAAATGTGGCTTACTAGTTAAATAGCCTAAAGAAAGTAGGCTTCTGTGAACTTTATTCCTACTTAAGATTTAGAATATCTTTATGATACAGTCATTACTATAATTAAGTGAGGATTTATGTATAGCACAAAGTAATGGCATGATGTATAAATCTTTTTTTTTTTTTTTTTTTT
>NW_022900928.1:47150337-47160163 GCF_012274545.1 Fukomys damarensis
TTTTTTTTTTTTTTTTTTTGTACCAGGTATCGAACTCAGGCCCTTGCGCTTGTGAGGCAGGGGTCAGAACCACTGATCTAAATCCCCTGCCCAAAAACTTTAATAAAAGCTGGCAGTAACAATGTCTGTACACACATTCCTCAGTCTCTAGAATCAGTCAACCTTTAGGATCTATTGCCATTCTTTTTATGATGACTTTTCTGCTTCTCACTTCTGCCACTTATACTGCAAATTACCTACATTCTATACTGCTAATAGCCGGTTATTGATTCCAATAATTACTCCTTCTCAGCTCGGCTGCCTCTCTTTTCATGGAGGACCAGGGCTAGAACACTGCTAGAACATTATTAGAGCACTGGCTTTCCTTGATATTGGATCTTGCTAGAGATAGCCCCTCTTCATAGTCATCATTGCACAGTATCTGCTCTCCTTTATTGGTGGTGCCTTTTATTTATACCAAGCTGCAGTGTATTTATAATACTCTCATTTCTCTTTGCTCTTTCACTAACATTCCTTTAAGCCATTACTATCGATCATGTGCTATTGTACCAGCCACTGTGGGAATCTAAATATATATATTTTCTTATGTCAAGGCTTTTATAACTGATAGATATTATTTCAGTATGTTTTCTTTCTGTAATGGAAATTATGATTAACTCTACTCAATATCCAAATCAATCCTATCTCATCTTTCTCTTCTTCAGGAAAGAGAATATCTAAATTGTATCTGTGACCATGCGGTTTGCCTTAGTCATTTCATGGTGTTAACCCAAGGAACACTTTTTTTCTGTTGGAAATTAAAATTCATACTTTCTGTAATTTTGGAGTTGAGGACCAAACAAGTCAATTTTCTAAAGTTTAAGAATGAAGCTGTAAAATAGTTGGTATGAATGTCATGTAAGCAGTGTTCCTCACTTAAATAAAAAAAAATAGAAAGAAAAGAAGGATGTCTTGATTGGTCTCAGATACAGAAATCAGAGAATAAACTATTTTGCAATGTTCCTACAAGGTCAGATATAGGAAAGCCCAGTTTATAGAAGAGAGTGCTCTTTATTTATGGAAACCAAGAGCTGCTTGTAAAGTACTGGCAGAAAAAAAATTTTTTTTAATGCTGTCTTTTTGCTAGAAAAAAAGTGGCTGTTGCTTAACCTCACCTAGCCCTGGGACTGTCACATCTGCAGTGGAGACTTCTCGGAGTCTCAAATGGAAAGACAGACAGATGGATGTTTTAACCTTTATAGAGGGTATGCCACATCAAACGAGTTGGGGATTTAATCAATTAAAACATAAAGCCATTTTTTTCATGGTCTTTTCTCCCGAACAGGATGATCTTTTGTCTGTACACATATAAAGCTTATTTTACTGTTTGTTTACTTATTTTTAGCTAAAAATCTAAAAACAAATCAAGAAGTTTTTGCTCAAAATGTCACTGGATACTTCAGTTAGTTCTGATATAGAAATGAATTTTTAGGAAGAAAAAAACTCTTATAAGATGATTTTATTCTGACATCTAAATACATAATTCTAGCAAATTTGGCAAGAAAACACAGCTGCCTGCAATGAAACTGTGTTTTGCAATGTCCTTACTTATTGACACTTTGAAAATCAGGATTAAATCTACTTGAATAAAAAGTATTTCAACTTACTTAACCTTTGTATTTTTGCTAGTGTGCAAAAATGTAAGAAAAAATTAATAATATAGATTTTTTTTTTGTATCAGGGATCGAATTTGGGTCCTTGGGCTTGTGAGGCTGGTGGTAGAATCACTGAGCTAAATCCCCGACCACCAAAAATTAATAATATAAAAATTTATAATGCTTATTTCTGTTTAACTCACTAAATAGTTTAGTCATCCATCTCAAGAATTTTCAGTGAATATTTTAAATTCTTAGCCTTCAGAGGACTTAAATAATTATTCATTAAGAGGATGTTAAAATTCTTGTAAATATCCAAATAATGGTTGAGGTAATGGAGATGAATAAAGATAGTCTAAAGCACTTATAGGCATTTTCCAGTGACTATCTGGGGGACAATTGATAGTAGGTATGATATATTGTACATGAAAATAATGTACTGTAAACACCACTAGAAAACATCACATCTGCTCATCCAAAATGCTACACTTAATATCTAACACAGTATCTGGTCCTTTTTGGGCCAGAATTCATAAGTCAATGATCTGGAGGGGAGTTGTTTTCATATAATGAAATTCCCTAGAGTCATCAGCTTAATCATGGAACTTCCACAGATAGTAGCTCCACTCAGTGTATCATAATACTAGCAAGGGTAGTGCTGGAAAATCTGTAGTAGGACTCAGATGCTAAATTTTTTATGTATTTTTCCTTCTGCCTCCTAAATTTATTTTTATTTGTATATCAAGATTCCCAAAAGTTGTGGATAGCATTTCTTAAGGTCAATTATATAAAAGTTATATAAAAACTTGATTCTACCATTGAAATATATCTCCTGTAAATGTCTTCTTTACGGTTATTACTCATGTTATAGAATGTGTAATCAATAAATACTTTTCAAATCCAAGAGTACATGGAGAATACCACACCTAATTCAAACATTCGCTGAAAGGCTTGAAGAAAGAAATGAGCCTTGCACAAACACATTTTCTTACTGTATAGTTTTGTTCTTTTTATACTGAAAGACAAGTTGAAAGAGGAAATTTTCTCAGCTGTCACTGTTGTTGTCCTTTCCAGCTGCCTTGAGAATGTAATAGTTCTTCCTATTTCTACATCTTCACTCAACCTGAATTTAGCACTTTCAAAGCAAAATGTCCATCTCCTTCCCTAAATCACTTTCTCTTCTGAGTTCTTTTTTTTTAGGACATAACATTTCAAGTACTACCTCCCAAACTGGGGGCCAAATTTGACCATGGTTCCCAGTGGAAACAGTTGCCAAATTAATTCCTTAACATAGTTTCTGATATACATCCTTCCTTTCTGTTCCACCTGCTGGTTACTCAAGTCTAGGTACTGATATTTCAAGCCTGGGTAACTGAAAGAGATGCATGATTAAAGTCATTGCCTAATTACATAACACATGCTCCCATACACTGTAAATATGTGGCAACTTTGGTAACCTCAAGTATTTTGATAATCCTTTATCTTAGGCATTTAAGGTTATCTGAAATCTGACTCAGAAACTTTTACTCTGTCTTCAGTTTTTCCCTCAAAGGAACTTGTTCCATTCAAGCCTGACTGTAAATACCTTTTACCTCAGAATCAGAAACTACCCTATCTTAGGAATAATACTCCATCCTCATCCTATTCCATACTCATCCTAGTGACACCCAATTAAGCAATTTAGTTTGGCTACTTATAGGTATATTATTGAAAAAGAAAATAAATGCTCTGTGAAGGCAGCCACATTTATTGTAACCTAATTTGAGCAGAACCAAATAACAAGGGAGATGACTAATACTTAAACAATTTGCTGTGCATACAAGTAACAGAGTAATTGGCTCTGAGACTGGGCTAAAAAAAAAAGCATAAAATATTTTATAATAATCCTCATTGTGCCCCAAATTGAAAACTAAGAGATTATGGCTGGAAAAAAAAACATAATTCAATAATCCTGACTTGTGGATAATGGACTGAAGAGAGTCAAAATACATATGTAAGCTTTTTGGTATGTAATAGAGGTTATTATAAAATATATTTACTGAATTGCAACTGATATTTATCAAGGAAAGATATCTTGTTCTTTTCTTATTTACAAAGAAAATTCAGCAAAACTTTTTAGTGTTTTCTTTTTGCTAAAAGCAAAAAAGGTTTCTTGAATGCTGAAGACTAAGTAGTATAGAATTAGTTGTGGTATTTCCCTATAATAGCCAGAACAATTTTAAGAGAAGGGTGGTTTTGGAAACAAGTCTGATCACGATTATGTTACAGATTGTATTTACATGTAACATCACATTAAACTGAAAAATTATTATATTCAGCACTAAAGTAGCACTTTTAGATCATATTTTATTTGTGTGTATTTGAGTGAAAAATGCAGAGGATGTCCCTTCTCCTGACCCTGTGCTAATTTCAAATTTGATTGTTGATGAAAAGTCAAAATTAACTCCAAGGTGTTTTTGAAAGTACTTTAACTGAAGTTAAAATTAAAAAACAAGAGCAAAAGGGGATTTTTTTTAGTAGGTATCAAAATGTCACTAAAGGAAAGGCAGAATAATAAAGTAAAAATATACAAGAGTTTTAAAAAACATGAAAGAATATTGTCATTATAGAACTTCACCACACAGGTTTTTTGAAATTGAATAATACTCCAAAAATGTAGACTATTTAGCAAGCACCTAAGAATTTGACAAGTATGCTTTGAATTTTAAAGTATGCATTTTGGTCTGACTCATTTAAAATTTAATGGTTTGAGCTATAACATTTGATCAGGTGAAAAATGTAATCAGTCAACTGAAAAGAAGAAACAATAAAAGGATAATTCAGCTTCCCAACCCCCCATTTTAGCACTCTCTTTTGTGAACCCAAATATCAACAATGGTACTACCCTTGCTTCATAGTTATGCCAATTTTCAATATGCACTTTCAGAAGATGATGAGACTTCTAGAAACTTTTGGTAAAAGTTTTAGGTAGAGTATGAAAATAATAAAGACAATAATACATGGAAAATATTCTCTCTGTTTTTTTTTTTTTTTTTTTTTTTTTTTTTTCATTTTTTTTTTTTTTGGTACCTGGGATCCAACTTTGGCCCTTGCACTTGTGAGGCAGGCGGTGGAACCACTGAGCCAAATCTCTGGCCCTATAAGTGGAAAATAATAACAGCATAAATCCAGTTGGAGAAAAGGAGGGTCCTAGAAATTAAAAATAGCCAGTCAAATGAAAATCTCAGTGGAGAAACAGCAAAATATTTGGGACAACTCAAATGTCAAATAAAAATGGACCAGCAAAATATACTCTAACATCTACACAATGAAACGTTATGCAATTATGTAAAAAAAGAAGTGAGATATACTCTGTTAGTTTGGAACAGATTCAGGATACATTGTCAAAGAGAAAAATAATGTAATAAACTGAAAGGGGTGAAAAAGTAAAACCATACATTTGACTTGACTTGTAATTAAAAAAAAATACGTACTAGAAGAATACTGAGGAGTCTAAGAAATGATAAAAGAACATGCATGAGAAAAGTTAGTTGCGTAAAGATAGGTGTATAAGAAAACAGTATTGTCGGTTTACATTGCTTTTATTCACAAATTTTTATTGTGTTTTACATACATAAAGTACAATTTTAAGCATTTTAAGTATATAGTTTATTGGCATTAAATACATTTATATTATTTGCAACTATCACTATCATCCATCTCTAGAACCTTATCTTATTCCCCAACTTAAACTCTGTACTCATTCTTCAAACTTTAACTATAATATGTAAGTATGATCTATGTTATCAGGACTTGGAACCAGAAAATTAGTTTGAAAGAATGGATTATGAGAACAGCAACTTAGAAAATTTGGCATGTCTCTTTGAGAAGTATAGATGTTGAGAGTATATACATAGGCAGGTTTGGGACAAATTGCAGTCATACCAGTGTAAGACTTAAAGTCTCACTTCCATTCCACGGAGCATGAACAGCCAAAAAGGCCTCCATGATGCTGGGCCCTAACACCCAGTGAGGCTCTGGGAGCTCGACGGAGAAACGAGAAACCCAGGAAGGAACACACCAGGCTAGATGGTAAATAGACCTTTATTAGTCTGGCCAGATGGCACTCCAGGAGCCAGGTAGCTCAGAGAGGCAACTGTTCAGGGGCTGAGGTGCTTTTTATAAGGTTTTTCTAAACAAAGAGTCAGGGAATTCACAGAACAAGACTGCAAACACTTTGCTTATTTTATGCAGGAAATGTTCTATGGTCACCTTTTGTCAAACCATTTGCCCCTGGGCGGGCTGTTAACCAAGGTAGCAATTAGCATATGAAGAAGCACAGTCTGGCCTATTAGCATGGAGTCACTTTAGCTTATTCAAGTCTTACACTAGTGGAACTATCTGGAGAGTAGTCCTAGAGAGCCTAGTTAGTACCCTTGAAGAGGATTGGTGGTAGACAGGCTAACAAGAGAGGAAGACATTAAAGGATAAATGTCACATTGAGGAACAAAGTAGAATCAGACAACACTGTAATCAACAGAGGGATTTGATGACAGATAGTTCCAGCTATTTCCTGTGGTGCACAACAGGGCCATAGTTCATAGGTCTTTCAATATATTTTGAATATATACCTTCAGTAGTAAAAACTAAAACAAGCACACATATTCCATATGCATATTATTTATGCATATGACATAAGATTTGCTTAATGTTAAAATAGTACAATACGCACTAAAGTAGGAATTCATTATTAAAAAGTCAACAGTGAAACCTTTCAAGTGAAAGGTGCTGAGTTTGATCACCAGTACCAAAAAGAAACTAAATTTTTAAAAAAGACAGTGTAATTTAGTTTTCTTTGAAAGCCTTTTGTCAGATGTGATGAAATTTATTTTTTTGAATGTAGCTATTGAAAAGCTTGTGTGTACTTTGTAATTTTGCTTTTTTTGTTTTGTGATGCTCTATATTTTCAGTTCTTTGTGCACCTGAACAAACTATTTTCAGTGCCATTTTGTGAGTTAGTTTAATCCAGGTAATGTTTAAATTAGAAATTTACTTAACTGTTTATATGTTTATTTTCATAAGTATAAAATTTGCTCAACATTTTTAGTCACCTGGAAAATTAAAATGTAAAAACACAATAAGATATCTTGACTTTCAATACTGTCAAAATGAAATATTCTGCCAATAGCAATTATTGACAAGGAAGTAGAAGTCTCATTGTTGATGGTTAGTGATTTGGTGCAGTTATCCTAATAACTGACATTGTCTTGGAATTTTTACTGAACGTATGTATAATCTATGACCTAGTATGCTACCTCTTTTAACCTTTATATTAAATAGAAATACAGGTTTCTATGTAACAGAAAAGATACAAGAATTTCATAGAAATATAATCCATAATAGTTAAACCTAGATACAATCAAATTTTCATCAACTGTAGGATAAATGAATAGTGCAATACAGGGAACTGTAAGGTTAATTATGGCCAAAGCAAGCTGTGAAGAGTTAACCCTACAATTGGCTTGTTTTGAGAAGGGAGACTGGCTGAAGTCTATGTTTGGAGGTCAGAGTAACTGGTTCCCATGATTAAAACCTTCTGACAAAAGGACAATGTTCTAATTACAACCATATATTTTGACTATTCTGTTCCTAATTTGAGAATGCTTTGTCTTGTCCTTTATGATCCCTGTTTACTTTAATTTCCATAGAAACTTCATGTAGCTTGCCTTTACCCCAGTTGATTGCCAATAAATCTCTGTGCCTGAGACTGGCCAGGGCCTTTGTCAGTTGCACTGGCATTGGTCATCCTGGCATCCCGCTTTCTCTTTCTTAGTTCTGTCTCTTAGTGTATTTTTTTTTCTCAAGCTCGAATTGTATACCATGCAGGATATTGGAACATAACTGCAGGGGTGCTACATTTATATAATTTAATACACTAAGTGATTTACTCTTGCTGGCCAGATTGTTATTAACAAGGGAAAAATATTAGCAAAAGAAGCATTGAAAGAATAAATGTATTTTATTTCACTAATGTAAATTTCAAAGATCAGAAAACTAATTTATGGTGTAATAAGCTATATGGAAAATGTAGGTAGCATTTGGGAAGGAGCTTTCTCTGGATATGTTACCGTTATATTCCATGATCTTGAGTTCCACTGCAAACATTTATATATACATATATGTACGCAGCTGTATACAGATGATTTATGTGCATTTTTGTTTTTAAAAATTTCCAAATAAATATATTGAAGAATTGTTTTTAAATCAAACAGATTGATTTCATTTCTTTTTTGTTTCTTCCATGCTTCTGAAATTTAAAGAAGAAAATAGAAATACTTACTTATGCTAAAAATGAGCAAACTTCTGATAAGGCCACTGTTAAAACTGCTGAATTAATAATGGCCTCTAAGTCATAACTTTGCTTCTTTTTTTGCTTAAATTATAAAAAAGAAAAAACTAATACAAAGTATTAGTTGTTTAATTTTTTATCTTTTCATTGAATATAAATAAAAGACTTAATAATTTCATTGCTATAGATTATGTTTCCCAGCTTTGTTATGTTTCCCTGATTTATTTTCATCTGCAGACCTACTTGAATTAATGCCTCAATCTTGTGAAGTCATATGGTAGTTTCCAAAATGTGTTTCTAGAATCCTGGAGGTTTAATAAAAATTTTCTTGTGCTCACTTAGGCTCTAGGGATTTGAACAGAGATGACAGATGAGGAAGGCAGTTTTGAGAATGTAGGGATGGATAAGAATATTATTATCTCTTTAAATATTTTTTAACAGATTGGTATTCTACAGTGCATTACAAAAAACAATATCTAATGAAATGGTGTATTGGCATAATACTAGAAAAAACTGAGATCTAATTTTTAATACTGGGATAAAATATGTTGCAATATTTAATCACAAGAGCAAGGAGAAACCAGAGATCCTGGCAAAACAAAACACATAATGATGTTGATTTGATTTTGAATAACGTGAGAAAGTCAGGAAAAGTACTTTAGATGTTCTAAAACTTCTCATGTTAAGATAGCTCTATATGATCTTCTCCAGCCTCTTGTAGTTCCTATCCTATTCCCTTATTTCTGTGGCAGTGAATTTTCTCCCATTCATTATTGAGTCCATTGTAGTCTGACTGCTCTTCGCACACAATTGCAATCCCCTTTGATAAAGATCCTAATTTGCTTGTCTCATTTGAATAGCTCAGGACTGTTAGTTATATTTCTCCATGCCTTCCCTGTTGAAGCATTTCTCTTTCCCCTCACTTTCATGATACTACAGTCTTCTAGTTCCCTTCCTATTTCTTTAATTTTTAGATTCTTATTTAACTCCATTTCCTTCTTTTGAACATTAAACTTTTGACTTTTTCAGGGCTCACTATTAACTACATTTCCTTTCTTCAGAAATCTCTTCAACTTGTGTGTTTCAAATGTAGACCATATGCCAAATATGTGCTTCCAGCTCAGCTATCACATTTGCATTATGTTGTCACACAATCAACTGATATTTCTATGCATACGTCTCAAAGGTATCTCTTATTTATCATGCTCCAAACAAATTATCTTACATTTTATGTACCTCCAGTAAGTGCAACTACTGTCTTTCTGGTTGTGAAAGCAAGAATGGCACATTTATATTTCTCACCCCCTAAATAGAAATCAAGCAATACTTATCCTAAATCCTAAATAATTCTAGAAGGGAAGATGTATTCCAAATCTCAAATAGTTCCCTCAAGTTTCACCTGTCTATATTCCTAAATACATTCTGAGTCACACTGAAAGCCACGGTTACTTCTGTCTTTAGTTCGTGCACTCTTCCTCAAATTTTGGATTGTGATAATTGCTCTTCACTCATGAATGTTAGAATCTTCAAACTTTCTTGTCTATTTAAGATTATAAGAAAATTGTTGTTTAAAAATGGATATGTGGGACCCTGTCATTACATTGTTAATAATCATTCGGTGGATTTCCTAGAATACTTAAGATGACAGTGAAATTTCTAGCCAGGATCATAGGAATCACTGTTCATATCTTTAGCTTATCTTATCTTACTTACATTTCCTTTTACTCACAGGATTTCAGACACAATTAGCCTCTTTTTTGTTTTTCTTATTTACTAAGACCTTTAGGGGTTTAGGCTATTCAGGCAAAGTCTTCAGTTTTTTTTTTTTTTTTTTTTTTTTTTTTTTTTTTTTTTTTTTTTTTTT
>NW_022900928.1:47160546-47165284 GCF_012274545.1 Fukomys damarensis
TTTTTTTTTTTTTTTTTTTTGTTGTTGTTGTCATTGTTGTGAATCTAGTTTTCCTCTTATTCTGGTGTCCAGTCTCCATCCTCATTCCACTTTTTTTTTTTCAACATTTACAGTCATTTATCTAATGTCACTTCTGTAGTGTAACTTTCTTGGATTCTTACAATATCCATCATCATTGTGCATTACTTGTTACATAAAATTAACTATATTATTAGTTTTGTAATGTCTATATCCTTCCTAACTTAAAAATTACTTGAAAATACAGCTCTGCTTTTTAATTTATTATTATAATAACTGATGGCTATACAAGAAATTGCTAGATATTGGTTGCTTAGTGAATATTAGTTGATTAAATTTTTAATTGAATAAGTAAAATGATAGACTTGGACTAGGTCACTATTAGGAGTTTCATTGAGTAACTTCTTCTAAACTCCAGTATCAATTAGTTGCCTTTGAATGAGTCACTTGAATGATTTAGACCAACATTTTTAGTTATTTATAAAAAGAAGTTATTTATCTAAGATATTAAACTTGAACTAATTCCATGACTTTATTTTGTTCAAGCATCTAGAGAGCTAAATAAATGTTTTTAACAAAAAATATTATTACAGCTCATAATGAGTTTTCCTGCTAGAAAACTAATATATTTCATATTGAATTAATGACTGTATTGGTTACGGAGTATATTCCTGGTACATGATTCTAGTTTAGATTGAATATTCCATTTTGCTAAAGTTTGAACATTTGTCTTCTTAAAACTCATGTTGAACTTTAACTGTCATTGTAATAGTACTAAGAGATGGAACTTTTCAGAGGTATTTAGGACCTGAACACTGTGCCCTCTGAATGGACTAATATCTCAGTATTACACTCAGGAGTGGGTTGCCCCCACCTTGACTCTCTTTCTTGCTCACTGCTTTTTTCCCCTTCTGCCATAGAAGATTTAACAAGAGGGCCCTCGCTAAATGTTACCCTCTCATGTTGGACTTTTCAGGATCTAGAAACATGAGCCAATACATTTCTGCTCATTACAGATCACACAGTCAGTAGTCTTCTATTATAACATCAAAAATAGAATGATGCATTTAAAAATTTTGGTGATAAATACTTTGAATAACAAAGGGACAAACAGTTTTGTACTTACCATAACTTTCTGCATATGTCTAAAGAATGATCTGTTTGTGTTATTTTAGCATCCAAATAAATAATGAATTTTTAAAAATGTATTATTTTATGTTGATTTTAATATTTTTAAAGTGGTTTCTTATACACAAAACAATTAAAAATAATTCTATTGAAACATTTAATCATTAAAATGTCCCTTAAATTTTTAGAATACTGCAGGCCAAACTGTGAAATGGTTAAATTTCAAATTAAAATTGTATAATCTATTTTGGATTGACTAGCTTCTGATTTTTTAATGTCACTAGTAAAATGGCTTTACTTTTAATTAATATTGTGCTCAGTACAATTTTGGTGTTAAAAAGAAAGTTATTCTTTGCAGAATCTCCATCTCCCAGGTTTGAACATAGAAGACAAAAAAAAACTTAGTGTTTCTTATGACTTTGAGATCTATAATGCCAATTTGTGACTTTGAGAACATTATATAAAATTGGAAAAGTTTCAAAAGAATTGTGCTAAATAGGTTTAAAAAATAAAACACAGTAAGAGCTTACTATTTCAAGAGATGATATATGCATACAATTTAAAATCATTTTTTGGGCATTTAGGTAAATTCATAGGCCATGGGAATGGCTTTGTGAATAGTCCCAGGGTCTGGCATCAGTAGAATGTTTAGAAAAATTATTTAACCATTGTAAAGACTTGTTTTATTTTTACTTTAAAGGGCATGATTATAGTGGTATGTGCTATTTTTATATATTTGTTCTATATATAAAATCACATAATCATGGAGGACTGCTAGTATGGAGTGGGATAAACAATATGTATTTACAAGTGTTTTTTAAAATCTTAACCTTTTTAATATGGAAAGTCCAAGGAATAGAATATGGGAATGGTTGCTGGGATGGACAAATGTGAAAACTTTGGAAAATAGATATTCCCTTGTAGAACTACTTGGATTTAGATGTGATATACATTGGTGCTGAGGAGTTTATTGATATAGGTCTGCAGATTCTCCTTTTTTGTCTTTCAAGTAGACTCTTAGATAAGAAGCGGATCTGAAGTGAACAGTTCAATGAACAAAGGTGCAGAAGGACTTAATCTAGGAAATACAGAAAGTAAATGCAAGTGGAATAAATGCCTTTTTAATATGATTTATAACTTGAAAGTAAAAAGGGTCCAGGAGACTTAATTAGCTGTTTCGAATATGAATTGTAGTTTTCAAGATGAGTTTTTAATGTCTCTTCTTCAAAAACATTTTTATATTTCCTTTATTTGGTTAATCCTAAGGAAGATTTACAAACTCGTGGTATTCTTTGCGGCTCTAGGCAGGATGAAGTTTTACACACAACAAGTGCTGGACTGTAGATTTCGTCTTCACAGCATCATCACACCCCTCATTCAAGTTTTTTATATCTTAAGTATCTGAGAATATGTGTGAGGACCCAGCAAGACAGAAGAAACAGGAAGAAGAAAAGTTCTAAATTCTTCTGGAAATATAGAATGAAGTAATGTAATGGTGCCCAAAGCTGAGAAACAACAGCAGGAAGAGCTATGCTGGCAGAAGAAGCTCAGCATCGCCTGGCAGGAGAGGAAATGAGGCCCCACATAATAGAACTCCTGATGAGTAGCAGCTGTGGCCATCGTTTCAGACGGTGCACTTGGCTTGTGTGGGAGGAACTACTTTCTGGCTTGCTGGTGACACAATAGTCTCCCTCAAGAAATTTCCACTTCTAGTCATAGGAAACTGTACCTGTCACAAGCTAAAGTAGAGAAGCAGGAGGAGGCAGCTCTTGCTCTATCAGAATTTGGCCACTATCTTCTTACCCTGTTCTGGTGGCTGTACTTAATTTTGAAAATGGAAGTTCACTTGACTTCTTTTTAATCTCTAGAAAGAGCAAATAAACAAAGAAACATACACAGGCTTAGAGCCTGTCTTGTATTTAATGATCAATATTCAGTAATATACCAAAAGACCTCCTGCTTCTCTAACTTTGTTTATGACTCATCTTTAGTTATAATTTTTTAACTTACACTCACATAGCCAACTTAAATCCTTTAAGGCTTTCTGCATTTTGTGAGATACCAAGGACACAGCCTCGGTCCTTATCTTGGTCAATAAACTGTCACATGACCTGCTGATATAGTTTACCCATAACCTCACCTTCGCCTTCAACCACTGGATACTGATTCCCAGACAGCATTCAGCCAAGTGGGAGACATTTACTTTGAGTTCAGAATCAGTTTTCTTAGATTTATGCCTCAGTACAAGGACATCTTACATGTGAAATAAGACTCAGTTTTTACCTACTTCGAGCCCGAGATATTTTCACTTTATGTTCAATAACAATTTTTCCTTCCTTTCATTTGTGCACCTGTTTTATTCTCCCTAAGTGTGCTTAGCTTAATTCAATTTGCTTTGCTTCATAATTTATTTCCACTTCACTGTGATTATTCATATGATTATTTTCATACTTCACTATGATTATTTTGAATTCTGATTCTCAATTATGTAACTATGATTATTCTGAGTTCTATAAAGCAACATGATCAATTTCCATTTCACTAGTTCAAATCATTGATATGAATAATAATATTAATACATTTGCTGCAGGTGTCATGTATACAATTCCCAGAATGAATTGAGATATTCTCTATTAAATTTCTGTGACCAATCTTCAGTCTTATGTTTTCAGATTCACTCTAAGAACATATTCCCCAATCTTAATGCTTCTGTATCCTTCATGAGGTCTGTTTTTAATAACCTGGGTAGTCTTTTCTAGTCAGTGTTTTCTTTATAATCATATTTTATACTCTAGGAGTCCTATTCCTTCTTATTTATTTGTTTTTAGAATTGGGAAAAATTTTATGTTTTAAAGTCATATAACACAGTGAGCCTGATGTATAAAACTAATGAATTTTTATATACTCTATCTAGCATGTTCTTTTTATTCCTTATTCAAATTAGATTCCATAGTCCATCACCATAATCACATCACATTCTACTAATATGATCCCTTTTAATTTATTGTACATTCTTAACTTCGACCCTGATTAGATCACGGTTTGTGCCTATCCTCTTTTTCTTCCCATATAGTCAACCACAATGATTGTTCTGCTTGCAATTCATGATCAGTTACTCTAAATTAACTGTTTGTGATAGGTGGCAACAATACAGTATTTATTTTTTAATTTTAAAAAATTATCAGTACATTTTAGGTATACAGTACAGTTGCATTCATCATTGGGATCTTGTACCTTTACATGGCGTATCTTGTCTCTTATTTTTTCTCCATTCCCCTAGCCTTCCTTCATCCCCTCCACTCTTCCCTGTTTACAAATATTTTGTTTCCATTTTTTTCCTTGAACAAGTAAGAGGAAAGGAATACAATTTCTTAGCCATTCTCTCTCCACTCTTGGGACTAAATATCTTCATATACTCTTTTTTTTGTTTTTACTGTGCATATTTAAAGTCAAAACATGGTGCTGTGATATAAATACTGAAATGAATACTATCACAAAAATAAAGTAGATAATATAACGATCTTTCAATGGTCTTACTTCTTAGTTTAAGTGCAATATATCCCTTAAATGGAGTTCAATATATATACATATA
>NW_022900928.1:47165485-47192275 GCF_012274545.1 Fukomys damarensis
TCTTTCCAGTTACTTCTCTGAATTTCTTTAAACAATTTTTATTAATGCATATTTTCAGTACAAAATGATTATACTACTTGTGGGAAATATATATATTTATATTTATACACACACACACACACATACATTTACTTCATCTTAATTCTTGTTTTCATGCCTTCTCATTCCCTCCCCTCCCTTCATCTACAAATGCTTTCCCATTTGAAAAAAAAAATCTACCTGCTATTTTCTATCTTTCATTATGCTCTGTTCACTGTATCCCAAAAAAGTGTTTTTCTATGTTCTTCAAACATGCCAGGGGAACATCCTTTCTCAAGGCTTTCTAATTACTCTTAGATATGCCTGAAATAAAGTTTCCCAGTGAGTATAAAATTCACTTATATCTTTCAAATCTTTACTTGGATAGCTGCAAAAATATCAGCATTTCTTCTGTGATTTGTCTACATATATTTTACCTTATTTTTAGCATTTGTATGATAGCCTCTGCTACTTCATTTTCCTTTCCAGACATATATATACTGTCATGTTTTTTGCATTTTTCTAGTTTTTAGCACAGTAGAACATAAATTCCATAGAGTTAGGCTTTTCGCTTGTTTATTTAATTATGTATTCCCAATATCCAGAACAATGGCTGGTCCATAGTAGGTACTAATAAATCAATTGAGCCAGTTAATGAACAGATTTACTATAAAATTTTCATATAACATTTATCAGGCTATAACAATTTTATACACATAATTTTAAAGTCTAAATTAATTAGCAGATGGAAATTTTGATATGTTTTTAAATTGGTAAAGGTTCCTCACATAATATGTTTAAGAATGAAAGGAGGCATACAGGAAGTAGTTAAATGCAAAACCCTATAGGATCTTTTGCCTGCAGTGTGAAATTCACACCACCAGATGGTGATATTTTATTATAAATAAGTAAGATATGGTCTACAAGGTTTTTAAAAACTTGAAAATTAAAGGAAAAAAAAATTTTTGTGTGTGATATAAAACTTATTTTTATGTTAGACAAGAAGTAAAAACATTGATAGCACAATGATGTTTTAGTAGATTATATGATTTAGGATGCTATATGAATATTATGTTTTGTTTTGTTTGGTACGGGCAAGACAGGTGGCGGAAACTCTGAGGTAAATTCCTGGCCCTAGGATGCAATATGAATATAAGGAAAACAAAGTTAATGCTTTGAATATCTTACCACATCTAATTTAAATGGAAAATTTACTTTAAGATTCTTTGAACTTTTTTTTTGGAATGAAGAGTCCCTTTAGATATTTATTCAGCATCTGAGAAATAAAATTCACTGTTGTTACACAAATTTATTTTCTAGAGAATTTTTGTTAATTATCCTGATTCATAAAAAACATCCCCTAAACTTTCACAAGCTGTACATCCAGAAACCACACTAAGCTCAAGGGAAACCACTAAGCTCCAGGAACCACACTAGTTCTACGAGAAAGATGACTAGAATAATCTTTATAAAATTTACTCAGCGACTTTTCACTGACAAAAATCAATTCTCTGGAGAAACTGACTTTGTCAGAGACTCACAGTGTATGATAAAAATACAGTGAATATTTAAATAAAAAATGTTTATTACCATAAAGGACACACTGACATCAATCCTCCCCAAAATACTCCCCCTAACTTCAAATACACTGAATCCATTTTTCTTGTCACTTTCTAAAGCAGCTCTGGAAGTTCTCTTTCATGAGTGATCTTGAGTCGATTCAAACCATCTATGCTTTGTGAATATTAATCATGATATTTCAACTTGAACGGATTAAGAAATGTCTAGTAAATTAGTACAGCACAGTTCTGTGTGTGCCTATGGATGACTGAGTTGCAGGGCAGGAGCCTCAGGGTGGGAGGAGAATTACTCCTAAAGAGGTGGCATCAACCAATAGCGTGGAAGAAATAAGAGAATGGGAGTAAGTGTTTCCATTTCTGAAGAGTTTCAATCTTCAGCCATCACTTTTAAACTCCAGTCTCCAGTTTCTTGTGCCTTCCAAGGCAGACTCCTATCAGTGACTCTATAGCGAGCTTCATGACTCTTGTTCTGCTACTTCCATTTTCTTCATTTAAACAGAAACTGGGTCCTTCTGCAGATGGCTATTGACGGCCAGGCAGATGCCATTCTGGACACTTGGCTTGTTGTCCTGTAAATCTACCTAGTAAATCCCCCAGTATAATTACACATATATTTTCTATTTATTCTGTTCCACTAGAGAACCCTAATATACCTTTCATGATTATTTTGACTTTGAGGAAAAACCAGAATTTACACTGTGCTGGAGCTGGTGGCTGAGGAAAGATCATAATATTTTTAGAAGCTTCATTTTCCTTTAGATGGCACTCAGCAACAGGATGTGCTGTATTTTGATCATATCTAATAAAGTCATTCAAAAAAGAGGATTTTAGATTTTACTTGTTTCAGGAAGTGAAGAATGAGGTGAGGTATTTGAAATGAGGGTGACTATTTTGAGTGGGATTAATATTAATATGTCTTTTATTCTAATAATTAAAATGTAAACATTCATGAAATATTTTGATCAATACTTGTATATCAGTTTTGAAAAAGGAATTATTCCTGTTTCAGCTTCTTCTAATGGGAAAGGGATCAGGAGATGGTGGAAGGAGTGAAAAAGGAAAGGGGGATTAAAAAGGAATTAAGATGTGCTATGTATGTTTACCAACTCCCCACAAAGAATGTAAAAATTATAGTCTAGAGGGGAAGAGGAAATGGGAGGGGTAGGGGAAAAGGAAAAAGGGAGTGGAATTAATATGACAAAATGAAAAAACGGAAAGAAAGTCTTTGTAAATAGGGAGGGGAGGAGGGGTGGAAGAGAGGGAAGGGGAAGGGGGAAAAATGAGAACCAGGTTAGAGAATATAAAAGTGCAGATTTCCATTGATGAATGTCATAATACTGTATACCTAAAATGTACCAGTAAGATTAATAAAAAACATCCTGTACTGGAAACATGTACTAATATAGAAAATGAGAGAGAGAGAGAGAGAGAGAGAGAGAGAGAGAGAGAGGGAGGGAGGGAGGGAGGGAGGGAGGGGAGGAATTTGAAGACTAGCAAATACAGGTACAACAATCATTAAACATGTTCCCATTCATACTCAGATTAACATAATCCTTTACTCTAGAGATCCATTTATAATTTTTATAATTCAGATTAGGTGTCTTTGAAAGACAAAAAATTACAAATCATGTAAAAAGACAAATTCTACAGGATTAAGAAGAACATTGATCAGTGTTCAGAGATTGTGAGATGCAGTGTTACCTCCCTGGGAACTTACGTTCATTCGCTTCTTGCTCCTACTATTAGCTGAGCCTACTGGTAATATATTGTTTAAAAGGAACCTTTTGTCAGGATGTTGGAGAGGTCCTGAGGAGATGAAATTGTGTCACCTGAGATTTGCCCTGACGCCCTGTATCTTGTCCCCTGTGAGCAGCCTGCAGATCTCAGAAGGAGCACAGCTGGACCCAGCCTTTCTGATTCCAAGTCTGAGAATGTGGGGCTCTTCAGCAGTCGATGTACACTTCTGACATTTGGAAACTCCTGCTAAATAGTATATCTGAATGTGTTTCCTTGCATGTGTTTAAAGAAGACCTCAGCTATTAAAAAAAATAATAAAAAAGACAATAAAAAACACATCCTGAAGAGACAAAGCCATCATCAGAACTAGATATAGATGTGGCACAGATATTGGAAGAGAAACAGTTAAATATGATGCTTAATATGTCAAGAAATTTTTATTAGTGCATGTTTGCAGTGGATAATGAGTATATCCTTTCTGGGGAGTTGGTAAATGTACGTAACACATCTTAATGCCTTTTCATCCCACTTTCCTCCATTTCTACCCATCTCTTTATCTCTTAGCTCCCTTTCTATTTGCAAAAGATCTACCTCCCTGCTTCCTATTATTTATATTTTGGTTTTCTAATATAAGAGAAATCATACAACATCTAAACTTTCTCTGATTCATTTCACTTAATATGATGGTCTCAAGGTGCATTGCTTTTCTTACAAAGGACTTGTTTATCCTTCTTTATGGCAGAATATATTGATAATGCAAGGATGGTGGTGGAAATTGAGAATTAAAGGGAAATATTATAAACTAAAAACTCTTGTTGAAGTGAGTAATACTTTTTATTAAATTGTCTGTGGACAGTACAATGGTTAAGAGGAAAATTAATGAAGTTGAAGTCAGGTTAACAGAAGTATTTCCAAACTGTAATGCAAAGGGAATTTTAATAAGGAACAGGATATCAAGAACTATTGGACATCCAGGCATGGTGGTGCACGCCTGTAATCCCAGCACTTGGGAGACTAGGGCAGGAGGATCACTGTTAGTTCGAGACCAGCCTGGGCTACATAGTGAGTTCTAGTTCAGTCACAGCTACATAGTGAGACCCTGTCTCAAAAGACCAAAAAAAAAAAAAAAAGAACTATTGGACAAAACTAAAACATATGACATATACCTAATTAGAATATTAAAAGGAAAAGAAAAAGAGGGTGAAGTACTTGAAATATTTGAATTATTTATGCCCAATAACTTCCAAACTGGCAAACATTAAAACAAAGATCCTGCCATCTAAAACAATAAACAGGATAAATACCAAAAGAAGACTTTAAATATATTATATAATTCCTTTAAAGAAAATAAAATGACAGTGGCCTGCCTTGCAAGCACAACGACCCGAGTTCAATGCCCGGTACCAAAAAAAAAAAAAGAGAGAGAGAGAGAGAGATAGGCAAGATCTACATAAAGTAAGGAAGACTGAGACATAAGGAATAAATGATGATAAAGCAAAAAGGTTTTCTTATTCTTTCCTAATCTAAGGGTGCTGGTATGTTTAAAGGAATTGAATAATGATGTATTGGCTATTATAGTGAAATAAATGGTAATGGCATCATAGGGATAAGAGGGAGGATCTACACTACAGATGAAGTGTTAATTGAAGGTTAGTGTAGTGAGTTAAAATATATATCACAGGATTTTGTGTGACTACTAAGGAATTTTCAAAAAGAAGCATAACTAATGCACACACAATGGGAACTAATGAAACATTCAACTAAACCAATCAAGGCATAATTAGAAGGCAATAAAAATAACAAATGGAATAAATAGAAAATAGCTGTCAACATGACACAGATGAATCCAAATATATCAATAATTGTGTTGAGTTAGAATGAACTAAACTAAAAGACAGGATTAAAAGTAGATTCAAAAAATCAAGACCGAATATATGTTGTCTACAAAAAACTATTTTTGGTATAAAAACAGGTTAAAGTTAAGGGATAAAATTATACCATTCAAGTATTAGTCAAAAGAAAGCTAGACTAGCCTGCTATATTAGTTTTAGATAGATCCTACTTCAGAACAAGAAAGATTATATGGATAGAAGAGGGATATTATAGGAATATGGATCAGTTTTCCAAGAAGACATAATAATCCTAAATTTATTTGCACATGTTAACACAGCATCAAAATAAATGAATTGCAAATTGATAAAACTGAAAAAAGAAATAGGCAAACCCGCTATTGTAACTGAAGATTTCAACACCCTTTTGTCAATAAATGATAGATCTAAGAGGCCCAAAATCAGGAAGTATAGAGATGACAAAAACATCGTTGTCACTGTCAATCAACTTGCTCTAATTTATAATTATAGGGTACCTTACTGAATAACAGTAGGGTATATTTATTTTTGAAGCCTGCTGTTACATTCACCAATGTTGACCACATTCTAAGCCATAAATAAAACTTATTAAGTTTATCATAAAAGAAATTATCTCAGTCCACAATAAAATATACTGGAAATCAATAACAGAACATCTTGAAAGTGCAAATTCTTGAAGGTTAAAAAACTCTCTAACATGTGCCAAAAAAGTCTCAGTTAAACTTTAGAAATAAAAGAAAATGAAAATAAAATTTCTGAACTACTGAATAATTGTAAACAGAAATATTTAGTTTTAAGTACATATATTAGCAGAAAGATCTAAAACCAATAACATAGACTTTTGCTATAGAAACATCAGAGAAAGAAGTGTAAATTAAATCTATAGAAAACAGATAAAACTAAATGAATAACTGAGGGAAAGAAAGGTATAAATAAGCAGTTGTTCCAGGTGACTGCCCTGATGAAGGCTGGAGGTTTCCTGGTAGATGTGAAACACCAATATATTGTTGCTAAAATGTTTGAACAATATGAAATCTTACTTATTGTTTATGCAAGAATTTTTCTACTCTTGGCACTTCATAAATGAAGTCCAAATCCTCTCTCTCTATGTACCTTTTTCAAACAGAATTTATAAAGTTATATGTAAAAGGCATCATTTTCATGTGATTTTTCTTCCATTCTGATTTAAGATTATCTTCCTATCACAATTACTATGACTTATATGTATTAATGGGCATAGGTTCACAAATGAATAACAATAGGGCCATGAGAACATGAGGAATTAATGATAATTCTAACAGGAGGAATTGGGGAGTGTTTTTTAGAGGAGGCAGTTTTACCTGGCTGTGATTTAAATGTGATCCTTGAAAAGTGTATATTAGAAACTTTGTCCCCAGTGAAATAGTATTAAGATGTGGGACCTTTAAGAGGTGATTAATTTATTAAAGGTATATTATGAAAACTGATTTGTTGTCGCAGGAGTGGGTTCCTTATGAAAGGCTGTTCCCCTTTTCTCTCTTACCATTCTGCTTTCCTATAGTATGGAAAATCACAAAGTTCCTCATCATCTGCTGGCTTGTTGATTGTAGACATTCTAGAATTGTAAAAATAAAATACTTGTTCTTTATCAATTCACCAGTCTCAGGTATTCTGTTATAGCAACATAAAATAAATTAAAGCATAAAATTGGTACCAACACTGCTATAGAAAATACATGAGAAGAAGGAACTAGCTTTGGAGCTGGGTAAGAGTAGAGGCTAGAAGAATTTGGTAAAGCAAGCTTTAGAAAAATCATATACTGCCAAGTAATAAGAGGTCAGGATCATTTTGGTGAGGGCTCAGAAGAAAAGATTTAGGGAAATTATGAAACTTCTTAGAGATTATTTAAGTAGTCCTAACCGGAATTTTAGTAGAAATATGGACAAATAAGGGCATTCTGATGAGGTCTCAAATATAATGAGAAATATCTTATCATTTCTGTGGTAATTTAATTTCATATTAAACTGTAGTAAAAGCCATTCTTGTTTTAAAATAATGAAGAACTTTGCTAAATTATTTCCATGTTTAAGGGCTTTATTGAAGACAAAGATTAAGAGCAATAAACTAGAATATATAGTAGAAGAAATAAATGAAGCTAAAAAATATTCACAGTGATTCCTGACTTCTTTCAACCACAACAGTAAAATTTGAGGGGACAAAATGAGTTTAAGAGAGGACTTGTAACAGAAGGCAAAGCAGAATGGCAAAATTTGGAAATCTCTCAGCTGGGCCAAATGCAGATCAAAAGTCTGTTTCAGTGAGAACTCTAAGGGTAAAATGAAGTGGCTGCTTGCTAAAGAGATAAATCAGAATAGAAGAGAGCCAGGAGCTTTCATTGGAACAAGGAGAGAACGATCTTAAATACATTGCAGAGATTTTTTTTTCATAAAGTGTTTTATGCAGATCCACTAAAGAAACAAGCGAAGTTTTCTTACCCCCATAATGAACACACTAACCACATTTTTTGCATACAGAAAACTTAGGTATATTCAACTATTTATAAGACTTATGTCCATATAACATACATTCACATGAAGCATATGAATTTATTTAATTGTACATATTTGTGACTTTTCCATATAGTACCTTTTAAAACCACTAAAATGTAACATGTGTATTTTCTAAACGTCAGTTTATATATAATGATTTAATGTTAGAAGAGCCTCTGAAGAAATCTAATAATTGTTTTCATACAATGACAATCTAGTAGTTTTTCTAAGCATAAACTTTCAACTAATGTGTTAGCAATTTAAGTTATGTAATTTGCAATGCATGGAATTCTTAGTAGGTTGCATTGCTTGGTTTATAGTTTAATTTCAAATGGTTCACAATCATTTGTACATGAGGGGAAAAAGGCACCAAGAATAATGATTTTTTTAACATCATAGATAAATCACAGTACTATAGGCAAGCCAGATTCAAAGAGGCATCTCAAGGACCTCAAATTTACTGCCTTGTTGCACCTCAAGTGTCTGCTCCCTGCATTCTGTGTGCAGTGTTCCTTGGCTGCCCTAGCCATGATGTGAAACATCTTGGTATATTTTTCAGCTTTCCAATTGCTTTGGACAGAATACCTGACACCCCTAATTTGGAAGAGTAGAGGTTTAATTTGCCTCCCAATTTAAGGGGGTTCAGCTCATGTTCAGAAGACTTCAAGGCATAAACATAGTGGAAGGGTGTAATGAAGCAAAGCTGCTTAGTTCATGTCAGTCAGGAAGCAGAAAAGAAAATAATACCAGAGAGGAAAGGGCAAGGGAATAGGCATAGACCTCAAGGCCATGGTTCTATGACAATTCAGACACACTTCCAGAATTGTACTCCACTAATTCCCCCAGACAGATTCTTAATCTAGTCAAACAGACACAAATAAGGTTAACCATCACACCCCACTCCTTGCTAACTCAATACCAAAATATCTCCTTAAACCAATACTTAATCTCCAAACAAAAACAATAGCAAGTTTATAATTCTACCCAACAGAATATAATTATTCTGCATACAGTCAGATATACAATCCCTTCTCCAAATTCTCAATAATTCCAACATTGCTAAAAAGTCCAAGTCAAGGTCTCATCTGAGATGCAAGATAAACACTTAGTTGTGAGTTCCTGTAGAAATAAGAAACAAGTTATATTATCCCAAGATACACTGGCACAGCACAAACATTTTAATTAAAAACAAATCAATAAAAGAATATGGGGATAGGGAAGAATCTATCAAAGCAAGATTAAAAGCCTCAGTGCAAACATTAAGTCTAGAGGCTCCGTATCTGACCTACAGTGCACATGATGGTGAGATATGAGATCGAAAGAGCTTGGGCACATTTATTCCATGGCCTTGGTGGTTGAAGCCAATACAGACTCTCTATTGCACTGAATTCCACTCTCACACTGCAGCAGTCATTCTTTTGGCAGGCATTCCATATTCCCAGCATCTCCAACTTGTGATCTTTACTGTGCCTTAGACTTCACCCCCATGTCTTATGCAATGCTTTGTAGGGCCTCTTTGCCTAGCCTTGCGGGACTTCTTTTGAAATCTGAAGCCTTCCTGACATCACAATTCTTTCATTCTGCATAGTAAACTAGCAACCCCGAAGTCTGCCAAAGTCTGCTACCAGCTTGAGTTGACTCAATGGCCCATTCAACCATGGTTGCAGTAGTCCTTGGATAGCGAATCCCAGAAATGAATCCTGGGGAACTGATTCCTTAGGAATCCCTTTTCAAGTAGGTATCCCTGGAATTCTCACATGAAAAGTTTACAGTTTTGCACCACTGCGACTGTGATGGGTTGGGTCTTATAATTTCTGAGATGCCCTCAAGTCATCTTTCTTCTTGTCTGTATACAAAATATTTGCTTTCTTTTTAATGGTACCAATCCCTTTAACAAAAAAACTTTTTTTACACATGGTTCTTTTGGAATAAAGTTGAATATTTTCAAAATTTTGTATTCTGCTTTTTACCCACAGTTCTCACTGTAAATCTGGCTAAGAGCAGCCACTAGTCCCTATACCAGATCATGAATATTGGGCTGCTCTGAAATTTTATTCACTAGATCAATTATTCCACCATCCAGAGTCTCAATTTCCTACACACTCTCAGCACATAGGAAAAATGTACACAAGTTTTCTGCAACAGCATAAAACACATACCCTCTGGTCCAACTGCCAATGGAATCCAATTGGAGTATCCTGGAGCCTGGCTTTTTTGATCTGCATTCCTATCATCATTCTTGTCTTCTGAGCTTTGACCAGAATCACCCATCAGGCTCTGTATATAGCATTGTAAGTCTTCTCTAGACTATACCTCCAAAACTTTCCAAACACTTCCTGTTTGGAGACCAGTTCTAAAGGATTCTGAACCATATATTCAGGTATAGTTATAGCAAGGACCCTGATTCTCTTATACCAATTTTTGTATGAGTCAGGGTACCAATTTTCTGTATTAGTCAGATTTCCCCTTGCTGAGATACAATACTTGATAACTATAACTTGAGAAGAGGTTTAATTTAGTTCATGGTCTCAGAGAAGCAGTACATGGTCCACTGAAACCAAGGCTAATAGTGCAGAAAAGCATGGAAGAGCAAAGATGCTTAGTTCATGGTGAACAGGAAGTAGAACAGGGGAGCACCATCAGAGAGGAAGGGCCAGAGATCAACTATAGCATCCAAGGTCACACATTCATAACCACGCAGACCCACAAAGAAGTATGATCCACCAATCCTCTAGGCAGATGACAAAACCAATCAAGTTAATACAGTTAAAGTTAATGGATCCCATGTAGCTCAGGTCATCACTGCAGAGGCCACAAGTGGTAAATCTTAGCAATACCCACGTAGTTCTAACTATGCAGGGTCAGAGTGCAAGAACCATAGAGACATAACTCTACTTATATTTTAAAGGGTGTCAACAACAACCTCTGTGTCTGGGATGGGACTTGTCACTGGGAAGCAGCCATCCAAGAGAGCTGCAGATAGGGCAATGCCTGATGCTATTGTGGGGATGCCAAGGAGACCCGAGTTCTATGGAGCTGCCAGTAAACAGCCTTGGAACAGCTGCAGGCAGGAGATTCTAACTCCTGAGGTTATGAAAGTCAAACCCAAGTTCATTGTAATTAGAAGGTGAAACAAAAAATCAAGGATGATAGTCCTAATTTTAATATTTGATATTGTTTTTCTTGGTGGGTTTTGAACTTGCTTCAGAGATGTTATCTATTTTTTCCTTGCCTAATTCTCCCTTTTATCCTATAAACTGTCCCACTACTTAATTTTGGAAGTGGACAACTGGTTTTGATTTCATAGGTTCACAGATAGAGACATTTGACGCATGGCAAATTGTGCCTTGAATTAGAAGAAACGTTGGACTTTATAAATTAATGAAGGAAGGAGTTAAGACACTGGGCTATTAGGATAGAATGAATGTCTTTTGTATTTGAAATATCTGAGTTTTGGGGTCCATTGCCAGAATAGTATGATTTGAACATGTTCTCCAAAATGCATGTGTTTGAAATATAATCCTTAAAGTAACAGTGTTATAAGATTGGACGTGACATGGCCATGACGGCCTTTTAGAGGTAATATAATCATGAGGCATCTGTCCTCTGGAATGAATGAAGGCTCGTATCACAGCAGTGTGTTTGTTATAAAAGGCTTAGCATGGATTTTACTTTTTTATCTTTCTGTCTTTTACCATGGGATGACATAGCATAAATGTTCTTACCAGAGATGGGCTTCTCAGTTTTTGTATGTTCCAGAACTCTAAGAATTAAATCTCCATTCCTTATAAACCATCAAGTCTAAAATATTTTATTATAGTAGCATGACATAAACTAAGGAAGTACTGTATTCTGACTTACCATTCAGGTATTATGATATTACTATAGCACTGGGCCTAGTGTACAGAAGGACAGATGATGGGTAGGTGAAAAGGATTAAGTTAAATTACTAGGTTAGGCAATCTTGGAACTAAACCTAAAAGTAATGGAAAAGTTAAAGTAAGCAAGGTTAAATAAATATATTTTGTGAAAGATAGAGAGCCATAGTTGGCCTTTAGGAACCAATGGACTTGAGGTAGTTTTCATTTTAGATAATTTCTGTCATTTTTATAGGCTTAATTCTCTCATATAATAGAAAATAAAGCTTGGGAGTTTCTTTTGTTGTAATCTCTCTTAGCACTTCAATCTAAGCATATTACTTCATCTTCTACAATCACCTTCCTACTGGTCTCACAATCAGAACTATTATGATAGGGTTGGTTACTTAGTTATCATCCAACAAGGTTTTTGCCTTTTGATGTGTACAGGGGCATCAAGAGCACATGTTATTGTTGTAGTAGTATCTTCCACGGATTTCAGAAAGCTTGTCAAGATGATCAAATCATTTAAATGGCTTGACACAGGTTACACTCCATGGAAATCAGACAGACAGAGATAAGGGTGCAATACACTCATTATGATGTGCTCTTGGAATGAACAAGGGAGAAAGAAGATGGATACATGGAGAAGTTGAGCTGGGATAGAATTACAAAGAAGTCTTCAAAGATCTCTATGGAGAGATATGGATCCTGGATAGCCTTACAGAGGTTTCCCAGTTTGGTGCAAAAATATGGAATAGGATGAACTGATCCATGCACCTGAAAGCTGAGGGTCCTCTTCCAGCAGCCTTCCTAACAGCTGTGGAAATATCTCCTTTCCCTAAGAATCTGTGTGGTATATAAGGTAGATGTTGACATTAAATGAGTTAATGTGTAAATACACTTAGAACAGCATCAGGAAATTCTAAGATTTGTGTGATTGCTGCTATTTTTCTTTTTATTAAATGATTGAATAGAGAACATTCTTAAGGCTCTGACAGGTTTGTTTTGACATATTTATGGTAGTAGTTTAATCAAATATTGTTCATAACAGCATCCAAAGAGGGTAATATTTAATGAATTAAAATATTTCCTTCATTTCATGTGGAAAATGATACACAGGAGAAAAACATAAATATCACCTAATCTGTTTTAATGTCTCTTTATTCAGGTTTAGAGAATAGAGTTGATCTCAGTGTATCTGAATTCTCTTCTGCATTGTAAACCACTGTGCCTTTGTTTCTTATGAGTTCCATTGTTGTAGTCTGAAAGACATGGCAGTGTTTAGCGAAACATTCATTCACAGTTGGATTGCTTTCAATTTTGGCTTCTCTTTACTGGAATCACGGTTATGATCTGATCAGAATCCAGATGCGATTCCAAAACACAATGGGAGGGTCTGACTGGTGGAGAGAGGCAGCGTGTGCTGGGAGTCCATGAATAATTTGCACCTATCATATTTTACAAGTCTTGAATCCCACACAGATGCACAGGCCAGATGGTTTGAGTTCAGGCTCCTGTTTTATATCTTGGACTGCAGTTCAAACAGCTTATAATACTCAGAGACACAGAGAGATGAATGCGCTTATCTGGCTTGTGCTATGTTCAAATATTAACCTTCTGCTTATAAATATCTCTTTTCCCTCATTCAATTATGTCTATTTAAAAATTATCATCAGCATATATTTGTAGATACACACTCCTTCCTATGTGGTGTGTGGAAAAGTGGATGGTAATAAGGAACAAAGGCAGAAGGCTTGCTGATTCTGTTAAAGTCCACTTTGGTTTTACCTTGTTGAGATTTTTCTTTGACTATGGAATGTACTTTTATAAAATTGACTGTCAGTCCTCACCAGACTTAGAGATCACTTGTGGAATTCTTTGAAAAAATAGAAATGACTATGTTGTGCCTATTAGATAAATATATTTTTAAGGATAGAATTTGGCGTCTATATTGAAAAAACAGTTCTGCAGTTAAGTACACAGCCAGGATTTGGAACACTGATTTAAATGTATTTATTTTTAAGGTGTACTTTATTAAGAAATAATTATGTTTATATCATGTTTGGAACTTGTTAAACACTTTTTCTGCAATATTCTATTGTTATAATCCTCCCAATGATCCTATAAATTATATACTATTATTCCCAATCTACAGTGAGTTCAGTGAAGTTAAATAACTTGGATAAGCTTGGTCTGTCTGAATCAAAAGCCTATGTCCACACTACAAATTCAGGAGTCAAAGATGCTTAGAATCATAAGAACGGCCCAAGATCTCCAATGAATTCTCAGGATTATCCACACCATTTTGCTGATGCTCAGATCATTAATCATCAGACGTCTTAAGAGGGCTATTTAATGTGTATAACTTCTTAGCATTCCCATGACAAATGCAGTATAGTAAAAATGCACAAAGAAGGAGAAAAATACTCTTTACTTTGTTAATTTTTACGGTCACATTTTAAGTCTGAAGCTGGACAAATAATGTATTATTACCAGATACATTAAATAGCCCAGCAAACAGATCAATGACAAAGTGCAAAGACCACAAAGTCCCCTCTTATCTCTGCCTTTTAGACATATATAAAATTTATCACTGCCCTCGATGCTTTTCTGGCTCCTGATTTCTACTAAATTAATTCTTCATTAGTCCAGTTCTCTGTATTCACCTGTGCTCTGTGAGAGCTTGATTTTTGTCCCTGCCACTATCATGATGCTAAGACTCATTATGTGATACCCAGCATGATATCAGTGGGCTCATAATCCTAACTGATTTGATAAAGTATCCCATAGAACTTCTATGTTGCTTTTAAAAATCTTCTGTGTTATGATAACATTTTTCAGTTTTAGCATATGGACTCAGGATAAGCACATGGAATAGCTTAAGCAATTGCTATATATTTAAATACTAGAATATTTTTATAGGCCATTAGCTTTTTCTGATCATCACCCTGGTTATTTTTAGATTATTACTAATTTCACATATTTATAATGAAGAAAATGTTTTGTTTCTTATTTTTCAAATACTCTATTACTGAGACTGTTTCTTTAGCTTGTTATCACTTACCTAAAGAGTGGAAGATCTGTGATAAAACACTCTTTTTAAAGCTTGTTCTTATTCCCAATGAAGTGAAGTGTTAATTTGCAATGTAAGGAACTGTTATCTATTTAAGCAGTGCTTCTGAACTGCTTGCTGATTAAATGTGTGTGTATGTGTGTTGCGTTATATTAAAGTTTGAGTCAGATATATTCTGTGAAGCTCTAGTCACATGTTTAAGGCTTCCATTGAATAGTTTGCATTTTAGCTGATTCAGAACAGCTGCTTTAAATAAAGCAACTATGACCTGAAAACAGAATGAGGAATGGAATCTGAATAAATTGGGGCTCAGAGGTACTTGATTTATTGAGACCAAATAACAGGCAGGAGGTTGCAGTAAAACGTGAATGACATTTGCAAAGGGCAAAGGCATACATAGACTATTCTTTCAGGTAGCAAGTGGTTTGAAGCCCTTGTAGGTATAGGAAAAAAATGAAATAAAGTTTCCAAAATCTTACTTAAGCTTTTCCTGTAGCAGTGATGGAAAACCTTTTAGAGCTTTTGATGATGTAAGCAGCCCACCGTGGGACACATACCATAAGTTTACCACCACTGTCCTATATGTAAGACTGGGCACATTAACCGGTAGACAAGAAAGCCTTCTGAGAATTTGCCATTTCCTTCTGTTTCGGCCTTCTTATAGGATTATCTTACATGAATCATGTCGTATGTTTTGTAGTGTCTGCTGGTACCATCTAAACATGTTTATTTTGTTCAGTTATTAAATATATTTTATTTTATTATTTATAGATACTTCAATGCATATAATATTCTTATCTATCTCTAATGTGCTCTTTTTTTCTGTATGGAGTGCTTTTCATCTGCTTATCTTTACATTAAAAAAATGTTCTTGGAATTGAGTTCAGGGTCCTTGCACTGAGCTATATCCCTAGCCCTTTAATTTTTTTGAAATGGCGTATCACTAATTTGCCCAAAGATTACTTCAACTTTTTATCCTATTCCCTAAGTCTCACAAAGTGATGACATTACAAGTGTGTGTTACAGTGATTAACAACAATTATTCATTATATCTGGTAATATTACATTTTTATAGTGCTTTCCCTACAGTATAACTAATATAATTAGAGTGTAATTGAATATATTTTAACAACAGCTTGATATTTATCCTATCTATATATTTGGCAAATTATTAATAATATAATTAGAAATTCTTATTATTTTCTTTGATTATTCAAATCGATGAGTTAAAATAAAAACCCTTATCATATTTGTGTGTGGGGTATTTTGTTTGACTATCAGTATAGCCTGCCTGAAACTCAGTGAAATGAATAAAAGACTGGTGGTAGCCACATAATCTGGAAAGTAGCATAGCATTTTAGTCTCAGTTCTATTAATGCTAGTTTTCTGACATTTATCTACTACCTTAACATTCTGGACTCTTTTCCTTCAACTGTAGAAATAAGTTTCATTTAAATTAGGCCAGTGATTTTAAAAGCAGTATTTTGGCATGGGAAATCATTCCTCAGTGCAGTGGGAAAATGATATACTTAACAGATACAGTAAATGCTATACTGGCTAAGAGAAGGTGGCAAGGTCTCCTCATTCCAGTGCATTTTGTTCCCATTTCTTGAGGCACATGTACAGAAACTCATAGAATTCACTGAAACCAGTGTTTAAAGAAAAATATTAAGAAGTTATCTCTCAAGTTCTTCCCAAAGCCAGATTCTTGAGAATCTTTCTTTTTTTTTTTTTTTTTTTTTTTTTTTTTCTTTTTAATTGAGGGTATATGCTGGCAATATGATTACTTACTGTTACTGTTAATCTTTTTTTCCCTCATTGAGTTTATTGGTACATTTTAGGTGTACCGTACAGTTACATCCACCATTGGGATCTTGTACCTCTACATGACAGGTCTTGGTTCTCACTTTTTTCCCTTTGTCCCTGCCCTCCCCCTTTACAAACACTTCATTTCCATTTTTTCATTTTCTCATATTTTTTTTCTTTTCCCTTGTTAGCTTGCCCCTACCCTTCCCACATTCCCTACACCTTTAGTTCCTTTCTTTCTATTTCACATCGTCCATTATATCAATAGGATCTTATGTACTATTATAGTTTATTCAGTATTTACACATATGTGACTCATTTATTTCACTTAGGAGTATATCCTCAATATGTATCCATTTTCCTATGAATGAATTTAATTTCTCATTCTTTATAGCCAGTAATATTCCATTTTATAGAAAAACCACATCTTCTTCACCCAATTTCCAATGGATGGGCAAATGGGCTGTTTCCAAGTTTTAGCTATTACAAACCATGCTGCTACAAACATGGGTGTGCATATATCACTTTGGTATGATTCTTTTAATTCTTTTGGAAAGATACTCAGCAGAGGGATGGCTGGGTCATATGGACCCTCTAGTCCCAGCTCTTTGAGGTATCTCCATATTGATTTCTTAACTGAAAGTGTTCATTCATAGAACTATCCCTGAAGCTTGTGGGACAAAACTAAGGCATCACCTAGTTTCCCAATTTTAATCTCTCTCCAGAGGGTGCATTATTTGCCCATTTTCTGCCTTGTTGTGTTTGTTCAGAGATACAGATCCCCACCCTTACAAGAGGGACCAGGGCCCTTTATGAAGCATAGTCCTCTGAGAGTGAAAACTTCACCTGCCATTCAAGATTCAAATGATGGCCACAATTAAATTGAAGAGGGAGCATGATGTGATAAGCTTTTTCTAATATAAGACTGAAGGTAAAAAGAAACAGGTACCTCTTACTGCTCCAGAAAAGCTGTTCTCCTCTCCTTATTTACAATTGTATCCTACTCCGTGCCTGGTTTAGGGAACACTAAAGTGATTAACTTTCTTTTCATGACATCTTTTCTCATTAACATAAATGAATATTTGGCTGAACTTTGAGCTTTCATATATGATTTGAGTCCTAGTATTCCTTTCCAAACAGACAACAAATATAAAACCTCAGACAGTTTAGAAAGATTACCAGAAAGGCTAAAAATTTTATATTAAGAATAAGAATGACAATAAAAGATAATTTAATAAAGAAGAAGATGCTGGATATCATAGATACATAGTGTGGAGTTAGTTTCTAGTGTTAAGTTTCTAGTGTTAAGATTCAAATATTATTGGGTAAAATTCCAACATAGGTTTGGCATTTTGGGATCTCTGAAATTTTATTATCCAAAGTCATTTTAGGGTTGTAAATTATTTGGAAGCAATAAAGTGAAATCCTTGTTTGATTTTCTTAAGCTCTTTTGAATAAAATTTTTCATTTTGGAATCTTAAAAATAATTAAAGAGGAAATGCCCAAAGAACATCTTCAAATCGCATATTATATGAATTATTATTTGAAGGGAATATATAGTATATATGAAATACAGAAAAAGGGGTTAATTGATAATATTAGCAAGTATTAATATGATTAGTTCATTGATAATATATTAACAAGTATTAATTTAAAAAATTGATGCATTTTACTTGATCTGAGGAAACTTCCTTGAGGAGATAGATACATATGTTGATACCACTAACATGGTATAATACAAATAAACTGTAATGATGTGTTACAGTATTGTCAGTGTGTTATGGATTTACTACAACTCTACCTGTATATACATAGGACACCCTATAGGTACTATGCCTTCATACATAATCTCATTGAACTCTAAAATATTGTCTTCCTCTCATTTATTGACTCTCTTCTGTTGTGGCTCTGATGGGAAGTACTGTCTCCCTCACACAACACCAGAGTGCCAGAAAAGAGAAACTGCAAAACAGTGTCTGGGCCTATAACCTATGTTCGGCCAGTCACACCTACCCTAGAGAACTCTCCCTCTTCCTCCTCTCTGCTAACACTAATGATGGATACAGAGAGAACAAAATGGACAAAGTCTGAAGGTAGTTTGTAATAGCAGGATCAGGTACTACTGTGTTATCCAGTAGTAGTGACTGTGTGTCTAGCAGTAATAATGGTATATAGTGCAAGAGTTATATAGGGTGACAGATTGCCTCTCCTGTTGGCTGTCCCTACAGCTGACATAATGCCTTCTCCTTTGCCGAGCCTGTTTTTGATTCTGTGTAGCTCCTTAGGACAGAGTTGGACTTGATTATGCATAAGCAAAAACTATGATAAATGCCATACATATTTTTAAACTATGTCTACATATTGTCATGTGCACCTATGCCAAGTTATGAGAATAACAATAACCAATTATTTTACAATATTGATATTTGTTAAGTAGCTTAGTTTGTATGTATCTATCATGAATTAATGTGCAGTTATTTTATCAAGCTGAGTTAAAAAGTACCAAAATACTAATTTAAATATTCTTAGGGATGTTAAATATGTAATAGGGCTTCTGTGTCAGAAACTACTCAGAGTAAAAAAATATCAATAATACTGCTACCTTGACTCAGGGTTAGAACTTTCTAAGTCTTAAAAAATCTAAGAAGTTAAATCTAGGGAAAATACTTTTAGTCACATTGTTGGCTTAGTCTTGATCCTTACGGTGTTGGTGTGGTGACAGAGATTTTGAAGGTCATACTAAAAATTGAATTTCTTCATCAAACATCAAGGCACAGAAGAAAATCTTTTCTAAGGTACTCTACCTATTGAGCAGAGTACTGTTCAGAAAACAATCTGATTACATTGATAGCAGAGGAGCCATGATTGAAGCTGATATTTTTCAGAACTATTTCTTTTGTAGGAAAGTAAGTCACTATTATAACTCTTCCTTTGGATAGGTTTCCTAGAAATTAAGATAGTTGTAAAAAAAATCTCTTGATCTTTGTTGTAATTTGAGCGAGCACGGAGCTTATATAATCATGGAACAAAGTGATTAAGAAATCAAAGGGAAAATGACATGGAAGCAACAACTATAATAAGTCTAATAACACCAGGCAGAAAACATTTTGTGAATCTGAATAAACTAAAATATTGTAAAAAGGTAGAAGTTATCATTGAAACCAAATTACACAATAATTGCATCTGTGTATGTAACCATATTCAAGTTTTAGATTATCAGCAAATTAAACAGCTCATTCTATCAAAATGGATTCAATCATACTAATTTATCATTTCTATTGTTGGTTTAATATAACTCTTGAGTTTTCTCTATCCTCAATGCAATTAGTCCCTGTTAGCTTTTCTTCCTAAAGTTTTATAATCTTACTTCTCTCTACTCTCAATGCCAATACCTTGGTTTAGATCTCTATGTTTTTTTGTTTTGTATTGTAGCTGTCTTTTAACTCTTTGTTTAAAAAACTTCCATTTTCTCCCTACAAAGCTAGATCCTTCCTGTGGCATATAGATTGTTTCATTTCTTTAGTACTTGGATGGCAGACCTCAATTCTTTAAAATTAGTCAGAATTAAGTCATCATTTCAAAAGTTTAAAATAACTTTTTGACAAGCCAGATGAATTACACACAAAATTATGCATATTTATTGCTTTTTCTTTTCCTACAGATACCTTTTGCTCCACTAAACCTCACATAGCTTCCTTAAAAGAAAGCACATCTCTCTTTACATCTTTATTACTACTACTGAATTGGCCTTTCAATATTTCTTTGGTTGAATAAAATTCTTTAAGATTCAATCCACTCATCATCTGTTTTCTGAAGTTTCTCAGTTACATTAAATGCCATTACAGCAGCCAGTCCACTTAACAAATTATTTTTAGTATGATCTATTTGCTATTCTGGCTCTCATGCTGGCTCAAGAAACCATGATTTTCTGATGAAAATATTTTCAAAGTCTAACCTACAGTCTGACATACATACTGCAGGTCTTCAGTAACATTTGTTGATTGAATGCATTCAGGAATAAATAATAACATTTCACATACATTAACATATTTCAAAGGAGCCAAGAGCATATGTTGGGGGAAAGATAACCTATTCAACAATTGTTGCTGTGAAATCTGGATAAACAGTTTGTAGAAGATTGAAACTGGACCCATATCTCTCAACATTTACTAAGTTAAAAATCAAAATGGACAAAAGATCTAAATATTAATAAAGAAACACTGAATGTACTAGAAGATAAAATAAGTAAAGTACTTAAACTCATAGGTGTAGCAAAGGATTCTCTAAACTAACCACAAATGCACAAAAAAGATCACAGCAAGAATCAACAAATGGGACTACATCAAATTACAAAGCTTATGTGCAGCAAAATAATCAATTAGTAGAGTGAAAAGACAACCTAAAGAATGAGAAAAGTTTTTGCCTGTTATTCTTTAGATAGAGGATTAAAAACTAGAATGTATAAAGAGCTAAAAAGAAATAGACCACTGAAAATAAAAGATCCAGTCAAAAAATAAGTACATGAAATGAATAGACATGTCACAGGGAAAAAGTCCAAATGACCAATAAAAATGTGAAAAAAGGTTCAACATCCTTGGCCATTGTAGAATCTCTGGCCATTACAGAAATGTAAAATTAAACAATGCTGAGATTCCATCTTATACCAGAAAAAAATGGAAGTCATTAAGAAATAAAAGATAAAAACAAATCTTGGTAAGGCTGTGATGAAAAAGAAATCCTCCTAACCACGATTTTTTGTAGTAAATAAAATAGTTTACAATAAAGCAAAAAAAAAAAAAATCCTCCTACAGTGTTTGTTGGTGGGAATGTAATCTCCTGCAACCATTATGGAAATAAGTATGGGAATTTCTCAAAGAATTAAAATTATAAGTTCCATATTACCCAGCTATGGCCCTTTTAGGTGTCTTTTCCAAAGAGTTTAAGACATCATACTACAGTGATACATATGTACAAATCCTTATGGCAGCAAAATTCTCGATAGCTAAATCCTGGAAGCAAACTGTATATCCATCAACAGATAATTAGATAAAAAAAATGGGGTGTCTATACATATTAGAATACTACTCAGCTACAAAAAAGGATAAAATTTGAGACATTTGTAGGAAAATGGATGAACATAGAAAATATCATGTTGAATGAAATTAACCAGACACACAAGCTTAAATATCATGTGTCATTTCTTATTTGAGAAAGGCAGGGCATAAAGAATAATAGAGGATGGAAAGCAAGAGACAAAGGGATGGATCTCTTATAAACACGAAGAAACCAAAGGCCAACAATGAGAAGAAGGAGATGGAAAATAAGTAGAATAAAGATATGCTCTATAAAAGAACATAATAATCTGAATGTATGTAAATATTATATGATATAAACATGAGCTAAGATTAATCATATCAATAAGAATGAAAATGGGGAAAATAGAATTAGAAGAGGAGGGAAGGGCAAAGGAAGAAGGAGATTAAAAAAGGAAACAAGTTGTAATATGTACATGTATCCACTCCTCAGATGATTGTATGCACTGCAAACATGTACTAATAAAAAAGTTATTTGAAAAATGCCTTTGATATCATTATAACATTTTCAATGCATATCAAAAGCTCTATATTAATTTTAAATGAATATATATATATATATATATCTGGTCACTTAATCTCATTAGAAAATCTTTCTCATAGATAAGATAGATACTCTCATTTTAATTTTACACATAAAAATAGAATTAAACAAATTTAAATAAACAGACTGAATACATAGAACAAGTTGGCAAAAGCTTATGGATCAAGATATGATTTTTTTGAAGTACACAGAATGATTTTATTTTTTCTACTTCTACTCTACCCTGGCTTTTCCACTACGATGTCATTTCAGATTAGTGCATTTCATGTTTAGAGGACCATAAGATTAAAAAGCTGCTAGATGTGCCAACTGATCTTTTGCAAAGAGTAATAATAAGGCAACTATATTATATGCCATTAAGTGAAAGGCAATAGGTCCAGCTGTGATATCTTGGACTATTTTAGAAAAGCCCTTATCCAATCCTTTCAGAATGAAATAATTAAAATCTTAGAGTTGGTCTTGCAAAAAATCTTTGAATTTCAACATAAGCCTCTAATGACCTGTATAACATGACCTGTATAACAAAATAATCCTACTTTCTCTCACACTTAAAATTAAACAAACAGATTTTTTTAAAAGCTATGGTTACATTTGTTTTCTTCAAAGGTGTAATTATTTTTAACTTTAACCTTTTAAAATTTTGGATAAGAAAAAATATGAGAGAAAAAAATGGAAACCAAGTCTCTCTAAATAGGGAATTTTGGAAGGGGTGAAGGGAGGGCAGGGGTATGTGGAAAAAATGAGAACTAAGATCTGTCATGCAAAGGTACAAGATCCCAATGATCAATGTAACTGTACTGTATTCCTATAAAGTACCAATAAACTCAATAAAAAAATTTTTGGTTATGATTTGAACATGATTGCCTAAAGAAAACAGAGATGTATTTTGCATAAATATTGCAAGTGAAAACTATGACCATTTTGGACAATACTTGCATGTAAATTTTTAATTTTATAAGAGGAAAAATTCACATTTCTAGTTATTTTTTGCAAACTGTAAGGATACATTTCTATTTCTAGTGGAAATACTTGTAAGGAACTGCAGCTTATTAAAATATATTTTTCATTACTTTTGGTATTTTTATTACTCTAAGAATTTATTTGTTTGTTACTAAAAATGTTACTATTCCACCACAAATAGAATAGCATAAATTTAGTGTGAAAGTATATTTAAATTCTGACTATGTTATCAACTAGTCCTTTCATTAGACAAAGCAAATAATCTTTTTGGACTCATATTTCTTACCTACAAAATGTAATTTTAGTATCTTTTTGAGATTATTCACCCAGTGTAAAATAAACTCGTAGATTATTTTGACTAGGTCTTGTCTACCATTTTTTTCTTACTGTCATCCATTTAGCCAAACTGTCTTGAGGATCTCATGAAATGGTATGTTACAAACTGAAGTAATTTACATATTTAAGTAGTTCTTGAAATATTTATTTCTACTAATTAGAAGAGGAGAAAGACTCTGTACATTTGAGACATTATCAGAGTTCTTATAAAAGAACTTTCAAAAAATGATAAGGATGCATCTACTTTTGCTCACCGGTAGAATGCTTGCTTAGAATTTATGAGAATCTCGGTTTGATCTCTGGCAACGCAAAAGCAAAACAAAACAAAAACGTATGTTTCTCTACTACAAACAATCTTGTATATTTTCTGTACAATGATGGACATTACTCTAAATTATAAAACAGGCATGTAATTTTGCTATGTTGAAGTGTACCTTAGTCTTAGGAAAAGTGCACTACTTCCCCTTATAGTTGACATTCCCAAATTACTCCTTAAAATCCTGACATTAATTTACATTTCTACCAAAAATACTTAATAATTTCCTTTCCCTAACTTCTTCCCAATACTTTGTACTTTAAGATTTCACTCTTTGCCATTCTAACATGTATGAAGTAATATTTCATTTGTAAATTTAATGAAAATCAATTGAACATCTGTTTTAGTTACTTTGAGCTGCTATAGCAAATAACCATGGGCTGGGTGGCTTAAAAAAGCATTTCTCATTTTTCTGGAGCTGATCAGAGGTCAAGGTGCTAGGATTCCTGGATTCTTAGTGAGGACTCCCTTTAGCTTGTCCTTGGTGCATTGGTGTACGTATGGAGAGAGAAGGCGTGAAGAGGAGAAGAAGTGGAAAGAGGGGTGAAGTGAGGGAAACAGAGAGAGGGATGGTGAGGGATCTAGCCTCTCTTCCTCTTTAAGGGTATTAATACTACTATAAAAACTTCATCTTGATGACTTCATCTAAATCTAATTGCCTCCAAAAGGCCCCATCTTAAAATGTCATCATCACATAAGAATTAGAGTTTCAACATATGAGTTTTTGGGGAAGAGAAACATTCAATATGTGTCAAATATTCTGAGTACCAGAGATACAGCAATTTATAAAGCAACTTTGCCCCTGTGAAATGTGTACTCTACTGGGAACAGGGATAAAGAAAATAAATGTATAGTAAAAAATCAAAGAAAGAAGATAGTGATTATGGAACTAGAATTCTGTTTTTTAGGAACTAGGTAAAATCATTCTGATGAACTTATACTTGGGCAGAAATCCAGGTATAAGTGCCAGTACAGGTTTGTTCAGCTCTTACCATTTATGTCTATGTAACAGTTTCTTAGTGAAACTGAGATTGCATTTTCTGGTGCAGGAATATGTTTTTCCTGCATGTGGGTCACACCAGATTACTAAGGAGACATCATACCCAGAAGTAGGCTTCAGGGAACATTTGGTAAGAGCTGAGGATGACATCCCAGCTTGCTCCATGTAGTTTATCAGAGCTCCCCAAAGGGCTTTAACCCCAGTGTTCAACAGCAGTGACCCACTCATTTTTGCACCTGTAGTGCTTTCTTTTGCTTTCCTGTCCAAGGAGCTCATCTACTTGTGTTTCTTGTGATAATTTCTCGAATAAACTACTTGTTCTAAAAATTTTATATTTGCTTCAGAGGGAACTTTATGTAATGGAGTGTTGGCCAGTTAGCATCTGAGAGAAGTAATTCCAGGTTGCCTATACATCACGAGTCAAGGCTCATTCCGATTTTCTTTATATTACTAGAACCAAAATTCAATAACAAAATCTTTCCCTTATGGTTTGAGTTTTTATTAAGTCTTGTTTGCAATTCTTTCTACTCTGGTTTCATAAAAATACTCTTTGACTAAACACTGTAGGTCTTCACTTGGAATTTCTTCTACAAAATATTTACTGAAAAATCTATTTTCATCAATTTTCCTGCAATACCACTTATCCTGTTTATCACATACCAGATGTTAACACATGCATGGGTATATTTCTGAGCTCTTGCTTATGAGTCAGTAATCATTTTCTTTCTCAGGACAGATAATAAATACTATAGGCTTTTGTGGCCCCACAGTTCCCCTTGTAACCATTTCTGACACTGAAAGAGGGAAAGCAGCCATAGAAAATATGTACACTAGCTACAATAAAAAAAATCTACACCTATACATATAATAATCAAGATCCCAGAAACCCAACAGAAGAGCAAAATATTACAAGCAGTAAGAAAAAAGAAACAAATCACATACAAAGGAAAGCCCATCAGAATCACAGCAGACTTTTCAACACAAACCCTTGGGGCAAGGAGAGCCTGGAATGAGATATTTCAAGTACTAAAAGAGAACAACCTCCAACCTAGACTAATGTATCAAGCAAAACTCTCTTTCAAAATGGAGGGGGAAATAAGACACTTCCACAACAAAGAACACCTGAGAAACTACATGAATACCAAACCAGCACTACAAGCAATTCTAAACAAGATCCTAGAAAAAGACAAGGAAGGCAACAACACCATGAGGCCCAACAGAGCAAATCAAATAGGTAAGGCAAGAAATTAAAAGGAGAAGGTGAAAAAGTAAAAAGAGTCAACAAAAGGCCAATAACATGTCAATAATAAGTCAGTACATATCAGTTATAACCATCAATGTCAATGGCCTCAACTCACCAATCAAGAGAAATAGACTGGCAAAAGAAATAAGAAGCAAAATCCAATAATATGTTGTATACAAGAAACACACCTAGTGCAAAAAGAAGCCCATAGACTGAAAGTGAAAAGATAGAAAACAATTCTCTATGTGACAGGAGCCCAGAAAAAAACAGGGGTAGCAATCTTATTTGCAGACAAAGTAGATTTCAAACCAAAACTGAATCTAGTATTATTGATGTAGGACAGTACTGTATCATACCTCTATGTATGTAAAATATCTCATACCTGCTTTATGATACGTAGTAGGGACCGTGCTTTATCAGAGCTACATTTAATGATATTACTCTAGAATGTTCTCTTTCCAGATAATGATTAAGAGGCTAATAGAAAAAATGGTGCCAGATACCACAACAGAAACAGAACTTTGCTGTTGTCTGGTTATTATTCTTTTCTTTGTTTTTTTGTTTTGTTTTGTTTTGTGTTTAATGGAATGTGCTGAATGTCTATAATTTTGTTCAGATGACTGCAGAACCTGGAAAAGCTGTTGCTGCTATCAATGTATAACATACTATTATTAGTCTTTTTATATAAATATAAATATATATACATATATATATATGAATTGAATTTGGGGAAACTTTAACGGTGCTGCCAACTTTGGAAAAAGTCATCCCAATTTACTGTGTTGAGTTGGCATTGTACAGAAATGGACAGCCATATTGGCCTAGAAA
>NW_022900928.1:47192541-47203333 GCF_012274545.1 Fukomys damarensis
GTACTAAATATGTAAGGTCATATCTACATGGGTTTGATTACAGAAACTAATAAAGTATTCTCTAAATAATGAAAAAAAGAATAAGATAAGACTATAAGAGCAAGAAGCAATTTAAATATGTTCAGGGACCATTTTCATCTCCAGAATTAAGGATTATTTTGATGTTACATCATTGCCTTTTCTCTTTTACTTTTCTTTTTAGTTTTATTTTAGGATTCCCTATTTTTAATGTTCATACAGAGATTTCTTTAACTGGAATACTGAATAGTTTATTTGGTGTGAAAAGCAATAATAGTACACAGGATCCTAATGAGATAATTAATAATGTGAAATAGAAAGTAAAGGGCTAAAGGTGTAAGGAAAGTGGGAAGGGTGGGGGAAAGGTAATAAGGGAGAGGAAAAAAATATGAGAAACTGAAAAAATGGAAATAAAGTGTTTGTAAATGGCGAGGGGAGGAGGGGGTGAAGGGAGGGCAGGGACAAGGGCAAAAATAAGAATCAAGACCTATTGTGTAAAGGTACAGAATCCCAATGATGAATGTAATTGTATTGTATACTTAGATTGTACCAATAACCTCAATAAAAAGAAAAAAACAAAGAAAATATGTACACAAATTAGTGTGTCTGTGTTTCAAAAAACATTTACTTAAAAAGACGACAGGCCAGAGACTATCCCCTGGCAGTATCCCCTGCCCTAATTTTCTTAATTTGTCTATTTGTACAGAGATAGCAAATTGTTTCAAGTGTTTTGGTTTTTAAATAATGTTTAATATTTCCAAGGCTAATTCCTCTCATTCCATTTTTAAAAAATTAATTTTATTGATACATTTTAGGTATATAATATAATGATATTCATCATTTGAAATTTGTACCTTTACATAATATATCTTGGTTCTCATTTCCCCCCCTTCCCCTGGACTCCATTCAACCCCTCCACCTTCCCTGTTTACAAAGAGTTGGTTTCCATTTTTTCATTTTCTTATACTGTCTAGTCATTTACTTACTTTTTGGGGGTCAGTACTGGGGATTGAATGCAGGACTTTATGCTTGCAAGGCAGGTGCGATACCACTGAGCTAAATCCCCAGCCCATTAGTTATTCTTGAGTCATTACTTTTCTCTATGGATTTAAAAACCCAATAATCAGTTTCATCAGAATCTGATTGGATTTTTTTTCTTATTGGATATTTATAGGAATGGTATTGATTAATTTGGGGAGAATTGGCATGTTTATGAACTCAAATTTTGAAATTCATGTTTATGATACATTTCTCTGTTAATTTAGTCCTTATATTTCAGAAAAGTGCTATGGTTTATTTTCAGTAAGGTATTGAATGTATTTACAAGAATTTTCTTAGGTGATTTATATATGTATATTTATATCATTTTAGTAAATGATACATTTAAACATAATATTTTTATTAGTGTATAGAAATATTTATTTGGGGATTCTGGACTGTATACCATTATTCACTTTCATAATTTATGTATATGTTTTATATTCTCTGTATGTAATTATATTATCTACAATCAATAATAATTTTGACTCTTCCTATTCCATTTTGTATCTATTATTTGTTTTTATTTTCCTATGGCTCTGGTTAGCACCTTATGAGGAAAGTTTAATAGAAATGGTGATAGCAGACATTGGTATTTTAATTTTCATAAGAGAGTCTTTTACCATTGTATGTTTGCTATAGCGTAATGATAAATTTTTCCATCTTTTTTTTCTTTTTCTGTGCCAGGGATTGAACTCAGGAGCTTGCACTTGCAAGGCAGGCGTGGTACCACTGAGCTAAATCTCCACCTAGATAATGATAAATTTACTTAATAGAATATGGCAATTTATATATATTTCTAGTTTTAGTAGTTGTATTTAAGAATTAAAAATTTTACAATTATTTTTGGACTTTTGAAATGATAATGTTCTGTTTTTTTTTCAGTTATAGGACTAATCTTTACTTTAGACTACTTACATTAGATATGTAATCTTTAAAGCTAGATTGATCTAGCTTATTAACCAGATGCTTACCTTTTATTGTGTGTGACCTTGAAAAAATTTATTAATCCTGACACTGTTTGACCATCTGTAAATTGGAAACAAAATTAAACTGCTGAATGAATTTCAATACATACACAATTTTTGCTCTTCAGAATTTCTTATTCTATAAACATTATATTTTATACACAAATTCTAAAACCCTGCAGTAAAAATCTATTTAATATATTCTCATGAGCCAAATGATAAGACAGCATTTACAGTATTCTATTTTATTAAACAAATTCTGAAAAGAGCTAACAGGAAAACAAGTAAAACCAACAAAGAGCATCTGTTTCATTCATAGGTCATGAAATAATTTTAATTGAGATCTTTCTGACATAGATTAGTCATACAGATATTAGAACAAAAGATCTAAGATAAGAAATCTTGAGAAACATTGTGATAATGAAAGTTTACATATTTCTCAAACATATCAGACATCGGCATATAATTCCAAGAAAGAAAACCTGATAATTGTACTGATGAGTGGTTGATAGAAAATGGCTTATTGCCCTTTCCTGTCTGCCATTTGCTATTTCTCAACAGTGAAATATGAAAATAACTATATATTTTATTTTTATTTTTTGTTGTAATTAAACTATTAATTTTGACTTTTCACATGTTTTCAAACATCGCATTCAATATTTATGATTTTTCTGCTGGTAAAAAGAGTAGAAATCACTTATAGTGCTTTATCAATTTTGGTCAAGGTATTTATTTTCTTTTTACAGTGAGTATAATTTTCTTTAGATAGAGGAATTAGTTCTTTTCATCCACAACACATAATCCTGCCCATATAGTAAAATTGTATGTCTATTTTGTGACCCTAAATTCTCAGTGGGCAAATTTGTGTTACTTTCATCCTGTTGAGTCAGTCTTAAAGCATGGATTTCATTAGCATACTTGTTAAGTGCGATATTTAGAAAGTGTCCTTTTAAAGATACAGTCTAGAAACTTTTTAATCTAAATTTTATATTAGTATATGTAGCAGAATTACTCTTAAGGATAAAACAATTTTTCAAATGTCTACATTGAACTTACATTTTCCTTTGCACAAATAAGCATTTGCATTGTATTGTATTGAAAACTTTTCAAGAAAGGCTGACTTGAGTCCAGTGGTTCAGCTAATCAATATTTATGTCTTTGCAATTCATTTCTTTTTCGGCCTCCTGCTTCTTATGTATGAAATTTGTGCCCAGAGAGCAAGAATGGTTATAGAGTTGTAAACAGCGTCAAAGAAGAAGGACAAAAAGTATTCTTTAGAAATCATAAGTTGCTTTCTGCCTTTATTTTCTTTAAAAGTAAATGATCAATTTAATTTAGATCAGATTCTTATAGTTTATAAAAAGCTGAATTGAATCTGTTTACACCACTGTCAATTATTTTATGTGGACAAATTTGCTCAGTGCTTAAATTTTTCATTACAGTGCTAAAGGCATTCGATTGCTCTTTGTTATCTTTGTCAAAAAAATCAGAATGAAACATCAAAAGAAAGATTGAATAAATTTCCTTTTAGAACCTCTACAAGGGAGTCATTTTAAAAAATCTATATGACTGCTGTAACTGTGGCAGGATTTAATGATAAGGAAAAATAAATTTTATCCTAAGGTAATATTCCCATTTTGATGGATTATGAAATATGTTAAAATTGGTCATTCTGAACTGTAACTCTTCATGGTTTGAAACCCTGTTAATATAATTTTTTGAACCAGAAAAAGTAGTGATCAAATTAGTTTCTGCTATTAAATGACAATACACTCAGACTGCAGCATTATAAAATGACAGCACCAGGTATCAGAGACTGGTGTGCTTGTATTCCTGTTGCTTTGTATGAAAGCAGTTTTGCTCCTATAGGTTACAGACTAGTGAGAATGACAGTGGCATCTGATTCATTGCTGTATATTTGAGATGTGCAGGACACTTAAACTCAGATTGGATAGGGACAAGAGTAACTATAGTTCACAATGAAAAAGGCAGAAATTCTTTTAAAACTTGCTTGTACAATAATTCAAATATGAGGATAAAATATGATCGTACACCAACCAAAATCTCAGAGAACAAAATGAGAGCTGATCTTAAATATTAGAATAAAGCCTGGGTTTTCAACATTTTGTTAATGTAGCCTCTTTCACAGATTTCTTGCCAATACTCTGAAAGCTTTAAGTTTATCAATATGAAATTATTTACCTTATGATCAAACTGCCTTTCTATTTTTTTTAGCAAGTTTGATTATTCAGACATGGCAATGCATTAGATATCTGGAACCAGTTATATCTGGCTTCTTATTTAACACATGTTTTATAGAGCAGAGATTATGATTAATTTTATAAACATAGAAAGTAAATTTTAGAAGTATGCAATTTGTCTTTAAACACACGACTGTGTTACAGAACTGTCATCAAAGCTTACATTCATTCTTTCTCCAAATCCTTTGTCTTTTCATATTTCCTCCATTTTATCTTGTTTTTACTTTTCTTATGAAATAATATAGGAGTTCAACAAAGGGTAAAGCCCTGATTTTCTATAATTATAGTAAAACATCATGATTTGTTATTTGTTTTGATATGTAGTTTTAATTTTATGGGAAAATTAGCTTTTATAGCACAATGAAATGACATGAGGCTTAGAATTCCTCATTCCAGGATATAAATCCTTGTTCAAATACAGTATTTTCAGATTTCATGACCTCATGCAAGTCAGTGAGTCAGGTACCACCGTCCATATTATAAAGGTAAAAAGTAATGGTTATTTTACTGGATTGGTTTGGATATTATAGGTAAAATGCCCAGTGAAAATTTCATCCCTCCATCCATGTATTTACATAGATCAAATAATTTCTGAAGGCAATTATGCTACATATTTTCACATGAATATTGTTTCACATATTGTCTGATTCTTGTAATATGCAAAGATGTTATATACACATTTTTATCTAGAAATTTGGTCTTTATGATAATTTTATTTCATTTAAATTTATCATTTTCCAATGATAATTTTTCTTTTATTTGGATTTAAAAATTTACTATTTTATTAAAATTTAATTGTGGATTTAACTAATTATATTTTATTATTAAATGTAATGCTAAACATTTGAGATATATTCTCCTCTGTTCTTTTTTCTCTTATATATATATGTATATGTATATATTCATATCAAACAGACATGCCACCTTAAATTAATTGCCCTTTTTTTTTGCATTATTGGTACATTTTTGGTATACAATACAATTACATTCATCATTGGGATCTTGTACCTTTACATGACAGGTCTCAATTCTCATTTTTTCCGCTTATCCCTTCCCTCCCTTCACCTTCTCCTCCCCTCCCCATTTACAAATACTTTATTTCCATTTTTTCCTTTTCCCTTATTTCCTTTCCCTACCCTTCCAATTTCCCCTACACCTCTAGTCCTTTTCTTCCTATTTCACATTATCCACTATATCATTAGGATCTTATATACAATTATGGTTTTTCACACCAGAGAAACTATTCGCTATTTACACATGTATGACTTATATATTTCACTTAAGATTATATCCTCAATGTGCATCCATTTTTCCTATGAATAACTAATTTCTCATTCTTTATGGCTGAGTACTATTCCATTTTATAGAAAAACCACATCTTCCTTATCCAGTTTCCAATTGATGGGCAGATGGGCTGTTTCCAAGTTTTAGCTATTGCAAACTGTGCCGCTATAAACATAAGTGCGCATATATCACTGTGATATGATTCTTTTAATTCTTTTCGAAAGATACCCAGCAGAGGGATGGGTGGGTTAAATGAAACCTCCAGTGCCAGCTCTTTGAGATATCTCCATATTGATTTCCATAGTTCTTGCACCAGTCTGCACTCCCACCAATAATTGAAAAGGGTATATTTTTAATTTCCAGTAGATTCTGACAAACTCACAGAATCCTTGTTTTTGAAGATATTGTCTTTTTTTGTGTGTACCGGGGATTGAACTTGGTCCCTTGTGCTTCCGAGGCAGGCACCGGAACCACTGAGCTAAAACCCCGGCCAGTCTTGCCAATTTTGAAGAGTATTACCAAAGTCTTTTGTTCATATATTTTTGTATGGCTCTACCAAGTTTGTTCATAATGTTCACGTATTGAAGGGCATCTAGGTTACATCTAGTTTTATGAAGAAGAGTGAACACTCATATGCAGGTTTTGGTTTGGACATGTTTTTTAATCAGTTGGGTAATTACAACGAAAATTGATTCATTGTGTAGCATGACTATATTTATATTTGTTAAAAAAGATAAACTGTCTTCCAAAATTTTTGTGCTTTCTTGCATTTGCACTAGCAGTGAATATAGTTCCTATTGCTCTACATCCCTGTCAATAATTGGGCCAAAGCTTTTGTTTTTAAAAAAAGTATATGTTTCTTTTTCTTGATGAAATGTCTGTTCAAATGTTCTTTTCAAAATAAGAGTGTTTAACTATGTTGCTCATGTTGGTCTCATACTTGTAATCCTCCCATCTCTGGAATACTGGGATCACAGGTCCGTGCTACTGGACCTGCCCTTCTTTGCTTTTAAATATATATCTTTGTATTTAAACTTGATTAGTTTTGCACAACATGAGATTAGGTCTTTTCCCCCTTTTTTCCTAATCCATTCTGAGAATCTCCATCTTTTATGTAGTATCTTTAGATCACTCAAATTAAGGGCTCTTTATATAGTTGAATTAACATCTATGTTTTAAACTATTTTCTATTCTATTTATTATTTGCTTATTTTTTTCTCTTTTGTTCTTTATTCCATGTTTGAAATCTTGTAAATAAGAAGTGAAAGAAAGGTAGAAGGGAGAGAAGGGGAATGCGAAAAAATAAGCATCAAAATATATCATGTACATGTACAAATTCCATACAATGACTGTGATGACTGTGTATATCTAAATTGTATCAATAAACTTAATTAATGATTCAAAAGAAATTGAGTGCCATACACCTGAGCTATGTTTTTGCTTTAGGTTTAGTTGTCTTTGGTCAACCATAGTTGAAAACTTATTAAATTGAAAATTCCAGAGATAAGCAATTTATGTTTTAAACTTTGTGCCATTCTGAGTAGCATGAGGAAATCTCACATAATCCTCTTTCATTTTGCTAGGGATGTGTATCATCCCTCTGTCCTACCATAGCCACACTCTACCCATCTGTTAGTCACTGAGACTCTCAGGAAATCAACTCTCATAATATTTATTGGCTTTTGTTGCAGTGAGAAGGTCAATAAGGTCTCATACTGTATCACAATACCTTCCTCTTGCATGTCACTTTATCTCATTGTATAGGCATTGCATCATCTCTTATTATCAAATAAGGAGATTAGTCATTTTGCAGGAGAGATAGACTATGTTTACCTAAATTTTATGGCAATACATTGCTATAAGTATTCTATTTTATTATACATTGTTAATCTTTTATTGTTCCTGTTTACAAATTAAACTTTATCATGAGTATGTATTTATAAGAATAAAGCATATACATAAAGTTTGGAAATACTTATAGTTTCCAGCAACTACTGAAAGTCATGAAACTGTGGATCAGGGTAAGTATAGTATTTCATAATTCCATTTTATCTACTCTGTTACCCTGTCAAATCTTATTTTTTCTATATTTTAATGGCTTACATATATTTTACAATATGTTGTTAACTTCACTATATCTACCTTTAAATATCGCTATACCATAGCATGTATAATGAAGTTATCTTAAAACCAAGTAGTATTACAATTTTCACCATTCTTTTTTCTATGACACTACTGCCAGGCATTTCAGTCATCTGTGTTCCACTACCCGATACATCATTACTTTAAACATAAAGCTTATATAATTTAAAAATGAGTAAAAGCTTTCCAATTTACTTATTCTTTATTAAACATTTCTTTCCTTTTTTACCCAAGATACTAGTTTCTTCATTATAGAGTTCTCCTTCTACTTCATGATTGACCATACTTCTCCTAGTGATGAGCTTCCGCAGTATTTTTCTATGAAGTATTTTATTTTCCTTCACTTTTGAGTAATAATTTTGCTGGATAAAAATTATAGGCTGATAGATTTACTCTTACTATCTTCTTCCTTGCATTTTGGTGATAAATTTGTCAATCTATATTTATTTATAGGTAATTGACTTTTTTTTTACGTGATCTTCTTTTAAGAGTTATATTCCATCCTTTTCATTTTCTACTAATGCATGCATACGTAGGTGTGAACATTTTGGTATTTATTCTGCCCCTACTTTTTATTCTTTATAGTTTCTGGCTCTGCCATTTTCAGCCATTATTACTTCAAATGTTCTTTTCAGATGTTTGCTCTTCTTCTGATATTCTAATTACAGTTATGTTACATGTTTTGAAATTACATTAAAATCCTTACACATTCTGAACTATAAAAAAGTTATTTTTCTTGCTTTGGTTTTGAAAAATTTTCTCCTGACTTGTCTTCTAATTTATTGATTCTTTCCTCAGCCATGTCCAATCTTTTGATAAACTCATTAGATACATTCTTTTTCCTGCTTTTGTGCTTTTAAGAAATTGTACACATTCAAGATGTATATACGATGTAAATTAATATATGCATTGGTTCACAGTGTTACCCACTTTTTTTCTCATTGAGTTTATTGGTACAATTTTAGGTATACAGTACAGTTACATTCATTATTGGGATGCTGTACCTTTACATGACAGATGTTGGTTCTCATTTTTCCCCCTTGTCCCTGCCCTCCCTTTACCCCCTCCTCCCTTCTCTATTTACAAATACTTTATTTCCATTTTTTTATTGTCTCATATTTTTTCTTTTCACTTTTTTCCTTTCCCCTACCCTTCCACTTTCCCTACACCTTTAGCCCTTTTCTTCCTGTTTCACATTGTCAATTAGGATCTTGTGTACAATTACAGTTTTTCACACCAGAGAAACTATTCGGTATTTACACATGTGTGACTTATTTATTTCATTTAAGATTATATCCTCAATATGAATCCATTTTCCTATGAATGACTCTAATTTCTCATTCTTTATGGCTGAGTAGTATTCCATTTTATAGAAAAACCACATCTTCTTTATCCCATCTCCAACTGATGGGCAAATGGGCTGTTTCCAAATTTTAGCTATTACATACTGTGCCACTATAAACATGGGTAAGCTTTTTTTTTTCTTTTTTGGTACTGGGGATAGAACTCAGGTCCTTGTGTTTGCAAGTCAGGCAGCAGAACCACTGAGCTCAATCCCTGGCTCTGTTACCCACTTTCAAAAGAGGAAATTAGAGTACATAAAAATATACTCTTCTTAGCCTAGAACAAAAGGCAATTTATTAAAAATGTTGTCAAGAATATCTATGTCCTTTGCAGCTCACATAGCCCATAAGCACCGTTCTATGTCTAAAGCTACAGTTTTTAAAAAATACCAAAATCAAATTAAAACAGGTTCAAGAAGGGAAAAAGTTACTCTTAGATAACTCTCCATATATTAATACAATGTAATTAATTACAGTCTTTAAGCTGTACATTAGATATCTAGACTTAAGCAAAATAACTGTATCTTTGTATCCTTTTGCCTAAATTTGTGCAATACTCACACCTTATTTCTGGTAACTACCTGTATGCTCTCTGTATCAATACATTTTTAAAAAAGATTCCACAAGTAACTAAAATAACATAGTATTTTTCTCTCCATCTGGTTTATTTGACTTAAGATAATGTCTTCTAGGTTCATCCATATTGTCACAAGTGTCTTTTTAAAACTAAATAATATTTCATTCTATTGGGTATATATGCCATAATTTCTTTATCCACTCATCCATTAAGGGACACTTACATTGTTTCTTTATCTCGGCCATTATGAATAATGATGGCTAAGTAAATACATTGAGAAATTACAGAGGAGACACTATGATGGTTGACTCATAAATTAAAAACATCAGAACACAATTATGTACTAATAAATTAAATAAGTTAAGTAAGTGGATAAATTCCTAGAATTATAAGACTCCACAAATTGAATCAAGAAGAAATTCAAAGTTCCAAAACTTATAAATAAAGAGAAAAATATTGTAATAAAAACTCTCCAATAAGGCGAAGACTAGAAGAGGTAATTTCAAAGTTGAATTTTACTAAATATTCAAAAAATAATTAGCCAGTCCTGTAATCTCTGCACTACAGGAGTCTGAACCAGGAGGATCACAAGTTTGCGTTTCAATAGAACTGGGAAATTTAGTAACTTAGTGAGATCCTGTCTCACTAAAAATAAAAATGGTTTGGGGATCTACTTCAATGAGAAGGTGCTGGTTTCAATTCCCAATACATGGGGGGAAAGGGGATTAATACAAATCCTTCTAATACTCTTCTCAAATAGACATTAAGCAGATATTTTCAAATTCATTTAAAGGTATCTGCTGCAGTATTTTTGATTCCTAACATTTTTATTTTTAAAAATTAAATTTATTGGTACATTTAAGGTATACAATATTATGACATGCATTGTTGGAAATTTGTAACTTTACATAATCAATCTTTGTTCTTGTATTTTCCCCATCTCCCTGACCTCCCTTCAAACGCCCTCTCCCTCTCTGCAAACACTTTATTTCCATTTTTTCATATTAATTCCATTCCCTTCTTTCCTTTTCCCTACCCCTTCTATTCCCTCTTCCTCTTTGCCCCTTTTCTTCCTATTTCACATTATCTATTATACCTTTTAGTCCTTATTTATGCTTTCAGTTTCTCATGCTAGAGAAACTATTTAGTATTTAGTATTTA
>NW_022900928.1:47203357-47244651 GCF_012274545.1 Fukomys damarensis
TTCCCCATCTCCCTGACCTCCCTTCAAACGCCCTCTCCCTCTCTGCAAACACTTTATTTCCATTTTTTCATATTAATTCCATTCCCTTCTTTCCTTTTCCCTACCCCTTCTATTCCCTCTTCCTCTTTGCCCCTTTTCTTCCTATTTCACATTATCTATTATACCTTTTAGTCCTTATTTATGCTTTCAGTTTCTCATGCTAGAGAAACTATTTAGTATTTACACGTGTGTCCTATTTAAGAGTATCACCTCAATGTGTATCCATTTAGCTATCAATGTCTCTAATTGCTCATTTTAATGGCTAAATAGTACTCCATTTTATAAAAAAAAAGCACATTTTCTTTATCCAGTCTCCTGTTGATGGACAATTGAGCTGCTTCCAAGTTTTAGCTACCATGAATTGTGCTGCTGTGCATGGGTGCACATATATCACTGTGGTATGTTTCTTTTAATTCTTTGGGGAATAGCTGGGAATAGCTGGGTCAAAGGGGACTTCCAATCCTAGTTCTTTGAAGTATCTCCATACTGATCTCCACAGTGGTTGCACCAATTTGCACTCCCACCAGCATTGGAGCAGGGTTTCTCTTTCCCCACAGCCTTGCCAGCATTTGTTATTGGTTGAATTCATGATAGTAGCCATTCTTTCTGGGGTAGGTGGAATCTCAGCATTGTTTTCATTTGTATCTCTGGAATGATCAGTGCTGTTGAATATATTTTTTCTTTTTTTTTTATAGCAACCAAATACTGCAATAGCGTTTTTCTTTATTTTCTCTTTGTACTTCTATATCTGAGGAATGTCTATTCATTTCAGATGCCCATTTTTGGATTGGGTCTTTAAATTTGGGAGGTCTGATTTTTTAAAAATTCTTCATATGTTTTGGATAGTAAACTTTTGTCTGAGGAACAGCTGGTGGAAATATTTTCCCACATTGTGGGTTGTCTCTTCACATGGCTGGTGGCTTCTCTTGCTGTGTAGAAGCTTTTTAATAAGAAGACACCCCATTTGTTGATTGTTTATGCTAGTTCATGGACAAATGATGGTCTGTTCATAAAATCTTTTCCTTCACCAATGTCTTCGAGAGTTCTACCTAACCTCTCTTCTAGCCAGTTTAGTGTTTATGTTTTAATATTTACATCTTTACTCCATTTCAATTTTAGTTTAGTGCTTAGTGCAAGATAGGGGTCTAGTTTTAATCTTTGCAAATTGAAACCCAGTTTTTTTTAGCACCATTTATTAAAGAGGCTATGTTTACTGCAGTGAGGGTGTTTGGCTCCTTTGTCAAAGAAGGGGTGGCTGACTGTGTCTGGACTTGTTTCTGCATCTTCTAATGTGTTCCACTGGTTCTCAGGTCTGTTTCTTTGCCAGTGCCATGCTGTTTTTATCACAGTGGCTTTGTAGTATATTTTCAATTTGGGGATTGTGATACCCCCTACCCTGTCTTCACTGTCTACGATTCCTATTCCTGTTTTAGGTCTCTTTTTATTCCAAATGAATTTCTGGATTGTTTTCTCAAGGTCCATAAAGGATGCTGCTGGGATTTTAATTGGGACTGCTTTGAATTTATATGGCAGTTTTGGAAGTATGGCCATTTTCACTGTTGATTCTTCCTACCCAGGAGCACGGGATGTATTTCCATTTTCTCTTATCCTCTTCACTGTCTTTTTTTCAGAGTGCTATATTTTTCAGAGTAGAGGTCTTTGATTTCTTTTGTTCAGATGATTCCTAGGTATTTCAATATTTTGGATGCTATTGTGAAAGGAGTTGACTGTCGCATTTCTCTCTCAACTAGTCTGTTTCATATGTACAGAAAAGCTATTGATTTTTTTTGTGTTGACCTTGTATCCAGGTGCTTCACTGAATTTGACTATTAAGTTTAGAAGACTTTTGGTGGAATTCTTGGGTATTCTATATACAGTATCATGTGATTTGCAAATAATGGCAGCTTGCCTTCTTCACTTCTTATCTTTATTCCTTTCTCTTGTCTAATTGCTCCGGTTAATGTTTCCAAAACTATCTTTAAAAGGAGTGGTGACAGTGGACATTTTTGTCTTGTTCCTGATTTTGGTATGAAGCATTTCAGTTTTCGACCATTTAGTATGATGTTTGCTGATGTTTTTTCATAGATGAGTTTTATGAGAATGAGGTACAAATTGTCTATTCCAATTTTCTATAGGGTTTTTATCATGAATGCATGTTGGATTTTGTTGAACGCTTTTTCTGCATCTATTGAGATGATCATATGGTTTTTGCTCTTGGCTCTGTTAATATAGTGCATTATAATTATTGTTTTGCATATGTTAAGCAATCGCTGCATCCCTGGGATGAATCCCATTTGGTCAGGGTGTATGATCTTCTTGAGGAACTTCTGCATTCTATTTGCCAGTATTTTAAGGATTTTTGCATTTAAGTTCATTAGTGAGATTGGCCTGTAGTTCTCTTTTTTCATTTTGGTCTTTCTCTCCTTTGTGCATTAAGGTGGTGCTTACTTCCATGAATGAATTCAGGAGTATTGATTCCCTTTCAATTTTATCATAGAGTTTAAACAGGAGTGGCAGTAGTTCCAATGTAAATGTCTTGTAGAATTCAGCAGTGAAGCCATCAGAACCTGGATGCTTCTTAGTTGGTAAGTTTTTAATTTTGTTTTTAATTTCATTGATTGATATTGGGCTGTTTAGAATTTTTATGTCATCTTCTTTCAACTTTGGTAATTCATCAAATCTAGGAATCTGTCCATTTCTTCTGTATTTTCCATCTTGTTGGCAAAAATGTTCTTAAAGAAGGTATCGATGATCCTCTGACTTTCTCCTGGGTCTATTGTAATTTCACCCTTTTCATTCCTAATTGCACAGATTTAGGCCTTTTCTTTCCGTTTTTTTTTTTTTTTTTTTTTTTTGAAAAGGTTGGCTAAGGCTTTGTCAATTTTGTTTGTTCTTTTGAATAACTAACTCTTAGCTTCATTGATTTTTGTATTGTTCTCTTAGTCTCCATTGCATTGATTTCTGTTCTGATCTTCATAATTTCCTCCCTTTCATGAGCATTGGGTTTGTCCTGCTCTTCTTTCTCTAGAAGCTTGAGGTTCAGCATCACATTGTGTAATTAAGCTCATTCTATTATCCTAATATGAGTATTCCCTGCTATGAATTTCCCTCATAAGACTGCTTTCATTGTGTCCCATAGATTCCTATATTTTGCATTGCCATTTAATTGCAGGAACTATCTGGTTTCTTCTTTAATTTCCTGTGTGACCCAATGGTTATTCAGAAGTGTGTTATTCAATTTTCATGTGTTTATGGAATTCTTGTGGTTTCTTTTGCTATTTATGTCCAGTTTAATTGCACTAGGGTCTGATAATGTAGAGGGGGCACTTCAATTTCTTTGCAGTTACTTAGACATGTTTTATGAGCAGTTATATGGTCTATTTTGGAGAATGATCCATGTGCAGCTGAAAAGAAAATGTGTTCTAGTTTTGTTGGTTAAACGTGTTAAGTTCATTTGTTTAAGTTTGTTGGAGCTCTAGTATTTTGTTATTTTTTTTCTGTCTCGTTGATCTATCTATTTGTGACAGTGAGGTATTAAGGCCCCCACTACTATTGTGTTAGTCCTTATTTGATTTTTCACGTCCATTAGTATTTGTTTTATACAATTAGGCACACAAGTGTTTGGTGCATATATATTTTTGATTGTCATCTCTTCCTTTTAAACTATTCCCTTTACAAGAATGTAGTGTCCTTTGTCTCTCTTAATCAGTCTTGGTTTGAAATTCACTTGATCTGCAAAGAGGATGGCTCCTCTGGCTTTTTGAGGGGTTCCCGTTACATGGGATATTGTTTTCAACCCTTTAACTTTCAGTCTATGAGTTTATTTTTAAATTTAGTTTGTTTCTTGTATGCAGCATATCGTTGGAGTTTGCTTCTTGAACCATCATGCCAATCATTTTCTTTTGATTGGTGAATTGAGACCATTAATATTGATGGTTATAACTGATATGTATTGACTTATCCTTGTCATGACTTTTTCTTATTGTTAGATTCTCTCTCTTTGTATTTAATTTCTTTTTGGGTCTGATGGATGCACTCTGTTGGGCTTCCTGGGATTGTGATCCTCATTGTCTCTACCTAGGATATTGTTTAAACTATTTGGAGTGCTGATTTACTATTCATGAATTTCCTCTCGTGCTCTTTGTCATGTAAGTATCTCATTTCTCCGTCAATTTTGAAAAATAGTTTTGCAAGGTACATCAATCTGGGTTGGAGGTTGTTTTCATTTAGGGCTTCAAATTGTCACTCCAGGCTCTTCTTGCCTTGAGGGTTTGTTTTGAGAATCCTGCTGTGATTCTGATATTCTGATAGGCTTTCCTTTGTGTATGATTTGTTTCTTTTTTCTAACTGCTTGTAGAATTTTGTTCTCCTGTTGGGTTTCTGGAATCTTAACTATTATATGCCTATGTGTAGATTTTTTTTTTTTAAATCACAGCTGGTTGGAGTTTTATATGCCTAACTTATATGTATGTCAAGTTGTTTTCCCCTACTTGGGAACTTTTCTGCCATTACTTTTGTGAACAGTTTTTTTTTTTCTTTTATGTCATCTGTATTCTCTCCTGTTTCTTCACTGACTCTGATCATTCTTATAATTCTTCTTCTTTTCATCATCTAGAGGCTGCTGGATTGATTTCTTGTTGTTCCCTTACTATGTTTAAGAATTTTTTTCTTTTCCTGGCTACTAATTACCATCCCATTGTCTATATCTGAAATTCTAACTTTACATTGGCTCATTCTGCCTTGTAAACTTTCATTGGAGAGTTAATCTCCTGGAAATCTGTTTACATCTGTTTCATGGATTCCATTTGTTTCCTGTGTTAGGATTCCATCATGTTCCTCTGTTCCTCTATCTTTTATCTCTCTCCACTAGATTTATTAGTCATGTCTTGCTCTATGGGTACAATCTCTACTGTTATCTGAGAAATTATTTTTTACTTCATTTTTTTCTTGAAATTTGGTTTTGGGACTTGTTTCCATGTCTTCTAATTTCAACAGATGCAGCCTGATGTGCCTTTGTTGAGGTGACATGTTGCTCACCCAGTGGTCTTCAATTCTCAGCAAGCCAGTAAGCAGCCTTTACTCTGCTACTCACCAGTGCACCCATTCCTGGGCTCAGAATAGTGGTTTTCTGAATCCCTGAGCTCACCTTTTGTCTGGGTGGGCTTCTGACTTAAGCCTGAATATATTTGTGATGGTACTAGATGTGTCTCTTACTGGGGCCCCCATGTACCTCTTTTCTGAGAAGGCCTTTGGCTGGGGGCTGTGCTCCCCAGGTTCCTGTTATCTGAGCAGGCTTCTGGCTATGGTCCCTGTCAGAGAGAGTGTAGGGGTGAGCCACTGACTGATGCTTGTGCACTTGTGCAACTCTTTTCTCGGTGTGCCTTTCGCTTGGGGAGTGTGCCTGTGCCTGTGGGGTTGCTTTAGGTCTCTGGCTGGGATCTGCCTGTATCCACCCTGGTCTGGACCACACTGCTGCTCCCCGGGATCTCCTTACCATTTTATTTTGATTTTTTTCTTAGTGTTTCAATCATTTCAATAACCAATCATTGCATGCTGTCTGCTTCTTATATTACAGCACTGGTATGTCATGTATAATTTTAAATTCCCATTCTGACAATTCCCCAAATCTAGCATATCTGAGTCTACTTGTTATGCTTATTTTACCTCTTTAGACTGCTTTATCTCTTCACACCTTTTAGACTGTCTTGTAATTTCTTTTATTAAGCCAGTTATGATGTATTTATCAAGGAAATGAGGGAATTAAACCTTGATTGTGAGGTTGCATACTGTTATAGTTAATAGTTGTGTTGTTTTTGGTTGTTGCTGTGGTTTTAGGTGCTAAAGGATTCTAAATCCTCTAGTGTCTCATATCTCATCTTCCTAGATCTAGACTGTAGCTTTGGACATTTCAAAATACTATTTAGAGAACATTTATTCCTTGAAGTTCTTTCAACTATAATTTTCTTCTGTTACAGCATGTGTAATGTGAGAATGTAGGGGAAGGGAGCATTTTATAGTGTTTGATGAAGCTTCATATTTTCAGCAGTGCTCTGTCTTGGGATTGTGACCATTGCGAGTTTTTTGCCCTGAGACATCTTCCCCCGTGACTCTCACTCACTCTCTTCCCTAGGTTCCTAACCTATTTCTCTAAAACCTAAAGGTTTATTCACTGTCCATTTTCCCCCTGTATAGAGGATAAAAGAAGTAAGAGGGATCGCTAGTGGGGAAGAATTTTCTTCCATATCCTGAGATATGATTTAATATTTGTGTTCTAGAGAAACAGTTTTGTGTGGAGAGTAAGGATTTATTATGAAGAAGCTTCTAGTCATGTTTTACTGTAGCTGTCCTTTCTGTCCTCTTGCCATGACCCAGGTAAGTTCCTTATGTCTTTACCATGAAACACTGGTGAGTTCCTGGTTGCACAGCCACAGAATTATGGGGGTCTGCTAACAATGTAGCCTTCTAGAATTTCTCATTCTCATGTTAGTGCACATATGACATCTTATAATTCACTAAAAATATCATGTAAGTATTTTTGTCAACTACTGTTCCAAGTTCTATTTATTTCTGATGTGTAGATACATACTGAAGTATCTCTCTTGAGGTAACTTCTTTCTATATTTTAAGAGAGTTTCTTTTGTATGTGTGTCTCCTAGGACCTCACTTCTCTGATAGGTATACAGTCATTGGCTTTCAGTTTGCCCAGCATTTTTCTTATTTTAAGAATGAGTATAATAACTCCTAAGCATGTTAGAACTGAAATCAGGAGAGTTAATTTAAATTGTTTGACAGAAGCTTTCTAAAATTGTATGCTTCGGACAAAGATTCAATTATTTACTTCATAGTTATTCATTTTATGTAACTGACAGTGACAGCTACAGTTTTACTTCTTTTCTTTAATCAGTGCTGCTTCATAATGTGCTGATATAGTTTGGCTGGTGGAGCTGGTTGCAAGTTTGATAGTGTGCACACGGGATGATTAGATGTGCTTGCACCCACATCTGTGTAGTTGACAGAAACTTAGATAATACTTAGTTTAGTGAGCTTTGCTCTTTAAGTGGATTTTTCTTGAGATGTTTTCATTACTACACATCTCTCTTTATCTAAATATTGGACATATAATTGTGTTCTATGCTGCCTGATCACAGAGATTTTTATGTCTTCTGTGAAACTGAGCCACATAATGAGAATACTATTGCTGGATAAATTTCAATCTCTTCCAGCTACTATCAGTCTTCTTTTCTCAGATACTTACTTGTTTATGGCTTTACATAGGCTTTGCTTGGATTTAACTCCTTTTTTCACTCAGATTTGCCTCTTTCTATTTTAAAATTCTTCTTTTCTTCCTTTCATACACACATACCTGAAATCAGTTTTTTTTCTGCTTGATGCATTGCTCTTTTGTACCTATCTGTATTTCATTACCTATTTTATCCTCTTACTCACTTCTCTGTAGTAAACCATCATTTACCTTCTAAACCTTCCTTTCTTCCAATAAACTTTGATTTCCCCATACAAAGTGATACCTTTCTCCTTTCACCTTTCTGGCAATGTACCTCAAATGCAGAACTTCCTTCTTTATAATAATCACTTAAACAATTCTGTCATTCAAAAGAATATGACTTCCTTAGGCACAAGATCACTCATTGTCTTTCTTTCTTTATATCTGTTTAACTTTTCTTTTAGAATTTAACACAGAATTTGGAGACTTTAGGTGCTTATTTCACATATATAACACAACAGAATGATTAACAGTGCCCTTCTCATTATACTTCTTTTATTCATTTTCAACTGGACTTTCAAGTTTCATACAAGTTCCTCCTCTGTCTTTTTTTTTTTTTTGCTTTTCTAATTCTTATTAAAATTTTTGTAGTAACATACAAAATGCTTTATTTTTCAAAACTGCTTTTCACTGTACCTTGGCAAATATTGTTCAGTGGATTTTTATTAAATATGGGCCCATAGTCATATAAACTCAGTTGAAGTTTTTAATTCTCTTTCTGTTTCTCAAGATACATGAACTTCATTAGTTTTTTGTTTTTGTTTTTGTTTTTTGTTTTTTTGGTATGGGGTCTGAACTCGGGTCATTGTGCTTGCAAGGCAGGCCACCAAACTGCTAAGCTAAAGTCCTGGCCCTTCATTAGTTTTTTATTTAACAATTTCTTCACATGCTGGTAGACCCTTTGGATGTTTTATAAGTAAAGTTTTCTTAACTCCACTTATGTCATAGCTTATCAAAATGTCACCTTTGGTGGAAATGGAAGTTCTTGGACAGTCATGCTGTATGTTTGCCTCTGTCACATGTACTCTTAAAATAAAATTTGAGAAACAAACACCAACTGTTACAGAAATAAGGAGGAGGTTAATGCTTATATTGATAGCTATGTTAGCCACATTCATTTCTTGTATGAAAAAGTGTGCTAGATTATCTTTTAAGTCAACATTTAAACATTTCTTATTTAATTCTAATACTTATATCTTAAAATAAATGCTACTATTATTCCCAACATAGTGAGGAGGAAATCCAGTTTTCTGACTCCAAATGTAGGATGTAAATTATGAACCTAGCCCAGTACTATCACTCTTCCTATAAAGATGGCTGCACAGAAATTCCCTTGGTTTAATTTGTAATGTGTGCTCCTGCCTAAACTCTTCTAATAGTACAATCTATCTCCCTCACCCAAATTCCACATGGAGCTACAAGGACCACGAATCTTATTGTAAAACTTCAGACCAGAGACACTAAATGAAGAACTTTCTTTACTGACAGTTGAAAAACAATATTTTTCTTACGGTTTCACTGTGCCCCAATGTGCCATAACATATTGGAATCAGTGGTCCTAATATTGAGGACACAACTGTCAAAGAGTCTTTGAGAATGAAGAAATTGCCTTTAAAAATAGGTTGCTACAAATGGCTGTTTCCAACCACCTGTGACAGAAAATATTTTTCATTCTAAGCAGAAAAATGCATGAGTTCCCTGTTAAAAACTGCATTTGTCAGAAACTCATTCCTGGTCTCAAATGAGGTGCCATGTCTCTGCCACTTCAGAGATGTCTATAAACAGTGAGACCAATGTCTATGTTGTAATATTTATGATTTATTTGTCCTTTGGTGTTTTAAAATGTGTGACATTCCCACATTAGGCTGTAAAATGCAGGAGGATATTAAGTGTATAGTATAAAATTCTGTGATTCATGAAAGAGAGGAGTGAATGTACCATATTGTCTGATCACCATTACATCCATTTTAGAGCCATTCATCTGCTTTCTTTGAGTCTGATATATAGAGATAAACTATCTTTAATGTCATATCTTAAAAGCAGTGATGAATCATTCTTGTAAGTTTGCTGATTGACACTCTCAGAGGTTTTATAGACTCATGTCTTTACATATCCTGTTGGGAAGTTTCACATTAAATAGGCCTTATGGCACTGTGGTTTTCCAGTGGTCAAGTAATTAGATTTGTGAAAATGATCTGACTGTAAAGAATAGAGCTTTTTTAAAAAAAATTGTCAATAGCACCTTGGTTATCTTCTTTAAAAATCTAAATGCTATTGATTTGGGGGATTAAATTTATGACTGTGTAGTGCAATTCCTTATAAATGAATCCCTGCTTTTCCCAAGGGTACCCAACACACTAGCTGACAGAAAATCATTTAGTAGGAAAGGGAATGTTTAATGTTGCCTGGAGGCATAACTCAGGTGCTCACTTCAATACATGCTTCTCATGCTGGAAGGAATTGATAAGCAATGTGTCTAGAAGTGAAATATTCTGATGTAACTGAGCCTGGGATCAACAAAGATAAAAGTTGTGAGAACAGATAAGTACCCTTAGAAGTTTCCCTTAGGGCTTTTTGTATTACTTTAGGGAAGTGGGAAGAATTGAAGAGATTTTCCAGATTCTTCCTAATCAAATTCAAATCTCTTATTTGCACAGGTGAGCAGTAAATAGCTATTTGAAAAACTATTCTTTGTGGATGAACTTTTGCTCCTGCTGGACTTATTCTAGTTCCAGTGACATCAGAGTCAGTGAAAATCAATGTGAAGTGATTCCCATGAAAAGTCAGGGTTGAGAAAGAATTCAGCATCTGAATAATTTAGAGGACCTCAGAAGAGGTCATGAAGTATTGAGAGATCAAATGACCATTAAATTTAAAATTATGTTTGAGGAGTCTCAGAGGCAGGGGTGAGGTGGACGAACCTGTGGAGGAGGAAGGCAGGAATCTAAAGAAAGAAGCACTCTCACGGAGCATCCTGACTGGGGATCCACATCAAAGAGGACACTTTGGTAACCATGATACTGCCATCAGGAAGAATGAGAGCTCAAAATCTTACCCAGCCAGATGTTTTTCTAATGATTTCTACCTACCATGTGTGAGTTGTTTGTATGTCATAATAACTTAACTTTTCATCATCTGTCTTTAAAAGTTTCTACCTCCTTCTCTTCCTGAAATCCAAAAAGTATGCATAAGCCAGATCATAAAAATCTATGTATATGGTAATCTATTTTTTTGGTTTTTAATTTTTATACAATTATCCTCTCTGTAATTAGCAATTAATTCTTTTGATTTCTTTTAACTGGCACTTTTCACTTTTTATAGCAATGCTTGAGAGATTAGTAATGGAGAAATTGGTACAAAAATCATTCTCTCTCTTAATAGTGTGTAGCCTGCTACCTATATGTTCATAGTAGGTAAACCATAATAAAAATACTATTCTTGAAGAAGAAAGATTCTTACATGAATACATCCTTAAGAATTGGTGATCTACTCTAAGATCTATTAATTTTTGAAGGTCATTTATTCCTTTGGAAAATATAGTAAATAAATGGTTTTATTTTTTTCTTCAAAAGGACATTTATATTATTAAAGTGAACCACTCTTTCCTTTTGTTATGACCTTTCCTTGGTCTGTAGGTATCACTCATGTTCTACTTTTTTTTTTACAAGGTGCTTTGCATCAATATTCTATTTTTTCATAACTCAACTTTGCATATTCTCAAGTGTTAAAAGCTCTTATGATCTTATTGCAACAAAGACTTTTAAATTTCTAAATTTGATTCTATCCATTTTACTCTCCTAGATATTGCAGAGCACTGAAAGAAGTTATAGTATTACTGTAGGCCTCAACAAATTGAAATTAGTAGAGGGGAAAAAGTTGACAAATGGTGTTTGTACATAATTGTGAAGGGATTAAAAAAAAAAGGCTGTTCCAGATATGTTATAAACACATATCTTGATTTATGTGGAATGATGCTGATATAATTATCAATAGCATCCTTATTTAATCTTAAATATGTCTTAAGTTGGAATATTTATTAATTTGTCTTTCTATCTTAAGCAAAGTGATCAAAGCTTATGGGAATTAGTAACTTTTTTTCTGGTTAATGTTGTATATGTTTATTTTTTATTTTTTTCTTTCATTGAGTTTATCGGTACATTTTAGGTATACAGCACAATTACATTCATCATTGGGATCGTCTACCTTTATATGACAGGTCTTGGTTCTCATTTTTCCCCTTGTCCCTGTCCTCGCTTCACCCCTCCCCATTTACAAACACTTGCCCCTTATCCCTCCCCTCCCCATTTACAAACACTTTATTTACATTTTTTTTATATGTTTTTTCCCTTATTACCTTACCCTACCCTTCCCACTTTTCCTACACCTTTAGACCTTTTCTCCCTATTTCACATTGTCAATTATATCATTATATCATTGTTAATTATCATTATATCATTACCATTATAGTTTTTTCATACCAGAGAAACTATTCAGTATTTACATATATGTGACTTATGCATTTCACTTAGGAGTATATCCTCAATATGTATCCATTTTTGTATGAATGACTCTAATTTCTCATTCTTTATGGCTGAGTAGTATTCCACTGTATAGAAAAACCACATCTTCTTTATCCAGGCTCCAATTTATGGGCAGATGGGCTGTTTCCAAGTTTTAGCTATTACAAATTGTGCTGCTATAAACATAGCTGCACACATATCACTGTGATAGGATTCTTTAATTCTTTTGGAAAGATACCCAGCAGAGGGATGGCTGGGTCAAATGGAACCCTTCTCCATTGTTGGGGCTTAGTAACTGTTGTTAGCAATCTTTTAAAAGAAAGTAAAACATCTAAGTTTACATGGATCATAAAAAGACAACTTGTTAAAATATACATACCTTGTTCACTAGTGTTCATCCTAAGAGCTAGAATAATCATTTCCTCTCCATAATGGTAGCTGTTATAAAAAATTTGAGAGACAGAGTCTTGAAATACTCTTTATTTGCAACATTCATCAGTTTTGTATATTTCTAAATAGTATTATATTTTACCATATAGGAATTTATTCTATAGTGCATGAACTTTTGAATTAACAATTTCAAAATTGGATTTAGAAATATAGAAATTGGACTGGGGAAATGTAAATAATTTACTTTGGGTCTAACTTTAATGATCATTCCATACTTTTTAACTATGTATTTTCTATGTTGAGAAATTGTTTATAAAACTATATGTATGATTAGAGATGATCTTTTTCTCATTGAGTTTATTGGTACTTTTTAGGTATTCAGTACAGTTACACTCATCATTGGGATCTTGTACCTTTACATGACAGGTCTTGGTTCTCATCTTTCCCCGTAGCCTTGCCCTCCCTTCACCCCCTCCTCCCTCCCCTATTTACAAAAACTTTTTTTTCCATTTTTTTCATTTTCTCATAATTTTTCTTTTCCCAATTTCCTTTCCATTGATAGTACATGAAAATACATAGTATTGAACTCAGTAAATTAAGTGTTTTGCACTATTCAGTATGATTGTTACTACAAAAAATGGTCATTTTTCAGGTGTGAAATATGCTTCAATAATCCTTGATTCTTTGGTCTGTGCTTGAGTCTCACTGCAATGCTCAGGTTCTGCACGAACTCCACCCCTTCTGCCTCTGGGTGAGATGATAACAACTCAATTCAGGCTGATGGCAGAGCAGTTGAAAAGATGCTTTGAATGACATATTGTCATCTCAGTATAGATTGGCAATAAATTAGGTATTAGGGTGAAATAAATGAATTAAATCACTTTAATTAAAAGCTTTATTCTTAATCTGCTCTAATCTAGGCCCTCAAAGTTCTTGGAATATGATCCAGGGAAAACACATGGATAAAGTAACAATGTCAAATTTTCGTTAGCTTGCTTTTACAAAAAAAATCTTCTCACATTCACAGACTTCTGTGATTTATTGTGAGAGCCAGATGTACAAGCTGAAATATTTAGAATCTGTAATAAAATCCTTCCATGAAGTCAGAAAAGAAAAGAAAAAAAAAAGGTATTTATGTGCTTTATTTTGAGTCACAAACATCAATGCTAAACTGTAGGCTAGACCAGGGGAAGATAAGTCCTTGTTTAGTTTGTTGCAAATCATTTGTGGGTATATCAACCTCCTTTTTGGATGTGGTATTTAAGAAAACTCAGAGTTCAGGTTCTATCCCTAATCTTGAGCAGAGTATAGTAGTGTGAAGTCAGACAAAGTGGGATCGATCTGATACTTAAAGAATTAGATTATTTGGGCTATTTAATTATTCAGGATCTCAGTTTGTTCCCTTAAGTGTAATGTGGGAATAATAAAGATGTAATATTTTTGGGTCAGTAATTTGTGATGTCACCACATGCCTCACAAAAGGTCCTGAGTTTGATCCCCGGGACCACCCCCAAACTGATGTAATATTTTGAAAAATTTTCAGCCAAAAAGTGATGCTATATTAGCTCAAAAATGCTAATAAGGAAGCCAAAGCATAAACAAAGATAACAGTATTAAACTTCACACATTGCTTCTAGAAGGATTAGGAAGGTACACGGACTGCACTTTACCCCAGGTAGGGATATTGGTGTCTAGTGCAGTCTACTGCCCAGAATTCTGTTTCGTCTACATGGCAACCAGTTCCATGTCTCACATATCAATAGGGTCATAGGACAGTTGGCTATGTAAAGAGTAAATATAAAGGTTTTAATAACTATGGTTACAATGAAAGAAAACTCAACGAGGATGAGGAGGCAGGGTAAGTAAATGTCGCATTAGATTTGAATGTTTCCTGAATTTTGAAGTTCGGAAGGACCTACTCCTGTGGTCATGCAAAATGATATTTCAAACAAGATTTTTACTTTATATATCTTGCAAATTGTTCCCATGTCTTTCCATGTTTTTCTAGTAACACGAAGGAGGGAGCATAAATATTTCTCGGGAGATCTATAGGTAATGTACATGACTGTCAAGATTAATACTTGAAATGTTTATATATAAGCTCCTTATAATGATACTTTGTACAGAAATTGAATTCTCCCATGTTAACTTTTGCCCCCATTTATGTGACTACATTTCCAGATGCATAAAATGAGAGGATGTCAAATATCCCTTTATGTCTAAAATGGCATGATAGAAAAGAAGGGAATGGAATTAATATGAGAAAATGAAAACAAGGCCTTTGTTGACAGGGAGAGAGGGAGGGAAGGGTTGAATGGAGGGCTGGGGAATGGGGAAAAAATAAGAACCACAGTTGATTATGTAAAGGTGCAAATTTCCAGCAGTAATGGTCATTACATTGTATATACTAAATGTAACAATGAATTAATTAAAAATAAAATGTCATGTTTTAATGGATCATATATTTAGAAGCTAAGAATTGAATAAGATTAAAAACTTTCAAGGTGAATGTTTTCTCCCATAAAATAGTCTTTACATTTTTAACTGACATATAATAATGACTATATTTATAGGACATAGGGTGACATTTTCACGTATGTATACAATGTGTATTGAACAGATCAGGGTAATAGTATGCCCATCACCTCCAATATTCATTGTTTGAATGTTGGGAACATTCAACATTCTACCTGCCATTTTGAAATAAGCAATTATTATGAACCATACTTATCCTATTGAGCTAGGGAGCATAGTACCCCTAGCTGTACTCCAATACTTATTAACCACCTCCCCCTTCCAAAAATTTCCAGCCTCTGTTAATTTCTATTCCACTGTACTGCAGTGATATTAACTATTTTGCTTCTACATATAAATGAGAACATGTAGCATGTGTGGTTTTGCACCAAACTTTCCTTTAACATAGTATTTCTATCTATGGTGCCATAAACAGTAAGAGGTTTCATTCTTTTCTTAGGCCAAACAATCTACTATGTTTTCATATATACACCACATTTTATTTATCCATTCATCTCTTAGCAAACACATAAGTTAATTTCATATTTTGGCTATTGTAAATAGCACTAATAAACATACGAGTGCAGATGACTTCTTCACATAGTGATTTACTTTTTTTCAAATATATACTAAGTAGTGGAAGTGCTGGCTCATATGATTGATTCTACCTCTAGGTTTGAGGAACCTCCATATGATTTTCATAATGGCTTTAATAATTAAATTATATGAGTGTTCTCCTTTCTCTGAATGTTTGTTAGGATTGAACACTATTCTCCTTTTTATAATGGCAATTCTAAATAGGTTGAGGTGATATCTCATAATAGTTGTGCTTTTCATAATCACTTATATTGAACATTTTTCATGTATCTGTTGGACATTTGTATGTCTTCTTTTGTCAAATGTCTTTTTTGATGATTAAGACATTTTTTATTTGAATTATTATTTTTTTTACTGATGAATAGTTTGAGTTATTGAAACATCCTGAATTTAATTCTTTGTTGGGTAAATAATTTGAAAATATTTTCTTTAAATATATAGGTTAGGGCCAGGGATTTAGCTCAATGGTTCAGTGGCCTGCCTTGCAAGCGCAAGGATCCGAGTTCAATCTCCAGTACCAAAACAACAACAATAACAACAACAAATAAATAAATATATAGGTTATTTTTTACCATTGTTTATGGTTTCCTTTGTTGTGTAGCAGTTTTTTACTTAATGCAATCTCAGTTTTCAAGTTTTGCTTTTGTTGTTTATGTTTTTGCATTCTATCTATAAAAAAAGATAAAGTTAGAGGTTAAAATTAAATGTGTTATATCTCACAGTTTGTTATGCTATTGATCTCCAGCACCTATATTTATAGCGGCACAGTTTGTAAAAGCTAAAACTTGGAAACAGTCCATTTGCCCATCAGTTGGAAACTGGGTAAAGAAGATGTGGTTTTTCTATAAAATGGAATACTACTCAGCCATAAAGAATGAGAAATTAGATTCATTCATAGGAAAATGGATGCCTATTGAGGATATACTCTTAAGTGAAATAAAATAGTTTCTCTGGTGTGAAAAACTATAATAGTACATAAGATCCTAATAAGATAATTGATAATGTGAAATAGGAAGAAAGGGGGTAAAGGTGTAGGGAAAGTGGAAAGGGTAGGGAAAAGGTAATAAGGGAAAAGAAAAAAATACGAGAAAATGAAAAATGGAAATAAAGTGTTTGTAAACCAGGTGGGGAGGAGGGGGTAAAGGAAGGGCAAAAACAAGGGGAAAAAATGAGAACCAAGACCTGTCATGTAAAGGTGCAAGATCCCAATAATGAATGTAACTGTAATGTATGCCTAAAATGTACCAATAAACTCAATTAAAAAATTAAATGTGTTATGATGCAATATAGTAAGAATATTGGATTTGTTTTTATTAAGATTTTAAGTCATTGAATTACTTTGAGTCGAAGAAGACTGACAGACACACATTTTAAAACTACTCTGGCTGTTTGGAAGATAAAGTTCAAAAAGGTCAAATATCTACACAAGGAATAAATATAGAATGTACTGCAGGAACTGGTCATGTTTGCTTGAATTAATGGATTGAATTTTCCAAAATGCAAAGGGATTTTCTTTCTCTCTTTTTTATAGTATATTGAATGAAAAAGTAATAAAATAAATAACAAAAAATATAATTTACTAAAATAAGTTGATATTTTTACTATGCTAATTTTATTGAAAAATTGATTAACTTGATCAATTTAGGTATAAAGATATGTATATATCATTGTAGAAAAAATAAGTTTCATTAAAAGGGTTAAATCTTTCATTGGCAGTTATTTATTTTTTAAGCCCTTTACAAGGAGATCTTAAGAAACACATATTGTGTGTTGTTTAAGTATAAGGCAGTGATAGAAGCTAGGGATAAAAAAGATAAATCTCAAGCATTCCCTGGAGAAGTTTTAAATCAGCTTGACAGTTCAAAAAAAAAAAAAGCCTCCTTGGAGATGCTAATACTTGTATGCTTTTAAAGTTTGAGTAGAAGTTAGCCAATTAAATAACAGAAGGGTTTGAAAAGTTTGAAGGCATGAAGTATATGTCTTATGTAAAAAAAAGACAAACACACAAACATTCAGTATATTAATAGTGTACCTGCTACAAAATATTATGTAGGCAGTGGCATAATCAAATTTTGTTTTAGATGTTTTGTCAGAAAGATGTTGAGCTGTAGAACAAATGAACCCACAAATCCTTCCGCCTGTTGTGGGAGAAATATGGCTCAACCTAAATATTCACTTGACTGGCAGGACTGTGCCATCTTTTTGGCTGATGATGCAGGGCAGTACAGACTGAAACTTCATACATACACTTTTTGTCATCGCTATCTGGAAATAATCCTTTCCCCATACAAACCTTTGTCCAAAGAGATCATGTGGCCTTACTCAACTAAGACATCTGCGAAGGAAGGAAATTTTCTGTGTGCAGAAGGGAAGAAGAAATATTGGAGAGCAGTGGTAACATCTACCATTGTTTCATCACTTTGGAGGCCACAGATGATATGTTTGAGTAGCACTGTTCTGGAAGTAGTAGATATCTAAATGATTTAGGTGCATTAATGAGAATAAATCACCACATCCCAGGAGAAGAGACCAGTACTTTAAGACATGGATGTTTAGGGGATATTCAACAACTATGTATGGTATTTGGCGATCAACATATTTTATTATCAATTTGAAGTGTAACTCAGGGCAAGAATGAAGAGAATTTTAATCCAAGTTTTTTTTTTTTTTTGTACCAAGATTTGAACTCAGGATCTTGGATTTGCCAGGCAGGCATGGTGCCACTGAGCTGAATTCCTGGCCCATTGTCCAAAATTTATTACATTGGTTATTAGATTTGTTACATAGATAATAGGATACATGCTAGTGTAATTGTTAGAATACTTTAGGAATAAGTTTCATTGGTGGGAGGGGAAATATGTCTCATTTGGATTTGCTGATTTGAGGATGTATATGCAAAAACAAGTGTATACATGCATAAAAATGTATAACTACTAAGTCAAGGAATAGATTACTTGAGAGGAGAATATGATTGAAGAAGAAAGCTGAGCCAAATTTCAGGCCCTAAGATATTCCCTGGAGTAGGGAGAAGAACAAGAATGCATACGGGAGACATGAGTGATTAGAAATGTAGAAGAAGAATAAGATGACTGAAGAGCCAGAAAGCTGTGGTGGAAGAGAAGTCATCATTTCTCACACATATGAAAGCCTTTGTGGTATAAACAAAATAAATTCTTACTAGCAGAAAATCTAAATATAAAAAGTAAAATTTAAGAGTCTTGAAAAAAATTAGAAAAAATTAAGTTTCTCATATCAAAGTAGAAGGAAGTTAGAAAGCTTAAACTATAACAAAGTGAAAAACATAGACTGTGTTAAAACTTCTGCAAGGCAGTAATTCAAAGAAAAGCATTAGGTATGGCAGGATGCTTACTATGTCATTTTGCCAAAGAATTTTCAGTGACTTCAACAGAGACTAGAGGAGCTCACAGAGTCAAGGAAAGATTTTTTAAAGGTGCCTCATATTTATAGTACAAGAATTAAAGATTAACAAAGTATGTCAGGATAGACATAATTTAAGAATGATTATATACAAGAACTTTTACAAAGTTGGACAATATGCACATTTCTCTGTACTTTTTGTTCATTAATTTTTTTAATAAGCACTTACATAGCAATTGCAAAAAGCCAAGAAATGTTTACAATACTTCCACATATTAACACATTTACAATGTTCTCTTAACTGTAAATTTGATAATATCCTCATATTAATAATTGTATTTTGTATTATGTTGTGTTATGATATAAATATAAAATTTCCACCAAGCTTCATTCACTCTGTTCAGAGCTGGGGTTTTAGAAAGTGATTTATTAGTGGGGATGCTATACTGATCAGGGTATTGATTCATTGATGAGTTCATATGCTGTTAGGAAGTGGAGCCTTGTAGGAGGGATAGATCACTGCTGTGTTAGAAGGGTATATTTTTGTATCCAGGTCCTCCTCCCTTTTCTCTCTCTGCTTCTTGTCTGCTATGACTGTGTAGCTGTCCTCTGCCATATCTTTCTGAAATCCTGTGTTTGCCTTGGAACCAGCCAATCATGGATTGAAATCACGGAAACTATGAGATAAATAAACCTCTCTTCTTTTAAATTGAGAGTGTCAGGTATTTTGTCCCAGTAATGGGAAAGTGACTAATCTAGCTAGCATCATTACCATTTTATACATGTGGAGTCAAATCACCAAGAGACTGAATAAACAAGAGATGGAACTGGGATTTGAACCCAAATAGTGTGATTCCAGAATCTGGGCTTGGAACCATTATGCTACAGTTCCTCTCTCATATAGTTAGCTATGGTCATATGTGAAGGAGATAACAATGTCTACCTTCCAGGTTAATGTGACTCTTCAAAGCTATGCAAATTATTAGAAAATGTAGCAGATTATTGAAGTGTCATTTGTTTTGAGTTCTGTCTGGAGCAGCAGCCCCTGCTATTTTGAGAAGCTCAGATTTGATTTCTGAATTGCAGAATAAATGTAGACTGGTGGTGGTTTTTGTGCAGGGCATAGAAAGAAAAAAATAAAAACAGAAATGGGAAATAAATAGAAATTTGAACTTCATCCCACTGGAGATCCTAGGAGACAGTGTATGCTGAGTTATCCTTGTCAGCAAGAAATGAAGCTGGGTATTTATCAATTAATTCCCTGTCCATTCCTCTTTGGGAGCCCTTTTCAGGGATTAGCTGTCTGGCACTGTGTGTGGTTGCCCAGTGAGCAGACTGAGAGTAAAACTGTTTAGAAACAGAACTTTGAAATACTTGTGTCAGTAACATTTTGTAGAGATGGATTCTAGGGTTGTACAGGTGAGACATTACCGTGTACTCTCTCTGGCTGATGTACAGCAGTGGACCAGGTACAAGTTTACAATCATGTAGCCTTAGGCACCTTCCTTCCCTTCTCTAGATTAATCTGTCAAATGGATGGTGTTTCAGTTTACTAAGGCTGACATAGCAAAAGTATGCAGACTTGATGAATTAATAACAGAAGGTTATTTTGGGGATGACAGGTCCTAGATCAAGGGGCTGTCAGTTTTGGGTAACTCTGAATCCTCTCCTTATCTTGAAGATGGCCATCCTTCCGCTGCCCCTTCATTGATCTTTTCTCATCACATGCACATTCCTAATATCTTCCTGTACATTTAAGAAGCTCCTCTTGGTATAACAATGCCAGCAAAGTAAATTACAGTTCATCTTTTGACTTCATTTTAGTTTAATCACCTTTAAAAGGCCCTATCACTAAGTATAGTCATATTTTGAGAAACTAGGGTTTAGGGATTTAGCACATGAGTTTTAAGGTAATATAGTTTAGCTCAGAATAGATGGTTTAGTTTGGTTATCCCTAAAGTGTGTTTTAAGTATTTTTTTTTTCTCCTATCCCTGCAAGTTTTTGACAACTTCATTTTTTTTGGTACCGGGGATCGAACTTGGGTCCATGCGCTTGCAAGGCAGGCGGCGGAACCACTGAGCTAAATCCCCGGCCCAGTTTTTTGACAATTTCAATCTATAGATTTTTTCCAAATTTTTTTGTTGTTTTGAATGACTTAACCTTCTCTTTTCTTTTATTTTAAATTAATTTTTTGGTACATTTAAGGTATAAAATATAGTGACATTCAACCTTGGAAATTTACACCTTTACATAATCTGTCTTAGTCCTTCTGTTTTCTATACCACATTTAACTCTTAGAAGTTTAACTCCATCAATTCTTATTGGTATCCTGTCACCATGATGTATTCAGCAAGCATACAATCAAGTGTCAAAAGATGGTCATAGTCTAGAATAAGAAGACTGAGTTCTAATTTATGGGGAGAAAGTTAAATTAAAATGTTTGAATAGGTGGAGCAAATGATTCAGCAGTCCAATTTGTAGCTTAGAGAATGTCCAGCCTCCTGTGAAATCTTGGCCAAAAGAAAGAGTAAATTCTACCTCTAAGATTTCTCTCTCTATACCTATAGCTGCCTTACAGTGGCAGTACTAGCTCATGTGTCTTATGAGAAATTACCATTCAGGACATTTGAAATTTCCAATTATCTAGTTTGAAAGCAAAAATAAAATTACTTAACCATCAGTATATTTCAGTATCCATATTAATTTATGGGGTTTAGTAATATTTATCTGAGTGAAGTGTGATGAAGACAAATAAAAAATACTGTATGAAAAGGTTGAGTGATTTAGTATAGTGTTAATAAAATCATCTTACTTTGTATGACTTTATGCTAATGTCCTAGTGTTCTTTTTTTTTCTTTTTCTTTTGCCTAGTGGTTTTTAACTGGCAAAAATTCAGTTTTGTCTATATCTAATGTGAAAGTCACTTCATTGTTGTATCTCTGGGTACCTAGGAAGGAGTCAGAAGAAATACTCAAAATAGTCAGAGAATTTCTAGGCAGAACGAGTATGATTTGCAGATTGAATAGCTATTTACTTTCACAAATACCAACATACAGATACTGTTCTCACATCTACAGTGAACATAGTTTCTATTGAGTCAGAAAAAATACTTTTTAAAAGGACTTCCTGCATTAATAATAATTTGGTTGGTAAGCACCATTCAAATTAGTATTTGAGAAAAACAAAACTTTTATCCTTAGTCAAATTTTTCTGATGTCGTAAAGGAATATTTATTCATGAGGCTCATATTCTAAAATTTCATGTTTTCCTTGGAAATTTGCTGTTGCTACACAAAATATTCTACTTTGCTTAGTAAAGCTGCTAATTGAAAAGAGAATGTAATAATGTTTATTACCAAAAGGTTTCATAGTCACAATAATCTTGCAGCCAGTTCCAAATTTGTATGAATCTCAAGTTCTGCTGAGGGGCTTTTCCTAAACTAAAGAGGACTTTACCCTACGTTCTAGAGATTCTAATTCAATAAATGCAGCATCCAAAGTAATTTTGATGTGTACCAGGTTGGGTATTCACTCAGTTAGTCTTCTTGCTCATCAATGAATTAAAAAGTACACATTTTTTGTTGGAAGCTAAATGTTTTGCAAGTGCTTAGTTCTTGACCTAACAATACTTGTACTTTCCTAAGGGAAATGGAATGTCTCTTGGCTTAATTTTGCTTGTTATTTTAAACAAAGATTTGCACAGTAAGGCTGAGTAGTATTCTATTTTATAGAAAAACCACATCTTTATCCAGTTTCCAACTGATGGGCAAATGGGCTGTTTCCAAGTTTTCACTATTACAAACTGTGCCATTATAAACATAGTTGCGCAAATATCACTATGATATGATTCTTTTAATTATTTTGGAAAGATACCTAGCAGAGAGACAGCTGGGTCAAACAGAACCTCTAGTCCCAGCTCTTTCAGGTATTTCCATATTGATTTCCATAGTGGTTGCACCAGTCTGCACTCCCACCAACAATGGAGAAGGGTTCCTTTCTCCCCACAACCCTGCCAACATTTGTTGTTGTTTGATTTCTTGATAGCAGCCATTCTTTGTGGGATGAGGTGGAATCTCAGTGTTGTTTTCATCTGCATCTCTTGAATGGCCAGTGATGTGGAAGAGTTTTTTCATATATTTACTTGCTGCTTTCAATTCTTTGTCAGAAAAATGTCTGTTCATTTCAGATGCCCATTTTTGAATCGGATCTTTATATTTGGGGGGGCTGATTGTTTTCAGTTCTTTATATATTCTAGATAAGAGCCCTTTGAGGAGCAGCTGGTAATTTTTGTTCCCGCATTGTAGGTTGTCTCTTACTTCTGTTGATGGTTTCTTTTGCAGTGAAGAAACTTTTTATAAGATGAGATCCCAGTTGTTGATTCTTTCTGCTAGTTCCCATGCTGCTAAGGATTTGCTCATAAAGTCTTTTCTTATGCCAATATCTTCCAGAGTTTGGCCTAACTTATCTTCCAGCAAGTTTAGTGTTTCTGTTTTAATATTTAGATCTTTAATCCACTTGGATTTTTGTTTAGTTCATGGTGAAAGATAAGGGTCTAGTTTTAATCTTTGGCAGGTTAAATCCAGTTTTTCCAACACAAAGATGAGGTAGCTGAGTACATCTGCAGTTGTTTTTGTATCTTCCAATCTGTTCCATGGATCCTCAGGTCTGTTTCTTTGCCAGTACCATGCTGTTTTTATCACAGTGGCTTTGTAGTATAGTTTCAAATTGGGAATTGTTATACCTGCTGCCATGTCTCTGTAGCCTAGGATGGCTTTTGCTATTCTAGGTCTCTTCTGGTTCCAAATGAATTTTTGGATTCTTTTTTCTAGTTCTGTGAAATACAGTGTTGGAATTTCAATTGGCATTGCATTGAATCTGTATAGCAGTTTTGGTAATATGGCCATTTTCACTATGAATGAGAAATTAGATTCATTCATAGGAAAATGCATACATATTGAGGATATACTCCTAAGTGAAATAAATAAGTCACACATGTTAAATACCAAATAGTTTCTCTGGTGCGAAACACTATAGTAGTACATAAGATCCTAATGAGCTAATTGACAATGTGAAATAGGAAGAAAGGGGCTAAAGGTGTAGGGAAAGTGGGAAGGGTAGGGGAAAGCTAATAAGGGAAAAGAAAAAAATATGAGAAAAATGAAAAAATGGAAATGAAGTGTTTGTAAAGGGGAAGGGGAGGAGGGGTGAAGGGAGGGCAGGGATAAGGGGAAAAAATGAGAACCAAGACCAGTCATGTAAAGGTACAAGATCCCAATAATGAATGTAACTGTGCTGTACACCTAAAATGTACCAATAAAATCAGTAAAAAAAAGATTTGCACAGTATTTTCAATGGTACAGAATTGTCATCTATTATATTAAATAAAGAGGTCACCAATTCATTCTTTTGGGATCAATGAATCCATAGGCCATTTTCAAATTATTTAATCAAGTAAGATTTGAAGACTGTGATAAACAAATGCTGAATATGACTCAAAAGTTGTATGAATAACTTTATCCTTTGTCTTAGTTACTTTTTGTCATTACTGAGACAAAATATCTAACACTCACAAGTCACGGGGGGAAAGGTCTATTTCAGCTGACAATTTGTCAAGGTATCAGCTGGCTCCAAGGCAAGGTGACATGGCAGAGGGGCACAGCAGCGCAGAAACTGTCCATGGTTGGAGAGGCAGGCAGCAGAAGCAGCTGCAACAGTTGCAAGATTCCCTTTACATACAACACCCTGGATGGGTCTTCCCATTTTCCACACTCAGAGTTATGCTAAACCAATTAGTGGACTAATCCAGTACCTCAAAGTCTTAATCCCAGTGTCACACAACCTAAATCCAGCCACCTCTGAAAAGCTCCACCTAAGAGTACATGAGGCTTTGGAAGGAGATCTAAATACAAGGTATAATATCCTCCTCCAAGAGCACAGGTTGTCACTTTTCATCACTGTTGATTAACTGAAATTCAGAAACAGATAAAATGAGAGTATTTCAATGGGGGTGTTGGGTATTAGAAAAATATTAAATAGCTCTGAATGAGTGCTCCACAGAAATCCAGTTTTTGCAAGGCTTTTAAAAGCAAGGAAATGCAGAATATGAGGGAAATTCCATAGACTACATGAAAAGAAATATGATTGGAACAGAGACGCTATTTTAACTTGTGGTTGTATTCACTAGACTACGCGTGACTGATTGCTTGGATTGACTCTAAGTGAGGAGTCATCTGTGGTGGTTGACACTTCGATGAAATTTATTAAGATGATAGTAGATTTTGTAGGCTTAATCCTGTTCAAATGTTAATTTTTTTTTTTGCCCAAGTTCATTTTCTCAGGCATCAGCCTGAAGTTGCATAAGCTCTAGTCCCCTGATCACCTTCTGAGTTTTGAAATGTACCAAGTCAGGATAAACATGAGCAAGCTAGCTCATGGTACCAAGGATGGCTTATGGTATACAAAGAGGCAGTACAGCAAGGATAGCATTCTTTATAAAGAGAGGTTGTTTGATCATGATAATTTTATGTTTAGATGTTTTAAGATATCAAGGCAAAACATACTGTTGGGTTTCAACTTGGGATCCTCCTGCCTCCACCTCCCAGAATCCTGGAATAACAGGTATATGGCACTACATGGTTTATCTTAAAGCTACTCTAAGAAACTCTGATGCACCTGAGAATATATTCTACTTGGAAGCTAACATTTTAGCGTGCTATAGTTTAACTGACCCTAGAAGAAACAGCAAGGTAGAGCTTTATGATCCACGATACAGCAAACTACATGAGATAAATGTGTCAATTTCTTCTGTTCCCCAATTCTATGAGGAGATTAAAATGGGTCAAAAAGGTGCTATGTATAGGTGGATTTCACCACTGCTGAGGAAATGCAAATTTGGGGACTTTGGATATGTATTTATTATGGATTACAAGCGAACTTGCCCTCCATCTGGAAGGAAAACATTGTTTTTATTATGCAGGATAGTAGACAAACTTTGCTGTAGAGGGAGATACTATGTTTATCTTCCAAGGTCATTTACTAGACAATCAAATTTTCAGATATTTGGAGCAGTGCCTCACCTCACAAAAAGTATGGACATATGAAAGATCCATGGAATATTCCAATAACTATATTTCCACAAAGCATAAAATTTTTGTTTAATCTATATTTGCTCGAAGATAATTTTGTGGGGTGAATAGAGGTTACAGGTAAGAAATCAATGTGGCCTTATCCCTAAACAGATGGTTGATAGTAAATTTGTTAACTGATTTATATCCAATAGGATTTAATTGTTCTAGGAAAATTTCATTTTTAAGGCAAATTTCTAAGGGAAAGTCAGATCTTTCTTAAATGCCTGAGTGATAAGAGATTCTTACTTTACAGAGTTATTTTTTTAAGCTTACTTTGACCATGCAGGGTGATTGGTCTGAAGACACATGTGTGAAAGGAGGATTTTTTGTCCAGTAGCTCTCGCTTGAATAAATGAAATAGAATAAACTGCTATGAAGTCATGGATGCTCACCCACATTTATAGTGGCACAGTTTGTAATAGTTAAAGTTGGAAACAGCCCAATTACCTATCAACTGGAAAGTGGATTAAGATTTTTTTAAAATAAAATGGAGAACTACCCAGCCATAAAGAATGATAAACTAGAGATATTTATAGCTAGGTGGATGCACATTGAGGCCATACTCTTAAGTGAAATTAATAATTTACACATGTGTAAATACCAAATAGTTTCTCTGGTGTAAAAAAACTAAAAGCATAAGAAAGGTTTAAAATGTATAATTGATATTGTGTAATAGGAAGAAAAGTCTAAAAGAATACAGGAAATGGGAGGTGTAGGGGAAAGGTAAAAAGGGAAAAGAAAAATATTTGTGAAAAGGAAAAATATGGAAACAAAGTCTTTGTAAACACGTAAGGGTGGAGGGGCTGATGAGAGGGCTGGGGAATGGAGAAAAATAAGAACCTGATATATCATGTATAGTAGAAGGTCCCAATGATAAATGTAACTGCGTTGTATACCTAATATGGAACAATAAATTTAATAAAGACAAAAAAACTAACAAAAGAAAGAAAAATCAGTTAGCATTAATAGTAAAGTATCTTATTTTATATAAAAAAGAAAAGGCATGTTGATGAAAGATGAATGTGAAGTGTTATACAAGGTTATACATTGTCTAGGCAAGAAGGTAGGAAAATTAGTGTAGGAAGAAGGGTATAAAATATTCAGAGAAATGGACAGAATAAATCCTGGAGGTAAAATCAAGGCAGAGTAAGCCATCCTGAACTGCTGACAGGTAAGGTGTGTGTGTGTGTGTGTGTGTGTGTGTGTGTGTGTATGTGTATAACAGTGGGAGGCCGTGAAGATGCTTAGTAGGCAGAAATCAGAATGTATGGATATGTGTGTGAATCTGAGGAGTTTTGAAATATATGGTTAAGTTTTTGGGATGTTAATGCTATGCCTAGATCAGAACTTTGGAATGATTCTTCTGATAGCTTCAAGGAGAATTGATTAGGGGAGGGCTGGAGTGTAGATCAGAAGATTAGAAGCAGAGAAAAACCTTTGGATGTCATTTTGTTAATCAAGATCTAAAGTAAACGTTCTTAAAAGGATTGGTGGGAAAGGGGGTTAAGAGGATATTTAGGGAATAGAATCAATAGGACTTGGTCTCTGGTTCAATGTTGGGAGTTTGAAAGTCTAGGATGACGACAACAATGGAACAAGAGGAGGTTAATGTGTTTGTGTATGGAAGGGGTGAAAAGAAGATTATAAGTTGATTTTGGATATATCAAGTTTGGAATCTAAATAAGTTTACTGCAGAACGACAGAAACAGGAACACAGTAGAAATGGATAACTTCAATACTTAAAGAAGAACTGCTTTTTGCTAAAATGTGTATACTATTGTAATTCCTAGAAATTTATATAATACATGTATGCCTTAGTTGCTTTCTCATTGCTAGGACACAATACTTGAAACCTACAATTTATAGACAGAAAGGTATATTTTGGTTGACTGTTACAGCCCATGGTCCACTGACTCAGGAAAAAGAGCATGAAGAGGGGCATGGTGAGTGCAAAATATTCATGTTGTGGGAGCCTGGACACAGAGACTCTAGGGAAGAGCCTGGGAAGGAGGTACTGCATTCCAGATCCTACTTCCATGTACTCCCCTTTTGTAACCACATCTCAACAGCCCATTCAGCTATGAGCCCATCAGTGAATTAACCCACTGATAAGTGTAGTACTTTCATGATCCCACATCTGAACACATGAAGCTTTTGGGGAACATGCTAGAACTAAACCATAGGAATATACGACAGGATAAAACAAACATGCTTTTGGAACAACAGAAATATAATGTTTTCTCTCCCATCCTTGAAATAATGATATCCTGAGGTTATGGCATTATATGTAAATAGCATTTTCACAGTTGCCACTGGCAACCATGTCAAGGTTGAGTGAAGTTTGAAACTTCTAAAAAAAAGTAAATTGGATTAATTGTTTTATAGGTGATATTATTACAATTATAAACTTAATGGGTATATTTAAAAACAGGAGTGTTTTTTAAAGTATAAAATAAAGCTGTTTGCTAAAAGGATACATTGGAAACATTTTTTGAGACCCTATAAAAAATGCAGTTTCTTTTCAAAATACACTCATTTGAACTTCAAAAGAATCTACTTTGATACTCATTACTATACTATTTCTTTTTTATAGGCATTCATTTAAAGAAATTTTATTATTTTGGTAAAATTGATTTAATGTATAAGAAAGCAATACTTTTAATAGATCAACTCATCTAGAAGGGTTAATGTTCTATTAGATTTTGTGATGCTCTGTGGTACATTCCTTTAACTCTGTTATTTTAACCAGGATTTTATTTAAACAATTTAAGCAAACAGTAGGAATAATTCTTGGATTTGTAATGAGAATTACTGTCCTCTACAGAGCATTCTAAAATCAACGTTATTACTTGGTCAATAAACCTATGATGTTTTGTGTTATTATTAAGCAATAGATTTTTAAAAAAATATCTATCATTTATGTTGTTTTCTTGTCCTATAAGCAAATTAAAAACAAAAGAGAGGATAATCACTACTGGTGTGAGTAAAGGAATGAACGCTCTCATTTCTATCCTAGGGGAATGTGCAATCTTTCTGGAGGGTAATTAGCTAACAGGTATCAAAAGAGCAAAAATGTCCATTAAATTTTACTTCTAGGAAATAGCTTTGATAGAATCATTTGAAAAATATATGATTTTGTGCATAAATATGTAAATTGAAAAACAATTTAAAATGTGTTCATATATATAGATATCGCTATATATATATATATATATATATATATATAGTTGAACAGTACTCAACTATAGAAATGCTAATAAGGGATATTTTTAGTAGTAAGAGGGAGGGAGGGGAGGGAAAGCAAATGTAAATTAAGATGTTTTATATATATTACATTATAATGAATGTAATCATTGTGCACTGCAAACATATACTAATAAAAATTAAGATTGAAAAGAGAGCAACGAGAGGAAAATTATTACTAGGTGTATTCAATTAACAACCTGGAGAAAATAAAATTTCAGAATTCCATATAATATGAATACAAGGACCCCAATTCATTTCATTTTGAACCCTGTTCATTGAAAGTGCAGAAGTCCAATAAAAACTTACAATTTATTTCTAAACACTTAAGAGTAATGTAGACTACACATTCTCAGTGCACAGAAAATGATCTCAGAATCTCTTCTGTAGATCTCACCACTTTCAGCATCTCTAGTTGAATGGCAGGTCGCTGATCATAGATGTTGGTTGTTTTCCAACCTCTTTTCAGTCTTAGCACTATGTTTGGTCCTTCTCTGAAGCAAATCACCTGTCTTTTTCCCCCTCCCTACTCATTTTCTTTACTTTTTGTTATAAAACTACAGAAAATACTGTAGGTGTTTAACAAAAGCAAACTTCTGTCAGTTTTTGTGTCATTCATGGTGGGGAGTGGTCTAAGGTCAAAAATGAGTAAATATATACAATTCCATGCTATATAAAAATTTACACTATACAGTGGTACCTTGGCTTGTAAACTTAATTCATTCCAGGAGGTCTGAAAAAGATGGCCACATTTGTGTTTGTACAGGAAAGATGGCCACTGTCATGTTCATTGCCCCATGCAGAGTTTGCAAGCAAAACATTTTGTTAAATGCTTCTGTTTGAGAACCAGACTGCTCCCAAACAAAAACATTTGTGAACTGAGGTACTACTATACATTATACAAATCTGGAAGGATGTATACTAAGATGCTAAAACTTGTGTCAGAGTAGTATAATTTTAATTAGTCTATTTTTACATTTTCTATTATTTCTGAATGTCTTATAGTAAGCAGACATTACTGTCAAAGATAAAAGACAGAATAATGTTATAAATAGCTTATTATAAATTGATTGTTTATCTTAAAATTTGCCTGGCACTACCTTTGTTCTTCGCTGAGTGCATATACTGAACCTCTGAAATGTGAGATCCTGTGGGAGCCTTCATGAAAAGAAACTGTAAACTTGAGCTCAAATATTTGGCAAATTAATATACAAATTTTAATAAGTGTATCTTTTTAAAAATATTTTTGAGACAGGGTCTCACTATGTAGGTCAGGCTGGTCTTGAACCCCGGGCTAGCCTTAAACTCAGGGCAATCCTCCTGCCTCAGACTCCCAAGTACTGGGATTATAGGTGTGTGCCACCACAACTGGCAATAAGTGTATCTTTCTTAATAAAAAATAATTTTAACACTAGAAAAAAATGTCATACATAATATTTTATCTAAAATTTAAAAAAATAAATTATACTTATTTCAGGAAAGGGGTTGAAGTAGTGATTCTCCATGAAAATAAAAAACAAATTAAATCCTTAAATTGCTGGGGTTTTTTTGTTGTTGTTGTTTTGTTTTTGTTTTTGTTTTTTGGTACCAGGTATGAAACTCAGGACCTTGTATTTGTGAGGCAGGTGGCAGAACCACTGAGCTAAATGCCTAGCCCATGATGTTTTTAATAGAAAACATAAAGTGAATCCTCCTGACTTCTCATTTTGTAATGAGAGAAAATATGGCAGTGTTTTGAACAAAATGATGAAAAATTTTGGAGATGTAACATTTAAACTATACTTGGGCTATGTGATACCTCATAATGGATAGGAAAGAAAGGCTTGCTAGTAGGGATCTTTCATGAAAAAACTTGAATAACTTCATCTTTTGAAGAATTAGATTAGAATTTTTACATTTCACCAGAAGACTAAAACTGTAATAAATATGCCACATACAGATTATTGATATTCATTTCTGGTACCTAGGTACCTCTTTCAAAGGCCAGGCATGGTAGCGCATGCCTGTAATCCCAGCACTCGAGAGGTTGAGGCAGGAGGATCACTGAGTTTGAGACCAGTCTGGACTCCATAGTGAGTTCCAGGTCAGTCTCAACTACATAGTGAAACCAACCAACCAACCAACCAAACACAAACACTAGGTACATCTCTAGGGAATCCAACTAATGTTCAAGGTAAGGATTCTAGTCCATTTAGCGGAAAGACAAATGTGATTAGGATGCAAGGAAATGTCCAGTTGATCTCTGGATTTATGTATGCTTTCATATTGCTTTCTCAAACACTAGAAAACTTATTTATTAAGTCAGGTCATGGCTTTTCAGCAATCTGTGTGACGTTCAAAGTGAGCCTTTCCTTCTCTTCATTTTGACTGCCTATAGTCTGAAATTTATGCCCATTTACTGCTGTGAAAGTAATATTATTTCTGAAAGATGCTAATGCACATTTTCTATTTCTTTGTTCCTGATCTTCTGTTTAACCTGAGGCAACTGTGTAACTGGGTCTAAATGGAGTTGCATTTGCAGGCATGCAAGTGAAGCAAATATTCAGTTCTTAATATCTAATGTAACATTTTGAGCCCTCAAGATCATCTTCATGAAAATCCTACTGCTTTGAGGAGAAAAGACAATTTTCAAAATTCATTTAATTTCTATGAATATATAAAAAACTACCTCTAGTGAATTCAGTCACAAAATTCTATAATAAATCAGGTGCATAGAAAACCAAGAGTATGTTTTACATGCATCCATCTCATAAAAAGGGTTAGTAGCCCAATGACTTTGGTCAGAGTGTTGTGAGAGAACGATGAGGAGACATAGTCAAGGAATTAAGAGTTAATCTCTGTTTGCTCTGTCTCAAAATGAAAGCTGAGGACATGATCCTAAATATCATCTAGAAGAGATATGAAACTTCTAGGAGAGTATGAAGGACACAAAGATTCCAACAAGGCATATAAGTGAAAACACATCATCCGGGGAATGAAAGTGATTACTAATTAGTTAAGGTTAGATGAGCCTAGAGCAGAAGCTCTGCTTCTGCAGTGCAGCCTTTGGTTATTGTGAAAGAACTGAGAAGTTTTTTTGTTACTTGGTCAGGCCCAGCAGGAAAGCGGGGTTAATCTATCAGTGCAATTTGGGATCAGGATAAAGAGGGCAATGTACTGCAGACGCTTTACTTCAAGGTAGTGAATGCTAAAGGCATAGTCTCAAAAGGTGAGAGAAGACTAGCCACGTTGTATCAGAGCCTGACAAGGGTTCAGAAAGCACAACATGACTAAATGGCCTCTTAGCCCCCATATCTCTGGTGAAATGGCATTTACTAATGTATAATAAGTCAAGACTCTTGCAGAGTTGAGGACAATGGGTTGAACTAATTGTCAAGGACCTTAGTTCTGAATTCCAGGTAGAGCTTCTGACTTTCTCAAGGAGACTGAAGAATCTTAACTTCTCTGAGGATATTTGCTGTCCCCAAAATTGTCAACAGGACTAGAATAGATGATATCAAAATTGTAAAAAATATTTTGTAGTTCTCTGATTTGGCTTTGCTATTTGAGAAGTTTAAAAATTATCCCCAATATTTTCTCCAGAGAGCCAGTTTAAATAATTCAAGGAGAAAAGGCAAGAGTCAGAAAACGATGCAACGTAGTGGATGCAATGTAGAGTAGACTCTAAAGTCTGGTCACTTGGTCACCTAAATTCAGAATCTTATTTCATCTTTAGAGCTATGTGACCTTACCTACCTTCTTCAAGCTTCAAGATAAATGTAAGTTGAAAAGAATAAGGGATCTATCTTCTCTTCATTCTATTCTTCCTATATCTTAAGATATTGATGAAATCTTTTTCTCAAAATTTTAATGCATAATAGAACAGAAAATCACGTAGTCAATTTATTTTAGATAAAGGTGTCAGGAACATACAAGGAGCAAAGAGCAGTCTCCTCAATAAATCATATTGGGACAATTGATATCCACCTAGAGAAGAATGAAAATTAGCTTTATCTCATTGCTTATACCACAACTAACAACTAATTGATTAAAGACTCAAGCATCAGAAGAAAAACTATAAAACTACAAGAAAAAGACAGGGAGAAACTTCATAGGTATTTTTGGATATGACCTCAGAAACACAAACAATGAAAGCAAGACTAAATAAATGGGATCACATCAAATTAAACAGCTTAATCACAGCAGAGGAAACTACAAAGTGAAGAGACAAACTATGGACTGGGAGAAAATATCTGAAACTTCTACATTGGATCTGTGTCCAATATGCAGAAAGAATTGAAACTAATCAGTAAAGAAAATAAATAACTTTATTTAAAAATGGATAAAATTATTAAATATTTTTGAAAAGATACACAAATGGCTAACACATACATGAAAAATGGTAAATATCTTTAGTCTTCAGATAATGCATACTGAAACCATAATGAAATATCATTTCACACATATTACATTCACTGCTATAAAAATGAAAGATAAAAGAATACTGTCAAAAATGTGGAGAAAGAATTTTTACACATTGTTAATGTAATTTTAAATCAATACAACCATTTTGGAAAACAGGCTAAAAGTCCTTAAAAAATCCCCCCAAATAAATGAATAAAATTAGCATATGATCCAGCAATCCTGTTATGGGGTATATATCCAAACAATTGATACCAGTATGTCTAAGAGATGTCTTCACTCTCATGTTCATTGTAGTATTATTCATAATGGCCAAGATATGTAAATAAGTTAAATATCTACCAACACATGGATATATTAAAATATAGTATACATAATATATGAAATATTATTCATCCTAAAAAATGGAAATCCTGCCATTTGTGACAACATAGATGAGCCCAGAGACAGTTATGTTAAGTGAAAAAAAAAAGCCAAGCACAGAAAAGCATATAAGGTATGATTTCACTTGTATATAGAACCTAAAAATGTTGACTTCATAAAAATAAAAATTAGAATGCTAGTTACCATAGACAGGACTGGAGGAGTGGAACACCGAAAGTAGAGGGCAAAAACACTAAAATGTCACAGTTTACATAAGAGCCATGATTTCTTAGCCACAGTACAGTGATTCTAGTTAATAAGAATGCAATTTATATATTTAAAAAGCTAGAGGACAGGGTTTTAAATGTGCTCACTACAAAGAAATGATAAATATTTGAAGTGTTAAATATGCAACTGGCTTTATTTGCTTATCATACCATATATATGTATATTCTGTAAATATATACAATTGAGTTATCTAGAGCTATATATTTCTCAAAAATAATTAAGTTTTATCATGTGTAAACATATTTATTAAGTTTTATCATGTGCGAACATTCTTTTAGAGTTTTTTTTTACTTTTCTCCTGGAATATTGACAGATGAAATATAGAGAAAATGCTTGCAGGGTTATGTTCAAGTTTCTGAAGACATGAAGTAACTCACAAGGAGAGATATCTTTAACCTAATTGATTATTATTATTTAAATAATTTGCTTCCTGTATTAAAACCATAGCATTCAGCAAATTTTTTGTTAATTTTGAGTGTTCACATCTTAACATTTGGTAGCGACATGACGCTACATCAGAAGCAACATCCTGTACCTTTTTGTCATGTAGGTGTAAAAGATGCATTAGGATAAAATTTATCTGGGTTATCTACAAGTCCTTGTACTCTAACAGCATAATCATCTTTTTTTATTCCAATAAAACATGAGCAAGTATGTGGTTTGGGACATATAATAGAAATATCACTGTATTATTATATATATATATTATTTAAAAATAAATTATTCACAAATTATTTGTGCAGCATTTTATTAGTGGTTCATTACATGGCTGAATTTAAGAACAATGTTGTTTATTTAGAAGTTTTAGAAATTTCAAAACCTTGAATTTAACTTTTGCCTTAAAATTGGAAGTTAAGAAATCTGAATACAATTCTTTATTCTTCCATTAAATGTTAGATTGTAATGTACTAGTTATGTACAAATCTCCATGAGCTTCAGTTTATTCATAGTTTAAGATAGAAGAATTTCTAACTTCATGGAAATGTGATATTCAAATAAGGTTATATAAAATAAAGTTTACTATGCAAATATTATTTATTGGTTCCATTCCTTGGTCATCTGTTTAGTTTGTTATTTATTTTATGTTGGAAATTTTAAGGCTCTTGTTGTCTTTCCTTTTAACTAGAACACTTTAAGTGTCTTCTATAACCTATTATATAGAATGTGAGCAGTAGACAACATGAGGAAATTTTTATCTTAGGTTTTCTTTAATCCATGACTTCATTTCTTTTCCAGGTTACATTATGTTTTCTTCTGAGGGAATGGGGAACAGAATCATGGTAAGTTCCCAAAAAGCAGCATGCTGTATATGGTCCTATCTGCCTTTATGAAAGTCGTTTCAAATATCAATCAAACTGCTATCTTTTGGTACTACTACATTTAATAAGGCAAATTTAAAATAAAACTTTTTCATAGAATCACATAAAATGTATAAAGAATCTTGTATGGGTTAGAATTTATTATCCTTTATTCTTGGAGTATGCAGGAGTTTGTAGAGATTTGAAAAGTTCTTGTTGGATTTATTCACATTAAGGTTTTGATTCACACTTACCTAGTCTTTACAATTCTTTGTAATGTTTTTCAGTGTGTTTGATATGGAAAGTGATTTAAAGATAATTGCTTTAAAATATGGCCTCCACTTTGGACAGCAAATTAGAATCTCTGAAGTTGAAGTTGGACTCAGAGAACAAATTCCTAACCTACATTCTTGATTTTTATGTATACTATAATTTGTAAAGGATTGTCTTTCATTGAAATACTTGTCAATTAGTTTCAGTCAATAGTCTGCCAGGAAATAAGTATGAAAACATTGGTTAGAAGAAGATAAAAAATCTAATCAAGCTTTAATAATACTTAATCCTCTAATTCCAGTGGGAAAAATGATAGAGTAAATTTGAGTCAAGACTAAAACTTAACATTTTGTTTCTGTTAGTGATCAATAGATTACTGATTGCATGCTTTCTTTCTTATTTCAAACTGTTCTGGGACTTTGAGTTGTAAAATAAATATTGTTACATGCCAGATGTTTTAACATTATTATAATTACGAGCATTCACTTTAAAATTCTGTGATTGTATTTATATTACAATGGGTAGCTGGCTTTTTCCTGTGGCTGAAATAAGACTAATTTCATTGGAAATGTAGTCTAAAAATGGTGTTGTTTTAATTTTCTTGAGAAGAAAAATTTTAAAGAAATATTTAAGGGATAAAACAGGGATAGGGCTCTGAAAAAGATGAATATGATATGGTCTGTACCCTGTGGAACTTTAACCAAATTAGATAATCTAGTCTTTATCAAATATCATTCAATTTCCTGACATTTGATGATCACCAGTTCTACCCACCTTGCAATGATAGAGCTGTCACTCAAAAGAGCAGTGAGGGCATTTATGAGGCAATTTATATTCTGATGAATGGATTTATATGTCAAATTCTTGTATGACTTATTTCTGTTGAATGAAGACCAGAGAAGGATAAATTCCTAAAGAGAAGGAACTGTATATACTTTGCTTTCTATTCAGTCATAAAGATACTGCTTCATCTTGTACAATGTGAATCTGAAGTAACATGAAGCATTTTATGACCATTAGTAAAAAAATTAATCAGTTACCTCTGTGAAACCACTGTGGATGTTTCATGATAACACATAACGCAGTAATTTACTAACTAATGCATAACTTTTATGTCATCATTTGTAATGATGATATTAAGTATTTTTTAGGTCTAAGAAGTAATGCTTTCCAGCATAGAGCATGATACCAGACAGTTTAGTAATGAAAAAATGATTTTCTTGCTTCAGACCCTTCTCATGAGAATATTTAGATACTTGGATTTCAAACCCTTCACTAGAAGTACTTTAGTTTGTTGAGTGATGATTAAGCACCATGGATGCAGCCCTGACTATCACAGGGAATAAAAAGGTATCACAAGTACTTCATGGGAGGCTCCTCACAGTCATAGCACAGAAGCTTTTCCCCTAAGGCCTACCTCAAGTCCTTGCACAGGCTTCCCTTTGTCTTTTGGTGAGTGGCAGGGCAGAGCAAGTAACATGTTGAGGGGAAGAAGCAGAACTCATATGAGTCCTACAGGGGAAGTCAGTGGTTAGTAAATTATTCTGAAAGTTTGAAAAAGGAGAAAGGAAAACATTGTCTGCAGTACTTTTATAAAAATTTTTCCAGTATGAGCATGACATCTTTGAGTTTGAAATATGGTATTTTTATTCACAATAAAAACAAAACATCACATAGTCACCTTTAAAGGTGTCATTAACCGACCATTGAAAGCATGTTGACAACTATGCCCAAAAGTATATAATAGTTACATCTATGTAACTATGTGTGTTTTCATTAACATACAGTGATATTTTGGTTGATGAATTTAATTATTTCCATGATCTGGACACAAACCAAATTGGTCACAAACTGAATTAAATTCATTAAAATGAATTCATATATTCAATCAATGTCGACTAAGCTCTGATATAGTAATAATTAAGCTATTTAATCTTAAGTTAAAATTCCTTCTTATTTCATTAGGGATTTTTTAACCTCAAAAATTAGTCAGTATTTTCTCTCAACATTTGTGCTCAGCCTGGGCAAAATAAATAACAACCAGAAGATGGCACCTGCGCAGAAATTTTCCAAATCAAATTTGACATTTTCTCATGCATAGATTTTAAATGTCCTAATTTCTACTATTATCTGCACATGTATGTTTTCAATTCCACTCCAATACACATGTTGTCTAAACACTTAAATTTTGTAACTGAATAATTTCAGATAAAATTTGTAGTAAAATACTTTTGAGATTTTTTTTTCTCCTCAAAGCGGTCCTCTCATACCCTCCAAAGTTCTTGATTCTTGTTCTGAGTGGTTTCCTTTTCCTGTTCTCAAATCTCTTGTTCCTTAGCCTTCCTGCCATATAGTCTGAAGTCGTAAATTGGAATATGACTGTTTCCACACATATAGATGTGAATGTATACTAGTACTGGTTCTGTCTCTCTTCCCCATCTGCTAACCAGGTTTAAAGACCCTGGAGAGCAGAAGTCAGGTTTTCTATATCCATTTCTATCTCCCTGAACATGACAGGAATTGAATCAAAAGCAACTGTTAATCAGACATTAAACCCCTGCCTTTGATAAAACATAGAATACCATTCAGGAAGCATGTAATTTATTCATACTGTCACTTTAGCCTGAGATTTGTTGGATGAAAGGAGCATGGCCAGTTTGGCCTTTCATGAGAAAACAAAATCCTAAGAATGATTTTGGCAGTGATCTGACAAAAAGTGTAAATTGACTTCTTCAAATAAAAAGTATGCCGATAAGCTTAGTGAGTTAATTGAATAAAATGGATAATTGCTAACTCTTTTTTGCTGATTGATTTCACTGAATTCACAGATGGACTAATTTGCTTTGATATATTTGTTACAGTGGCCATATTTCTTGTATATAAATATACCAGTATGTAAGACAAGTGACATAGTAACAATGAGACAAAATGTGTGTGTATGTGTATGAAATAGAAAACATAATAGCTTTAGTAGCACTATTCTCACAAGTATCTCAAATTATATTTGTTTTTCTTACAGTGTAAACAGGGAGTGAGAGGTTTAGGATATTTCAGTGTATCTGTTGTATTGTGGATTCATAAATTTTCTATCCATGAATAGATTTTAAGAAATGTGCAAACTCTATGAAATTATGGTAACAAATTTGGGCATGTGTACTTCTTTCTGGGAAGAACACTTATGGCTCTTAGTAGACATACAGGGAGCAAATAACCCTAACAGGATTAATATAAATTGTACTGAAATGAATATTAATGAAAATGCTGCCAGAGCAATTAGCAGATTAAATATAAAATACATTTATAAAATATTAAGAGAATATGTAAGCATTTTGTTCAATGCCCTAAGAAATGTTTTCATATGCTTCATTTTTTTACATAGTTGGGCCTTGACAAACTATTGCAGGCAACTGGCATCTCAGAAATTTTAGAGTATCAGTTGAACATATTGATGCCTGATGCTAGGATTAAAGGATGCTTTTCATTCCAACTCATCATCATACAATACAAAATGTGTTCTGGTTGAAAGAAATGAAAAGAAAAAGGGAAAAAGAGAGCTGTAGGGTCAAGTTGAGAGTGGTGTATTAAGATTTAACTGATGTTAATGAGTTTCAGGTAGCTAGATTGCTTAGTGCTGCATTGAATATATATGCTGAAGGGTTATTCTGTTTTGATCCTGGCAAGATTTTTGGAATCCTTGTGTCTATAAGCCTGCAGTTTCTTTGATAACTGAGATCACCAGGTTCTTGGGGACTCTTAAGGGGTTGCAACTAAATATCAGCTTCATTGTTTATTTTTTGCTGGGTATTGTGAAGGCTTTTCTTTTGAGGTTCACGGCAAACCCTTTGCACTCAGAAATATTTAAAGGTGGCCAGGCTGTTTTACCTCTTACTTTCTAACCCCAGTGGGAAGAGAATTTGTGCTTACTGCAAATACAATATTGGGAAAACAAATAAGTGTTCTGTGCAGGAGTCTGTGCCTGTAAATATGGCCCCAGAATATCGCTATAACTGCACAACACAAGGGCTTGTTTAAAGAAGAGCTCAAATCAGACTGGATGAAAAATTCCACTTTCCCCTTTCTCTGTTTATATATTTGAGAATTTCCTGAGTTGCACCCAATTGTTCTTTCTCTCCTTATTCCTTCTTCCCTACCTTCTTTCCCTCCCTCCTTCCCTTATGTCCTTTCTCTTTCTATGCCTCTGTATTTTCCCGTTCATTTATCTAGTTCATGTATTTACCTTTAGAGAGATTTTATATAAGATTTCTATATGAAAGTTTTATATGTTTGCTTGGCTTTTAAAACACTGTCTTGAATCTAGTGAGATTTTTGAGATTGTCAATGTAGTTTTCTTCTTGTACTTAACATTTTGTTTCTTTAAAGATATCTATTAAACATTTAAATTCAATTGTACTTTGTACAGATAAAATTGTTCTAATTTATCTTAGTAATTAGGCGGTTGGTTCTAAAAGTTGGTACTTTACAGTTTTGCCCTAGGTTTTGGCTGTTGTCCATCAGCCGTTCAGGTTTTAAATGCTTGTTAATTCTACCCCAATAAAGAGCTTACTTGTAAGATGGGTGAAGCACAGACTATAAGCTGGAAAGAGGCTGAAATTTGGCTCTTAGCTTTATAAATGGGAGAACTCTGGCCTTGGTAGATAAGTGACTTCCTGAATTTGTACAATTTGAATAAACAAGAAGGAGGGAGCCACATTATGATAATACCCAACACCGCAAAATGAACAAATAGAAAAAGAGAACAGAGTAGTAGTTTGTTCTGTTATCATGGCAAGACACTATTTAAGGACAAGCTTCTCTGCCCCACCTTGACATAGGCATTAGGTAGAGGGACATCAAGCTGATCAGGTGAGTGGAAATATGGAAATGTATGACAGCTTGATGTCCTCCACTGTCATAGGTTAAGACTGTATGATTTCTAGAGTCCAAAGCAAAGAAGGAAATGTTTCGTAATCCTTTATAGCTAGACACTACTTAAAACATCATGTTAATTTTTACAATTCATTCCCATTTGGTTTACATCAGTGCTATAATAACTACAATCTATAGCAAGTACAATCATTTATAAGAGTGTCAGAAGAGGTGGTTTATATTGATTTTTTGTGTTCTTCTTGTGAGTCTTTGGAACCTCATGACCTAATTGTGCTTTTTGTTATACAGACCACATTTTAGATATTATACTAGGTTGTATCAAAGTATCACAATTATTTATTATTTTTTACTAAGTCTATATCTTAATCCCCACCCTGCCTTCCTGATGTAATAATTAACTATAATCATTTGGGCTTTCTTTTTCTATTGTACCTAGAGTTGTGTACAGGTTTCCATTCATATAGTTACTTTTGTTTAATCAAATAATTTATGATAACCTGTAGTTCCAACCTTAGCCTAGCTAATCTATAGTGTCTACCTGTAAAACAAATCAAAAGATCAAAAATTAAAAATAAAAGTAAGGAATAGACACATACATAAACATTCATATATAACATGTATATAAACTTCTATGTGCAACAGGGAAGTTTTTTGCACAGACACAAACACACACACACATATATATATATTTATA
>NW_022900928.1:47244876-47253601 GCF_012274545.1 Fukomys damarensis
GGGGGGAGACCCTGCAAAGAGGTATTTTATTCAAATTAGTATTGCCTACCGAGTAATACCTTTTACAAATTCTATATGAATAGAGATCTTAGAAAAACAAATATTTGTTTTATTGTGAAGAGATACAAATTTTTTCTATTCTATAAAGAATATAATTCTAAAGATTGTTTTTGATTGTCTTGTAAGACAGCATTGACTGATTTTATAATTCTGACATTTTATCCCAGCATTCTGTTTTATTTTTATTGACTATATGTTTGTTATAAGATTTTTCACACTTTAAACCAACTTTATTTTATATCCTGAAACAGTCTGTATTGGTGCCATAAAACTTTAATAACATTGAAACTTTTCCACTAAAATATGGATCCAGCTGTGATTCCTGTACTTTCATGAGAACATTGTCAAATATGTGCTATATGGACCTTGTTTCTCTCACCTCACTCTCAGGTTTTCCATTCCGGGTTGGAGTAGTCGCTTTCATCCTGAAAGCCTTTCTTTCTAGTCTCTTTGGCTGTTTACAGACATAGACCTATAGACACAAACGTACAGACACTCACACAAACAAACAAACATGCTTGCTTTATTTTGTCTAAAGACTAAGGATGTGTTAAATAATCTAATATTTTGAATTCAGATTGTTTATATTTTCCTATTACTACATGTATCTGAGACAAAGATAACAATGTTGTAAAAGGGTGGGGTATGAGATTGTGGGGAAAATTTTATTTCAATAAATCTGCCATATCATGATAGCCTGTAATAATGCATAAAGAAAATGTTAAATTAAAAATCAATCTTTTGTTCTTTATATTGCTCAAGGTTTTTCTGTGTATTTATTTTACTTGACTTTTTCAGAATAATTTTTTATGACAGTAGCTCAGGGAATATTTCATATCTATTTTGGAGACTATTATATCGATAGCCTTATATAATGAATTATTGAAATTTCAAGTGATCGTATTAATTTGCACATTGAATCACGCTATCAAGGCATTATTTAATTTCCAGAGAACTGAGAATTATGAACATCATTATGATTTTCCTATCTTTCCTTGAAAAGTCTTATATGAGAATAAAATTTAGCTTTTAGTGAGTATGAGTGAGAAGCTTAATGCTTATAACAAAGTTCTTGCATTTGTTATTCCTAGGTTGTACTACTGGTATAGTGAGAGAGCATGCTGAAATATTAATGGCTGTATTTTTCTTTTCTACTTTCTTCAAAACACTTTTGTCTTTAGTGGGTAGAGACAATACATTGCCTTCAGGAACATCAGAGATGTTTCAAAAATGAAAAAAAATCAGAAGTTTACATTAGTTTTTACTTTGGAAATAACTTTGTCTTAAATTATATACGAAATAGTTTTGATAATGTCATTACTATATTTTATTTAAACCAATATTTTAAAATATTATCATTTCAGCACTGTATATGATAAATATACAACTGTTAATTACACAATTTAATTTTTTCACACATGTCAAAATCAAGTGTGCACTTTACCTTTATAGCATATCTTAGTTCAAAATAGCCACATTTCAGATGCTCATCATCTAGTTGATTGTGTACTTGGTGTTAAGTACTGTTGGCAGATTATTCCCCTTGAATTCATGGAATAACTGATATGTTGGCTTGCATATGGCTAATAGTTATCATATCATTCAGTGCAGGTCTAGCTTGAACTAGGATTGCAGCTTCCACTAGTTCTGGTTTGAGACTGACTTTATTGTTTGCTTTGCTCTGAGGCAAGAAGAAGCTCAGATTTCCCTCACCTACTGTGTTAAACCCTGAACCTATTGAGTCCAATATTCCTATGGAAACACTTCTAAGGCTGTCAACTCCAAAATTAAAATCATTTGCTGACCCTCAGTAAAAGTAACATGGTGCAATAATGACATATACCAAGAAAGTAAAAGGTAGCCTTTCTCATCACTTTCATCAGGAAATGTAAGGAGAGATCCAGCCAACATAAATTTGACGGAAATGTATAAAAGCCAATAAACAGCTTGCTCCACATTACCTTTCAGGGTTAGATATATCGTCTTGGTGAGGCTGGGCTTTCCCACAGAGCTTGTTAAACCAAATCTCAGCATAACCAAACCAAAGATAACTCATTAAGTTGTTGTATTTTGCCCTAATAAAACTGCTAATTTCATAGTGTTAAAAATTCGCAGGCAAATTTTATTTATCTTGTTTGAAGGTCTTTGCAGTTATAGACTAGTATTGCTATTTCCTTTTTTATGTTTATTAAGTTTATTGGTACATTTTAAGTATATAATACATTTGTTTTCATCATTGGGATCTTGTACCTGTACATGATTTATCTTCTTTTTTTTGGGGGGGTACCTTTGATTGAACACAGGACCTTGTGCTTATGAGGCAGGTGGTGGAACCACTGAGCCAAATCCCCAGACCTACATGACTTATCTTGGTTCTGATTTTTCCCCATTCCCCAGCCCTCTCTTCAGCCCCTCCACCCTTCCCAGTTTAAAAAGATGCGGTTTCCATGTTTTTCCTTTTCATATATTTTTTCTTTCCCTTTTTACTTTTCCCCTACCTTTTTACCTTTCCCCTACTTTCTCTACTTTTTGAACTTTTCTTCCTATTATACAATATCAATTATATATTTGATCCTTATTTACACTTAGTTTTTCACACCAGAGAAACTATTTGATATTTGCACATGTGTGGAATATTAATTTCACTTAAGATTTTGGTCTCAATGTTAATCCACTTAGCTATAAATACCTCTAGTTTCTCATTATTTTTTTTCTTATTGAATTTATTGGTGCATTTTAGGTATACAATACAGTTATATTCATCATTGGGACCTTGTACCTTTACATGATGGCTCTTGGTTCTCATTTTTTTCCCTTATCCCTGCCCTCCCTTCAGCCCCCTCTATTCCTTATTTACAAATACTTTATTTCCATTTTTCATTTTCACATATTTTTTTATTTTCCCTTATTTCCTTTCCCCTACCCTTCCCACTTCTGCTACAGCTTTAGTCCTTTTCTTCCTATTTCACATGGTCAATTATAACATTAGGATCTTGTGTACCATTATAGTTTTTCATACCAGAGAAACTATTTGGTATTTACACATGTGTGACTTATTTATTTCACTTAAGAGTATATCCTCAATATACATCCATTTTCCTATGAATGAGTCTAATTTCCCATTTAGTTTCTCATTCTTTATGGCTGAGTAGTACTTCATTTTATATGTTAAAAAAACATTGTCTTTATCCCATCTCCAACTGATGGGCAATTGGGCTGTTTCCAAGTTTTAGCTATTACAAACTGTGCTGCTATAAACATGAGTAAGCATATATCTCTGTGGTATGATTCTTTTAATTCTTTAGGGAAGATACCCAGCAGAGGAATAGCTGGGTCAAACAGGACTTCTAATCCTATTTGTTTGAGGTGTCTCCATATTGATGTCCACAGTGGTTGCACCAGTCTGCCTTCCCACCAATAATGAAGAAGGGTTCCTATCTCCCCACAGCCCAAACAGCATTTGTTATTGGTTGATATCTTGATAGCAGCCATTCTTACTGGGGTGAGATGGAATATCAGTGTTATTTTCATCTGCATCTCTCAAATGAACAGTGATGTCAAACATTTTTCATGTTTATTTGATGTTTTTACTTCTTTGAGAAAGTTCTGTTCATTTCAGAGGCCCAGTTTTGAATCTGGTCTTTATATTGGGGGGGGTCTGAATTTTTTGAGTTCTTTACATATTCTAGATAATAGAGTTTTGTCTGAGGAACAGCTGGTAAAAATTTTTCCAATATTGTGGGTTGGTGTTAGATCTGCTTTAATTTATCTGGAAGTACAGAAACTCTTTAAACAGAAGAGATCCTGATTGTTGATTCTTTGTGTTAGTTCCCATATTACTGAGGATTTGTTCATAAAGTCTTTTCCTATGCCAATATCTTCAAGAATTCTACCTAACTTATCTTCCAGCAAGTTTAGTGTTTCTGTTTTAATGTTTATATCTTTTAATCCATTTGGATTTTAGTTTAGTGCATGGTGGAAGATATGGGTTTAGTTTTAGTCTTTGCCAAGTGGAAATCCAGTTTTTCCCACATCATTTATTAAAGAGGCTATCTTTCCTCCAGTGAGGGTGTTTGGTTCCTTTGTCAAAGATGAGGTAGCTGAGTATGTCAGGATTTGTTTCTGCATTTTCTAATCTGTTCCACTGATCCTTGGGTCTGTTTCTTTGCCAGTACAATACAGTTTTTATCACAGTGGCTTCATAGTAGAGTTTCAAGTTTGGGGATTGTAATACCCACTACCATGGATTTGGCAATGCCATTGCCTAGGCTTGATTTTCTATTCTGGTTCTTTTCTGATTCCGAATGAATTTTTGGATTGTTTACTCTAGTTCTCTAGGAATATACTGTTTGGTTTTGGAAGTATGGCCATTTTCAGTATATTGATTCTTCCTACCCAGGAACAATGGATGTCTTTCCATTTTCTTATATTTTCTTTTTTCAGAGTGTTGTAGTTGTCAATGTATAGGTCCTTCTAACAGTTATGGGTCCATTTGTCATGTTTTTAGGGGATGTGTTCCAAATGCCATCCAACAGAAAGGCAGGCCCATAAAAACATTACGGTTCATTCTCACCCACCTTATTCAATGGATCTGGCTATGTGACTCTGGCTCTTCCCCAAAGTCAAAATGGCCAGGAGATGTACACATTTTTAGTGGATTCAGGACATTGAGGTAGCCTTAATGATACTTACAAAAGAGGACTGCCAGAATTGTTTCAGAAAGTGGCAAGAATCATAGGATAAACGAATTTAAAATGAGGCATATGAATGACAACATGTTTTCTAGTGTAATAAATTTTAACATTCACCACATATTCAATCATGACCCACATTCTTCCTAACAGTAATTCTGAAACTGAAGGAAATACTTTTAAAAACAAATCTTTTGGTATCTTCTGCCTTCTTGTCTCTCCCACTGTGAGCAATGTTTTTTCTCTGTTTCATACTTTATGCATTGCTTTCTCCCTGCAGAGTATACTTTTTATGTTAATTGAAGAATTACAGAAACAGAAACATTTATTTGCTTTATTTATTTATATATAAAAAGTTTGTAAAATAATGCTTAGAATACAGATGACTCTATGACATATGACTTCTTAGGTAGAGTACTAAAGACAATAAAGCATCCACCAGTGTTTCAAGGAAATGTGTCTTAAGAAACATAATCCATCATGAAGCCTGGCTACAAGTGAAGACACCATATTAAAAAGACCAAAGTGAGATACTATGAAAATATACAGATGAGATACTCAAGGAGCCCCAACTTTTCTAGCCTCAGCTGTTTGAGTCTTTTGAATATTCCCAACATTCTACCAGACAAGAAATGAAGAAACTTTTGAAATGACTCCAGCCTCAGCCACCATGTTAATTGAAGTATGACAAGCGATCCTAATCCAGTACTGTTCCACCAGATGAGCTGTGCACTAATTCCTGAATTGCTGAAACAATAGGGGAATACGAAGTGAATTTTTTTGTAGTTGCTAAGTTGTAGAATAATTAAATATGCAGTCATTGTAAATAGATTTGGTGATCTATCCAAGTAAAGGTAGAGGGCAGCCAAGTGTTTCACTCATTCATTTCTTCAAAATATGTTATACTTAGTGTCAGGTACTGTGCTAGTCATTAGGATGACTGAAAATGATAAGGTGCAGTTCATATTGTCAAGAAACCATACTTTCAAGACAATAGTCTAGTCAGCCAAGAATATCTGTTCACTGTAGATGACTCTGGTGATAAGAATGGGAGCATAGATGTGGTGAATTAAATTTATCCTTTTAAAGTTAATTTAGGTCAATTTCATGATAGAAGGCATTTTTTCGGGGGTAAGGTGAAATCTCTGCATGGTTTTCACTTGTATCTCTTGAATGACCAGTGATGTTGAACATATTTTCATGTTTATTTCCTGTTTCTAATTATTTGTCTGAGAAATGTCCATCCATTTCAGAGGCCGATTTTTGGATTGGATCTTTAAATTTGGGAGGTCTGACTTTTTTGAGTTCTTCATATATTCTATATAGTAGCCCTTTATCTGAGAAATGGATGGTGAAATTTTTTTTCCACACTGTGGGTTGTCTCTTCATATTGTGGGTAATTTCTCTGCCTGTGTAGAAGCTTTCTAATAAGAAGACATCCCAAATATTATTGTTGTGCTAGTTTACAGGCAACTGAGGCTTTGTTTATAAAATCTTTTCCTACACCAGTGTCTTTAATAGTTCTACCTAATCTCTCTTCCAGCCAGTTTAGTGTGTCTGTTTTAATATTTAGATATTTAATTCATTTTTATTTTAGTTTAGTGCATGGTGAGAGATATGGATATGTTTTTAATCTCTGACAAGTTGGAGCTGAATTTTTCCAACGCTATTTATTAAAGAGGCTATCTTTCCTACACTAAGGGTGTTTGGCTCCTTTGTCGAAGGTGAGTTGTCTGAGTGTGTCTGTAATTGTTTCTGTGTCTTCTAATCTGTTCCACTGGCATTCAGGTCTGTTTCTTTACCAGTACCATCCTGCTTTTATCACAGTAGCTTTGTAGTATAGTTTCAAGTTGGAGATTGTGATACCCACTACCTTTTCTTTATTGCCTACAAGAGCTTTTGCTGTAGTAGATTTCTTCTTGTTCCAAATGAATTTTTGGATTGTTTTCTCAAGTTCCATGAAGTGTGTTTCTGGGATTTCAATTGGGATTGCACAGAATCCATATAACAGTTTTGTAAGTATTGCCATTTTCACTATATTGATTCTTCCTACCCAGGAGCAAGGGATGTCTTTCCATTTTTTCATATACTCTGCCATCTCTTTTTTCAGAGCACTATAGTTTTCGGAGTAGAGGTCTTTGAATTCTTTTGTTAGGTTGTTTCCTAGGTATTTCAACTATTTGGATGCTATTATGAAAGGAATTTTTTGCCCCATTTCTCTCTCTGTGAGTCTGTTGTTGGTGTACAGGAAAGCTACTGATTTTTCTTTGTTGATATTGTGTCTAAGTTCCTTAATGGATTTGGTTATTAAGTCTAGAAGACTTGGTAGAAACATTGGGTTTCTATATACAGTATCGTGTCATCTGCAAATAATGAGAATTTGACTTCTATATTTACTATCTTTAGTCCTTTATTTATTTCTCTTGTCTAATTGCTGTGGCTAATGTTTCCAAAATTATATTGAGCAGCAGTGGTGATAATAGACATTCTTGTATTGTTCCTGATTTTAGTATGAAGGATTTCAGTTTTTGACCATTTAGTATGATATTGGCAATTTATTTTCATTGTTGACTTTTGTCAGATTGAGGCAGAAATAATCTATTACAGTTTTCTGTAGGGTTTTCATCATGAATGTGTGTTGGATTTTGTTGAATGCTTTTTTGCCATCTATTGAGATGATCATATATTTTTTGTCCTTGGCTCTATTAATATAGTGCATTATATTTATTGATATGCATATGTTGAACCATCCCTGCATCCCTGCAATGAATCCTACTTGGTCAGGGTATATGATCTTCTTGAGGATCTTCTGCATTCTATTTGCCAGTATCTTATTAAGGATTTTTGTATCTATGTTCATTAGTGAAATTTGTCTATAGTTCCCTTTTTTGGTTGGGTCTTTCTCTAGTTTGGGGATCAAGGAATATGTGATTTTTAAGAAACATTTTGTTATTTATGTTCTTGAACATAGCTTGCTGTAGTGAGACATTAAAAGGAAGAGATAAAATTAGGATTTTTCTGACCAATTATATTAGTTAATACATTAATCAAACTTGTTTATGTGTATTACCCACACAGGAAAATATTTTAAAAATGGAAGTAAAAAGTCTCAAATTCTTGGACTGAGGATTAAGCTCAGTGACACTGCACCTACCTCCAAAGCACAAGGTTGTGAGTTCAATCCCTGGTATCAAAAAAAAACAACAACAACAACAACAACAACAACAAAAAAAACAGTCTCAAAGTCTTGCCATTGTCATTTAATTAGAATTACCTTTGCTTTCATTTTATTTGCTATATTACTAGTGTATAAAAATTCTCTGAGTCAATTAATATCTGTATATAAATGTATTTGTTCTTTGTGTAAAATGATAGTAAATTTTATTCTACAAATCTTTTATTAAAATTTAAATAAAATTACAACTATCTACAGCTATTTACTCCTAATTTGATGCAACTGGAGGGAAGATATATACTAACAATAGTGTCTTGCAACAAAAATTCACTGTGTTAAATCAATAGGGCACACTTGTGTAAATAATGGTTTGGTGTGAAAGACTAAAAGCATAAATAAGCATTAAAATGTATAATTGATATTGTGAAATAGAAAGAAAAAATCTAAAAGAGTAGGGAAGGTGGGAGGGATAGGGGAAAGGAAACAAGGGAGAAGAAAAAATATGACAAAATAGGTCACAGAAAAAATTAAAGAAGAAATTAGACAGTTTTACAATTTAATGATAATGCCAGTACAGGAAACTATGGGATACAATGAGTGCACTTTTATATGGGAAATTTATAGCAGTGAATGTTGACATTAGGAAACAGACTGAGTTCAAATAAACAATCTAATGGTAAATATTAAGCTCCTAGAAAAAGAAGTGAGATAAACCCAAAGCTCACACAAGGGAAGAAATTATAAAGATCAGAGCAGAAATCAATGCAATGGAGACTGAGATAGATATATATATATATTT